>NC_057944.1:31378710-31678710 GCF_018555375.3 Anguilla rostrata | reverse complement strand
ATTATATAAATATGCCATAAAAATCACATGAAAAATTTTAGTTATTATAAAAAATTTGTTAAATCCTTCAACTCGTAGGTCGCCATTGTTATTACTGTCACAATGCACTGGGTGGTGACATCAAATGGTTGCACGGGTCTCCCAGTCCATTGCTCTTGTCCATTGAGCGGAATTGAAAATGTCTTCTGTTCAGCCTTTTCGATTTGAGCCAAACCGGGACATTACTCAGCAGGAAAGCACAGAGGAAAGCCACCATCAAACAAATCAAAGCGGGGATTTGATGGTGTCTGTAGAGCATCTGCTCACCTATGCCAACCGAGATGGAAGCCTATCCCAGCATGCACTGGGTGAGAGGCAGGATTACACCCTGGACCGGTCACCGATCCGTCGCAGAACGCACACCATTCACTCACACATTCATACCATCTAGGACAATTTAAACTCTCCAGTTAACCTAAGCTGCCTGTCTTTGGATTGTGGGAGAGTACCCAGAGAAAACCCAAGGAGAACATGCAAACTGCACACAGAAAGGCCCTCGGTCGAGATTCTAACTCGATACCTTCTTGTTGTCAGGCAACCATGCTACTCACCTCACCAACGTGCCACCCGCTTGATGCCCTAACAGCAACCAAGAATAACTTTGAAAACTCTCAATACTTTTCCTTGTGGAGAAAGTAGTGATTTAAACCAACCTGCATGCAAACTAAGCTGCAACAGGATCCAAATTATTCACCCTAATATCAGCCATTAACAGCTGGGCCGGAGGAGGACATGGACAGGGTCCCAAGCAGATAGATCCAAAGTGAAGCAGCAGATGCTGAATCTCGCAGTTGTCCGACAGCAGTGGCTGGGGTGGGGTGTAGGGTGGGGAGTGGGAAGGGGGGTGTACACGAAAAAAGAGAAAAATAAAGATGAAAAGGAAACCTGGAGGCTCTCGTGTAGCTGAGCGAACTGCACTGCGCTTCGTCCTTGGAGCTGAATGGTAAAGAATTGCTAATTTTCTCACTGCTGACAGAGAACACTTTGAGCTCAACTGTGGCTGAGGTCTGAAAATAAAAGCTGCCAGTATGAGCGGAAGAAAGCCAAACGGGGTCATAAATTTGTTTCTGAGGGTTTAAGGACAAAGCAAATTTCGGCTCGATTCAAACGAAGGGCAAACTTTCAGAGATTTGAGAACGAGGGCATGGAATACGTGGTTCATTCTCACACCCCTCCCAAAAAAAAAAAAAAATAACTATAAAAAATGGAGCATTAACGCTCTCTGAAATTGAACTCCTGCTTTGTCCACGTACATGGATATTAAATCCTGTTCGAACTGACCGCAGTTCTCTCCTTATGATAATGTGTATTGAACATGGCCGCTCATGCACATGGTCAGCACTGGTCAATACTTTTCCCATCATCGGTCCTTGTAGCCTATTTTACAGTATATTGACCTTGTTGGGGAAAACAACACAGAAAAAAATAACAAGTCAAATTTGCACCCTGCTAATGAGATAAAGCCTGGAAATCAGTGCTCCTTAACCACAGTTGCATTAACCATTTTATGCTTTGAGGACTAGTGAAGGGGTCGTTCCATGTGAGATAACTGCATTCAAGGATGTAATGAAATTATTTAATAAATTGCTGCTGTCCAGTACATCCACAGTTGAAAAATGCATCAGTCGCCATTATTAAATTCAAATAAAATCAAATGCACAGGCCTGGATTCTATCGATTTTTGGTCCTTAACAGAAAATCATCTTGCTGCTAGCTGACCTTGCACAGCTTGTGAAGAAAAGTAAATGACAATTGCATGTAATTGCTATTGAACTGAGATGTGTTTCAGGACAAATGTTGTTTTAATTCAGGCTAAACTCATTCAGCTAGCCAAAAGGTTTGCCTTAAGAACAATCTGAATTATCTCAGTGTCTTCATCTGAAATGTGCACTGTTGCTTTGGCTACTGGCTATTGGCATTGCATTTCTTTTCCATTGTATTATCAAAAATCCATAAATATAAATCCATAAATACACAGTTAGCTACTGTGTGGGTTAGATATTACTTTTTTTCCATTCTGACTTGCATAAACCATATTGTGCAGGCATTGTGCATATATTGATATGTACAATATGTCTGTCTGAGATGTAAAAATATAATATAATAATTAATGCTCATCTTTAAACATTACTGCTGCAGATGAGTCATGCTGGTCACCAGTTACTGTAGGGTGGGAGTCACTTTTTGTTTCATTCAAATTGTAAGATAATGTGTTCACATCTATGGATGACTGTTACATAATGAGTATTGTACCTTATCGGACCTGTGTTTTGTAGTTGTTCCAATGCACTTACAGTACGTCGCTTTGGGTAAAATTGTCTGCCAAATAAATATAATATAATGTAATGTATTTATTTAGAGCAGTGGTAACCAAGCCTGTTCCTGGAGATCTGCCGTCTTGTAGGTTTTCACTCCAACTCCAACAAAGCACACCTAATTCAACACCTAGGGATCATGTTCAGCTGCTAATTAGCAGAATCGGGTGTGTCAGATTAGGGTTCAAATAAAAACCTGCAGCAGGGATCATAAAATCTGGCTCTCAAATCTAAATCCGGCCCTGGTTTTTTTCCCCTCCCAGGTAATTAACTGAACGAT
Source organism: Anguilla rostrata (assembly GCF_018555375.3). NCBI lineage: Eukaryota > Metazoa > Chordata > Actinopteri > Anguilliformes > Anguillidae > Anguilla > Anguilla rostrata. Next base: position 31,676,076 of record NC_057944.1, on the reverse strand, counting down.
TAGCACTTCACACCTGACTCCCGGGTAAAGTGAGGGTGGGAAACCAGCCGTTCTCCACCTGGGGAGGACCATGATTTGATGATCCCTGACCTACAGGATGGTAGACCTCCATAGCTGTTTCCCACCGAATTAGACCAATGGAGCTGGCTGAGGTGACTCGTCCCGTCGCAGTGTGTATGCATAAGCACTGCCACTCTACAGTGCAGACATGCCACTGCCGGCGTGATAAATGCAACCGCAAAAACGAAAAAAAGTGTTTGTAGTTTATAGGGTTGCGGTGCGGAATAATGGCATGGGAACTGGACTCATAACTCAGAGGTTGCGGGTTCAGGTCCCAGGTGGGGGTCCGCCATTGTACCCTTGAGCAAGGGTACTTTACTTCAGATGCAGTGCGCCAGCTGCACTGAGGCTTCTGGGGCGCTAGTGCCGTTAAAGCACTGCTCTACTCTATGGATCCACAGTCCAGGTTTGAATCCCAACTTTGGCCAGTGGCTCCATATAGTGACAAATAATTAGCGGTAGTGTCGCCCAATGGGTTAGGGTGGTTTTCAGCAGAGCCACCTACTGGCATCAACGCTCTATAAGATCTTTCAGGGCCACAACCATCCATGGACAACAACTTTTTTTTTGATGCTACTGTTCTTGCTTCAGTTCCCAGTCTGCAATTGATGACGATTCTTGCTTCCCATCCCCCAACACCCTGGTTTGATTCTGCCCCAAAATGGTCTGTGATCAGTTAACCTCTCTGTCCATTCTCATTCAGGGCTCCCAAAATCCTAGACCCGGCTATGGTTTTCAATCAGCTGGGGTCTGTGTCTCTTAGCTCGCTAGTGACCCCTGCTGGTCAATGAGGATCCCAGCGGTTTTTGCTGGCTAAAGCTGCACATGAAGAGTCTTCTAATGACTCATGCTTGTGGGCTGTGGAGAGTGGAGCGCGTGTACTTGTCCTCACTGTCTCACACTGGCATTGCAGCATGAGCGTGAATGCAGCCTACGCGGTGCTGGACTGTGCACAGCTCCACGTGTTCCTGCCTTTAGGAACCAAAAGACCTGTAATAATGTGCTTTAGGGGGGCTGGTGCTTTGAGGACTCAGAGTTGCATTACCCTCACCCAAGCTCACAGCGTGACATTTAGAAATAGTTTGTGCATAGAAAAAGAGAAAATAGAAAAAGTTTTGTGCATAAATGTAATTAGATTTTTTTCTGCAGACTTAATCCAAATGTATTTTAGTCCAATTAAATGATTGTTTTTTTTGTTCATTGCAGCTGTTTGGTATTTGTTAGTTTCTCATTTTCATATCAAGCATACACTTGTACTGTATGGTTAATTCAGTTTGTAGGTGTGCTCCTCTAATTGAAAGGGCTTGTTAAAACATTTTCCTGGAAGACATGTAATTATGATTCTGCTTCATTACATCGGTCGCAAAACAAGTAGAAGGTTGTAGAATTCATGAAATTAATTAAGGTGCAGTATTTTGTACACAATTTTGAAAGGGGAAAGTAAGTCATGTTTGGGCCACTGGTCATTGATACTGCTCAAACTTTTACTCTTGTTGCAATTAATCAGGTGTCTGTATCCAGAGAAACATAAAAGGCCATCAAACGTGCAAAGACTATGGATCGATGTCCAATAATTCAAGAGACAGAGAGACAAAAGCAGACTCGATCCACCGTTCCTCAACTTAGTTAGACCCTACTGAGTTAGACAAACAAGAACTTAAAATCAAAGTTAGAGTCAACAATTCCCAGTCCGTGCAAACAAAGCAGTCCCGCTCAAAGTCCTTTTGTTCTAAAAAAAAAAAAGAAAGGCTAGCGTTGCATCCCTTGTTGTTCAATGCGTGAAATAGCAGTCAGGCAATCGAAGGGTCTTGGTGCCTTGAGCAATTACGGTTTCTTCTGAGCGTTTCTGCGCTGAACGATTAGCGCTGAAGATTAATAAAACCCACGTGCACACGTTCCCAGAGCGCAGCCAATGAGCTGCTCTTGCACTTGATGATTAATCGCGTGCTGATATGGCTGGCGCTGCAGGAGCCGAGGAGGTGCTGTAACTGCCAGGATACCTTATCTGGGGCTGCTAGCGTTAGAGCTGGAAAGTAGCTTGCATGCAGTCAATAGTTCTTCATTACACAAAACAGTTATTTTTATTAGTAGTAGTAGTAGCAGTAGTAGCAGTAGCCACAGTAGCAGTAGTAGCAGCAGCAGCAGTAGTAGTAGTAGCAGTAGTATTAGCAGTAGTAGGAGTAATAATAGTAGTAGCAGTCGTAGTAGTAGCAGTAGTATTAGCAATGGTAGTAGTAGTAGCAGCAGCAGTAGTAGTTGCAGTATATTTGATGTTATTTTTATTGTAATACTGATTGATTTTAATTATTAGCATTAGTGGCGCTAATATTAATAACAATAATAGTTGTCATATTTTGCTTTATTTCATGTTGTGTAACTCGACAGAGTGCTAAAAGCAGCTGTCTGAATTTCATACACCTCAGCTCATGAAAGTGGGTGGCAGCTCTGAATGCAACATTTACAAGGACTGAACATTGTAAGTCTTACAATGTAAACCCAGACTATTTCTGTCCAGTCAGGGTTTACATTACAAACCATCATTAATCTCAAGTGTTAGAGCTGATGTAATGTTATGATTTTCAGAGTTATCTTGCTTGCTTTTCAGCTTCCAGTGTTCAGTGAATATATTTCTTATTTTATTGATTTATTTATTAACCCTTTTACTAGCCCTTATTTAACATTACAAACTATATATATATATATATATATATATATATACACACACATATGTTTATATAATATATGGTTTGTTACGTTATATCCATATCCATATCCAACCAGGTGCATATTGAGATTAGTAGCTCCCAAAATGTTATGAAACCACGATTTTAATACCCTGCATCAAAAAGATTTATGTCCTTCTGTAAGTAGCACCTTGCATAAAGTCTGAAGACAAAAGATTGATTTTGAGGGAGGCTCATAAGAATTGTTTATAACCCCCGACTACTTAGTGCAAGGTGGCTTTATTATCATTATCATTTATTTATTCAGCAAATTCTCTTATCCGGAGTGAATTACAAGGCCAGCTCAAAAGATAGATAAAATACATATTTTGCAGGGGCAGCAATGCATACAAGGGAACAGAAAATCCAGTAACACAGTGACTGAGCCTCAACCTGCAAATCACTGATAAAGCACAAGCTTACAGCTGTAATTGTTCAGCAGGCTCGTAACGAATAAAAATTAGCCTTCTGTGCATCATATCTGTATCGCACCAAGATTTGCATATCGCAGCGCTGAATAAAGATCTATAGGAACAGCCGTACCTCTTTGAACATGATGTCAAACTGATATATAGAGTAACTGCAATATTGAATTACATAATGATGATGTGCTCATGGTGCGTGCATGTGACCCGTAAGAACAGCCTATCAGGTTTCATGCAGGATGTGAAGTGATGCGGTATTGGGTGCCAGGATTGGAAATTTATACTTACACAGGCAACGCACTGTAATTGATGTTACCTTTAACTTTACAATCATCTCTAAAGCAGAGAGAGAGAGAGAGAAAAAAAATCATTATAGCAGCATAATGTAAGCATTTTTATCCTGCCGGTTATTGCAGACGGTTCAAAGGCCAACAGGTTTTTAGTGCAGTCAAATATACATTTCAGGTTTAGTGCTCCAGGGGAGAATTTCATTACGTCGATCTATAAATCTTCTGACTGCGGTCTCCGCGTCTCTTATTTTCAGCCGATCCCGGCCACTGCCCCGTCAATTCGACAACAGAGAAAGTGATCCGTAACGAGTTTCCTCGCGATGCGTTCGAGAGATTGGCGATGCCCCGCATCCGTTTACCGGGCGGTGCGGTGCGGTGCGGTGGGGGGGGGGGGAGTGCGCCGTCCCGCCATTGGGTAGGGTCCTGCTAACGCCTCACACCCGCTTGTCTGTCCTGCATAAATCTGGAGGCGGGTCATTAGACCGGGGCCCCAGATTAAATCACATCCCTCACCGGGGTAAGATCGAGCTCTCACTGCACACTTCCACAAGCCACCAGCGTTCAGCTCATCGAAGTCTTCATCTGTGTGTCTGCGTGTCTATCTGTCTATGTACGTATGTATGCATGTATGTGTGTATTAGTTTAATCCCTCGTTTGTTTTTGTATATATATATATATACATTCTTATATACGCACATTGTATATTTTATAACATATATATTAATATATTTCAGAATAGAAACAATATAATAAATAAATAAATATTTGGTATTGGCATCTACATATACGTACATATATAAAATTGTAGTACTTGCTTTTTTTGATCTATTATCAAAAATATTTTAAGCAAAAGGCATTTCACTGTAGTTTAGTGGATTTAAAATGAACTCCCCTGAGTTTGTGATTAACAGAGACCAGTTGTGCTGTGCTCTCTGGCTTCTCCGGACAGAGCATCTTACTTCAGGCCGTTTCAACTTCACGCGGACACAGAGATGACCCGTGGGTCACACCGGTCACAACTCGGGGCAGCGTGTTACCGCTGTGGTCTGGGGGGTGGGGTGGAGGGGGGAGCCACCGAATCCCGAGCGTTGGACCTGCGCCTGTGACACTGCCCTTCGACGTGCGTTACGATGCCCGAGGCAGCCTGCCGAGGCTCGCCGCTTGAGTGTGACAGACTAGGGGGGGTCTTTCGCCTGCTTTTGGGGGCCATCTGAAGGTCGAATTCTATCCGAAGTGCTGCATCCGGCCGCTTAATTTATTATAGGCTGTGGGCGTGCCTGGCCTCTGTATGAGTCATAGAGTTTTACAGAGGGTGACTTGCCTGTACTTGCAACAACTTCTAGCAAATTATAGTGCATCTCCAAGTGTATGTTTTATGTAAAAAAAAATAAAAAAATTTGCTTAAAGCTTTTTTTTATAACATTATAACAAAATAAAACAAAAAATGTTTTTTTATGCTGACTGTGAAGAACCACAGCTATGGTTCTTGAAATTTTTTACAGTGCACCATGCTCCTGAGATTTCTGGTTGGGTTGTATTTGTTTTCTATGCTATGATATGAATGTAAAAACTGAATACACAATATCTCACTTAATGTCTTAGTCTATCAACAGAACTTGAGCTCTGTGTGTTCGTTCATAGAAAATAGACACGGTTTACACACGCTACAGTCACAACAATATTACAGGAGTTGTTCCACACTGGCAGTGTTGTTAGTGTGGAAATCATAGCGATGTGCCAAGTGTACAGCAAACAGTGAGTTTGTAATGAATACGCCTCCTCCTCCAATCCTCGTATTTGTCTCCGGTGGGTATTATCAAATTTAAAATTCAGTATCAGTGAACGATTGGATGGGCCTCTTGGGCAGTAACTGGATAGAAATAGCTGTCAATCAAGCAAGGAAGGCATTGGAGAACATCACACTTGAGATCTCATAATTTCCTTGGAAAAATCTTCAAACCCTTTCACTAACACTGAGCTTGTATTGTGAAACAAAATACTTTTTTTGTGATGGGGATGAAAAATAGTCAGCCGATTGAATTTCTTACCGTTATGCTACCAACATTACAGTGTGAAGTGGACTGCTGGCACCACAGTAGGCCTCCCTCAGTTGGTGGGTTGGGGTGCTGGTTCTGGGGTACTTTCATGTGAAGATGTAAAGCGGACCGCAGCTCCCACAAAAAGGATCTACTGCTCATATGATTATAGCACTTATTTTATTGGGCAGAGTAATAATCGCAATACTGACGCGTCTCGATCGTGTCTTCCTGAGGGCGTTTTTCAGAGCATTCAACGGATGACGCGGTCAAAATGCGTCAGTTTTTTGTCAGTTAATAATTGTTATAACCATACGAGCATTATATCCTTCTTGTGGGAGTTGTGGGCCTCTTCATATGCTACCAATATATTTTAATATATTTTGCATTTATTATAAGCACAGTGATATGAAGAAGTATAGTACTTATGTCTGAGCAATGATGGTATTTCCAAAAAGAATATCATTTAGTGAAATTCAGCCAGATCATACAGACACTGGAAACTGACCAGACCTTAACATAAGCCTATCCCCCCTCCAACCCCTCCACTCTGCTAATGTCCTTCTCTCCCAGCCCATCAATGCCTGCACCTCCTCCCGTTACTGTATTTCTATTTTGTGGCTCACAGTATGACCACATTCATATTAAAGGCATATTTCTTGTCCAGTTATGCTTCGACATTAAATACCAGTCACATTTTCTAATTAGCAGTTATAAAGAAACGTGACATGTCATTTCTTTCATATTTCTATATTTCCAAACAAGTTCATCTTTTTTTCATTTAATTATATTACAAACATGAGTCTGATATTATGAAGGTAATTTGCTGAGGTAATTTTGCCCTGAAATTAGTCTCTTTTTCTTCTTCACCTTCGTAGGAGCTCCACAGAAACAATGTTGTGGTTTTCCCTAAACAGCTTCCTGTCTCCTGTATCATTATTCAGAAAGGCTTCCAGTGTTTACACATGAGCACATGTGACATTTGTTGTGTGAAACCCTGATTTTGCCATGTTATACTAGCCCAGGGGCATCCGCACACATCCTGCGTGAAACCCCGAAAGTATTTTATTCAAAACATTGAAACAAAGCAATACCATGCAAAGAAAACACGGTTAAATAATTCAGTTTAACTGGGGGAATTTAGTCAGTTTCCTCAGAATGTGTTTTTCGTTAACTTTGGCTTTCAGTCACGGAGAGACTGTGCTGGAGTCTCTCTCTCTTTTTTTCTCTCTCTCTCTCATCCCCTCCCTCTCACCTTCTCTCCCTCCCCTTCTCTCTCTCTCTCTCTCTCTCTCTCCCCCTCCCTCCCTCCCTCCACTCCACTTGTGTGTGTGTAGTTCTCATGCTGCATGTGAGCACTCTTAAACGCGGTGGTGAGATTTTTTAAAAGAGGCTCAGGAACACAGAAATACTTTCAGAATCAATATCGTCTGACAGGAATCAAAATGCCACATTTACAGTTTGTCATGGCTGCTTGCAGTGCTCACAATCACCAGCTCTGGGCCCTCTGTACACTGGGGCCGTTAGTATTCACAAAGTCCTTGTTACACACCCTTCATACCAACGACCATCCTTTTTAAATAGCTTATTATATTTATACATTTATTTTTGTAATAACAATACTGTCCTGTTTAAGGTAGGGTAACAAGTGCGATGACATGTAACATAGTGATGCATATCACACACACACACACACAGGGAGAGAAAGGGGGACATTTGAACTTTTAGTGTCAAAGGTTAAATATTTTAGGTGGTTATATAATGTGTGCATTTCACAGATATGTAAATGTTCAACCTGGCATGTTCTGGATGATGATGATGATGATGAAGATGATGATGATGATTATTATTATTATTGGTGTAATTATTCTGATTATGATTATTATTAATAATAACAATAAAAATAATAATAATCATTATTATTAGTAGTAGTAGTCATATTAGTATTATTTGTTATTATTATTATTATAATTGTAGTTATTGTTATTAATATTGTTGTTGTTGTTGTGCAATTTAAAAAATAAACAGGATATACTCACAATGCTTCCAAATACTCCATTAGAGGACAATTCTCTGAAATATGAAACATGGCTTTGTGAAATAAACTTGGAACGTCTCTTTTTTAATTATTTTTTAAAGGAAGAATGCAAAAACTTTAAGGCTTTGAAAAGGCTGTTGATGTGTAAGAATGACAAAAGTTTTGTCAAGGTAACCAAAGCCCTTCTTTTTCCTACCCTTGACATGCAACATAAATTGCCTTCATCAAGCCATGGCTGGAATGTGTTCTGCAAGAATCTCGGTGGCAGGGAGTTTTAAATTGAAAAGCTTGTTTTGGTTTAATATTTTTGTGTACACTCACAAGGTAACACCGTGGATGCTGTTGAAGCTGGCTTTTGAATGGCAGGTGGATGAGTACCCTGAGTCCTGAGTCTTATTTGGAGTCCTCAGCTATGAATATATTTCATTAAAATTCATAATAAAAAAAGGTGTGAGAAATGCAGAGTAATGGTTATGGGGTTGGTTTAAAATAAATAAATAAATAAAATAAAACTTTGTCCACCTTTAAATGTCAACAGTGATAATTAGGACTGCACAAATATTTTTCCAACTTAAACTAAAAATGTGCATCTTGGATATGGATAATGCAGAGGAAGCTTGCATAGCCTTTACGAGGAATGAAACTTACAAAATCATTAGCAACTGACACAAAATCTTGTTCACGGACAAAATCTCTCCAAAATATTAATTCCAATTAGTGCAGTTAATTGTGCCACCCTGATTGATGAAGACTGTCTCTAAATTGATAAGCGGTAATGATTTGACATGGCTGGACATCATTAATTTTTTTTTCCCAATGACATTCTTTGTGATTGCAGCCTTGTTTGATGAATATATGCAATTGCAGGACCAGCTAGACGGTGAAGAGCTGCATGTAAGCCTTAATTGAAAACCTGTGAATGGCTGGACACAGCTTCATCTGTGGCAAGGCTACTGTGTGAAAGGCAACAGAATTTGTTTTGCAGAGGCAAGTCACACAAAGAGCCAGGTAATGAGACAAGTGGAGTACAATAGGGCGACTCACGAGGTCTGAAATGAATTAATTCGGTGCAGGTGCAACTACTGGATATTGATATGGTTTCATAAGAGATGTGTGTATAGAGGTAGTATCCAGGGGCACAAACACGCACACTCACGCACACACACACACACACACACACACACACACACAAACACATGCATACTTATTTTTTTGGCAAAATGTGCCCCGGTTTCTGCAGGGACTGTCACAAAGTGTAAAAATGTGGGAGTCAAGCATTTGGCTTGACTATTTCCGCCAGGATTATGGGGCAGAGATCGACGCGTTCATGCCATTTCATTAACCCCGTGTTGGCTCTGGTGTTCGTACAGTGAGGTTGGTCACTAAGACGCATCCTCAGAGAGGACATTATCGGCTCTAAATTTGCATATCAATTAGTCTGGACTTCAGAACGTGATGAAAACCATTCTGCCTCTGCTCGCCCTGCATTTGACTATCACCAAATTTAGAAGTCAACGCTTTTTTGAAACCATTTTTTTGTCTTTCTGATATTTGACTGTCATTCTCCAGAGGACATTAAGTGCAGGGATTTGAAATTAATCTCTCTCTCTCCCTCTCTCCCTCCCTCTCTCTCAGGAAGAGGGTGGTTTGATTTTTTCTTTCTGCCAAGAAACTTTTCTTTTTTGTATGTATTATAAACTGATCTTTGTGCTTGTGGCAGTAGTTTAATAAAGGCATTTTTCAAATTAATTTTCTCTCTCCCTTTTTATCTCTCGTTCCCTCGCCCTTCCTCCTTTCCTCCCTCTCTCTCTTTCTCTGTTTCTCCTTCTCCATCTCTCTCTTCCATATGATCTTTGTCTTCTGCAGTGAACTCATCTGCATGGTGCCAACCCTGATACCACCAAGATGGCTGGATATTGGCCCACAGCTAGGTGCTAAAAGAGCCTGTGCAATCCCCACAATCCTTTTAATCTTTCATCAATCATGTCGGCATACCACAAGGCCCCTGATCCTATTACCATAAGGGGGAAATTGCTATTCCCACAAATAGACAAGTTGGCAATCTGTAGTGAAAGCTCACTGAAAAGAGGTGGCGGTAAATGACAGGTTTGATTGGGCAATGGAGGAATCCAATCATCCATAGCCTGAAAATAGAATTTGATAAAATACAAGTAAACAACTGAAATGTGTGCTCCTCTTAAAAAGTGCACAGAGAAACAGGACTGGCTGTTCGGTTTTCTTTTTGAAAATGCGAGCGGTTATCTTAAGGGATCTCGGAAAAGGGAATGGTCAGCCTAATTTTGAAACATATTTTTAAACGGCTTCTCGGCTGAATGTTCACCCGTCCCCGTGGCAAAATTCATAGCGGCCGTAAAGCCCTCCCCAAAGCTTTAGGCGCCATTTAAAACAGGCCGGCCTCTTCCTCACCGGCCATGTCGTGAAAAAGGAAATGGCTCCAATAAAACTTTGTGTTTTGTTGCAGTACATGACCTGCTTTTAAGCTTTCTTCACAACTACTAGCGAGAAAAACATTTTTTTTCTAACCGTTTTTTTCACCACCATCTATAAGCTGCTTGAAGGGGCTTATTCAGTAAATACATTCATAAGTACATTTACAGATACTATGCTCTGTTTCTAAGTGACAAGGTAACCTTCTAAAATAATCAGGCTGTTAATACATGCTACTGTGTTGTCGTAATTACTGGACAAACTGATCAGTATACATCTGGAGTACATTAATAAAATGATTTCTGCTCTCACCCTGATAATAACATACTGCTTTTTATATTCCACACCAGCCAAACCCGTTAGATCGGTGTTTATAGACTGGAATATCTGTTTCTAAATTACTCCAAGGAGGAGCATCATCTAAGAGTGATTAATCACGATTAATTAATCAGCCTCCCCACAGTTTCTGTGCTGTCATAACAAAATGCCATGGCTCGAGGTTAGCTTTGAAGAACCACAAAGTGGGTAATGATGAATTTATAGCAAGTTCTCGCATAAATTCATCACTTAAAAAAATAAAAATCATCAACAAACTAAAAATGTTGTTTTGGAACGTATGTCATTTCTTAGGAATGTGATGAATGGGATTTTTGTCCTTTCACTGCTGTTTGTCCTTCAGATTTTCTTGCTTTCATAAATGGATGAGACCAGATAATATAAAAATGTACAAAGCTTTACTCTGATACCTTGAATGATTTCAGATTGAAACTGTACGCACTCGGCAGATTGTCAAGGTTATTGTAATTTATCACAAATAACAATAAGCCTTGACTATACCCTTCAAATTAAAAGTCATTCAATTAGGAGCCGTTACACTGAAACGATTCGCTCACAAGCTTGCAAGAATGAGCATTTGCATAATTGTCTGGCCAATTCTAAGGCGCTGATAAGTATTAATTAAATGACGATAAATACCCCAGCCCGTCCTTAAGAGGGTGGCAGACAGCAATTTTGAGACCACTGCCTGCTTTGAATTTCCTTACGATAGGGTCTGATCGGCTCATTAATGGAGGCAGACTGGCGGAGAGCCTGCGGTAATTAAGGGTTTTATGGTGCGTGTAATTTAAGTCTTTTTAAGTGATAACCTTGAGTCCAAATGAATGGCACTACATAGTTTCTCTCCCCGCCTTCCTTGTCTGAGAATCGGACACCCTCTACGCACCTTATGAGTGATCTGAGTGTGTTTCTGTAAGTAATCATGCGAGAGATTGCTCATCTTAGCTATTATGCTCAATGATATCGATTTCATTTAAACTTTTGGGGGGACAACAAATTTTATTGTTATTATTATTATTATTATTATTAGTAGTAGTAGTATTAGCAGCAGCAGCAGTAGCAGAAGTAATAGTCTAGTAGTTAGTTATTTTGCCTTAAACCAGAATGAATTATTCTTTTGTATGTGCTCAGTGTTTTCAAACTCTTCTGTAATCTAAATTCAGTTCTATTCGGCAGTCTCTGGTTCTACTATTTACTTTTTGTGATTGCTACTCCAAGATCTACATGTTACCTGTTTAATTTCCCTTTCTAACATTTCATTTTAAAACAGGAAGATGGAGCATATTGGTTTAGCCAGAACTGCACTGGCCTTGGATCTTACACAGGAAGCATTTTATGATCCCTCTCTCAATACACAAATTCATACGTATGTGTGATTCAGCTCCTCTTCAGTCATCTGAAATAATTACCACTTACACTTATCTGACAGCTGAGACAACCGATAGGTCTTTCAGATACCGTGCTCCTTTAATTTAGAGCTCAGGACCAAAACCCATCCACATCTCAGTCTTTTCATTTGTCTGACTGACTAGATGGCACTTGATATTTGATACAACGAAGAGCCTTAGTCTCTCTCTATCTTTCTCTCTCTCTCCTTTCTTACTCTCTCTGTCCTCCTTACCCATGCTCTCTCTCTCTTGCACTCTCCCTCCCCCTTCTTTCTCTCTCACTCACTTTCTTAACCCTTTGCAGAGGAGGTTTTTTATTTTAAATGTTTTCTTTCCAAGATTCTAAGTCTGTGTTCTAGAACATCTCTCTCTCTCAAGAAGAGTCTTTCACTTTTCTTCCTCTCTTCTGCCAGCCTCCTCTCCCCTTTTTCTCCCTCTCTCTCTCCCCCTCCCTCACACCTGCTCTCCTCTCTCTCTCTCTCTCTCTCTCACACACACACACACACACACGCACACACACCAAAGAATGAGTCTTCTTAACCACTATGTTTTGTATTTTAAATTTACCACCTCTAAATTTCAAAGCCTGCACTTGAAATTTATAGAAATTAGGGGCAGCTTTAATGCATTTTGGATTTAAGCTTCTTACACCCTCAGTACACAAAAAAACTATCCAGAAGATCTTTTTCCCCTGAGGACACGTAATGTAAGCATGTAATGAAAATACAAAAAGATAATTCTGTTTAGTTGTCATATTGAATAAAACTGCATACTTTAGCTGGAAAATGAGCTTCCTAAAGGTTCACTGTACAATAAAATTCTGTATATCAGTCCTAGATTTCTGCATATTGTATGATATGTTTAATAATTGAGAAAGAAATGTTAATTTTATTTGACTCGGAGGGACCCATCTTGTTCAGCATGGAAAAGAATATAATGCTAATTATTTTGTTTGTTGCAATGTTTGTTGTTCAAATACCAAATTAAGTCCATTTTTATGGCTACATTCTCAAAGATTCCAGGACAACTGGTTATTTTGCTGGGGACTGTTTGGTACTTGCATTGAATGGGCGATTGATTTATACAGTGGATCTGAGAAATACTGTTTTCTCTATATTGCAGATTATCTCTTTCTTAAAATGAACTGGGGTCTGAAGGGAGTTGGGTAACCATGGTATTTCTGTGACATGCACTGAGCTGTATGTCTCTGTACGCCTATGGCCAATCAGCAGAAATCAGCAAACATCAGTCATGTAAATCATCCAATCAGCAAGGGCGCCAGACGCCCCTCGTATGGAAGTAGAACCACATCTTTTTGAAAACACTGAAAACAACGAGATGCACACATGCACAGTATAACAGATTACAGTTATATGGATATGCACAAATTGTACCCGGTCTTCTTAGGTCCGAACATTTTTTTTTCTTTTTTTAATTAAATTAGCAGCTCGCATGAGCAGGAGCTCTCTCGGTCGCCCTCGGTAACCACATCATCTCCATCACAATCCCCCTCAACCTCAACCTCGCGGTTTTACATCTGAAAGAATATTTAACTTTTCACTTGCCCATTGACAGGCGGCCAGCGGTAAGACCCTAAGCCCGGGCCCAGATTAGCTTTCGAAGGATAATGCGCCAAATTAAACCCCATACAGACCTCCTCTTGGCCTCCCTCTTGTTCTCAGGGCAACCAAACATACTCTGAGGCGTAGGAACCCCCCCCCCCCACTCATTCTTTTTTAACCTTCTGGAGAAGCCGGTCATTGAGAGAGGAGTCTGAGATGGGGGGAGTTAGTAACTGGGCTCACTTAAATGGCACAGCAGAACAATAGCAGTGTCAGGTACAACAACAGGGTCCTTTCCCCCCGGCTAACCTACAAAACTCCAGAGTCAGAGGTTCAACATCGAGGTTGCCCCAAAACATGGTCAGGATATTATAGTGGGGCATGTTGGTTTATTGGTAGCACACTGAGGCCTGAAAAAGCACAGCTGAACAAGTGATTGGATACAGGTGTGAATGCCATATGCAGTTTGACCAACTGATTTCCATAATCACTTAGCTTCATAAAAAAAAATTTTTTACAGTTCTGTATACAGTACTATATATACAGTATATATATATGTGTGTGTGTGTGTGTGTGTGCATGCGTGCACGTGTATATAAAGAAAGGTAGCAACATGATGTACCAATAAATAATGTATTCAAAATTATTTAAATCTAAATCAACCGTAAACATAGCACACATTAATTGCTGCATGAATGTGCATGCGTGTATGTGTGTGCGTGCATCAAGCTTACATGCTAACTTTCCACTTCATTAAGAGGCCAGAGGCAATGCTGGCTGGCATCTCCCAGCATTTGTCAGAAAGAACATGCGTAGCATGCTGGCGTGTCAGGTAGTGGGTGTGAAATTTCATGTTGTCTTGTGTCGGGTGCATATGTCCGTCCTCACTAGTGCAGTCTGTGCTCCTCCCTTCAGCCTGAGTTCACTTACACAGATGCACTCACCTTTGCTGGCAACTTCTCCGCAACATCTCTCCCTTCTAATCACAATCATGCATCATTTCTACTCTGCCATAAATCAGACGGGTCCCCGCAGCCAATCAAAGTGCCAGATTTGCAAACAATCCAATAAATCAGATCTTGTCAGACCTGCCTTCTCATGCACGGAATGATTGACCATTGGCATGTACCATCACTAAGAGGAGGGGGTGAATGCAATGTGCCTTTTCTTGACTTGAAAGTTGGAGAACTTCAGTGTTTTCAAACATAGAAAAATAAATCAACAAACACAGAATTTATTTGATATACAACCATGTCTTGTGCAAAATAAAACTTTGACTGTTCAGCCTGTTTTTGAATGGTGAAATTATGCTTGTTCAACATTTGTTTTCTGTGTATTACACTTTCGTAGAAAGGTTTTTTTTTTTTTAACCGTTTTTAAAGTTTCCCCCCTTTTATGCCCTACATAGTATTTCTTGTTGTGGTTCTGGAGCTGGAATTGTGCCACGTTCTCCATTTGTGATTTATATGAAACATTTTTGTTGTTTTGATAACATTATCATAAACAATTCTGAAGCAGTGCTTTCTACTGCTTATACAGAATTCGGCACCACAAGTTCTTTGAACAGCACCTCTGCTGGAGCACACACACAAACATGCACACACACACACACACACACACACACACACACACACACACACCACTCACCTGTCAACTAGACGCTGTGATACACTATGGTTTGGGGCAGGAAAAGCCAGTTAGAGTAACAGCAGCTGATTTTATGTCAGATTTAAATGATCAAATTCAATGTTCTGCAGCATCAGGGTCATAAAAGAGCCAGATCATTATTATAATGAAACAGTCATACAGGAGAGCGAGCAACAATTGGGGGTAGTACAATTTTCACATTTTCCGAGAGCATTTAAAATAATAATTTGACTTTTTTTGAGGCAATTTGAGGTTTTATACCCAACAAGGAACAAACAAATCACAGTATTTTTTCAAAACTTAAGCAAACTTTCTCATTCTGAGCAAGGTATGGCAAAAATCGCTTCAATGTAATAAATAGCATTAAGCAAACAATGGTGCTATCTGACAAGTTTTTAATAAATGCATATAAATGAGTCAGCAGGATGGATGCATAATAACTAACCAGCTGACTTGAAACCACTGGTAGAATTATGCGTGAATTGCGGTAACATCAATCTTTGCGGAGGAGCACGGGCAGTGCTATATGTGAATTAGAGCAGATAACGCACCGTCAACACCTTCATCTGACTGAGCTAGTACTTCTTGGAGAAAAATGGATTACACTATGAGTGCTTCAATAATTCATCTAAAATGTCAGTGTGATGCCATTATATCATGTTTCACACAAAATTTTATGTGAATATGAATCATGGCAGTGCATCGGTCGCCATCTCAGTGATGGGCCTATCACGTTCTTGGTAGTTAATTAACATAAAACTTTGAAGCTATTGCATAACTTAGTTCGCAATATAGCCTATATGTAGGCTAAATAGGAAAAAAAGATCAATAGATTAACGGTGGAGTTGCTTCTCTACTAAGGTCATGCATGCACGTATAAATGCAAAAGGGGAAAAAAACTATCACTCATGACAGAAGTACACTTGCGCGTTTTTTTTAAGGTGAGAGAGGAGAAAAAAATAATAATCCAGAATTGGTACCTGCAGGAGGTCCACGCACCCCTGCTACCTAAATGGTACAAGCCGATCCTGAACGTGTGTGCTCCCCGTCATTCCTCGGCATTCTCGGTTGGCTCACTGCCTCTCCGTTCGGCCAGAGCATATGTGCGTGGCTGCTGTGTGGTCATAGAGGATTTTCAGCTTTAGGATTCAGCGCTAAAATTTTGGGTTCTTTTGGACAGTACCAAAATAAACACGACCCGTGGTATTCTATTTTGAGAACCTTGGCCGTATTGTTGTTTTATTCATCTTATCGTCAGGTTCCTCGTGAATGCTGCTGTTGCGTCTTTTCCATACCTTTTTAATTCATTATTTTTTTTGAGCAAGCAACGATGAGATACCCAGCTTCTTAAACATCGCAGTAAAACAACATAAAAAGTGAACCTAAGCCGACCCTTATTGCATTTCGGTTTATTTACTTCAAAAAGCGACGGACAAACATTGGATGCGTCTCCATAATGGTAAGTGTGCGTTTCTACGGGGCAAAGTGTATTTATGTTCATAAGAAACGCTTGCACGCGGGCAATTGCGCTGCAGATTTCTGCACTCAGCTCGCGTGGAACGGCTGTGCAAGAGACCCAGTGCGAGACCCGACTCGCGCCCGTAACTTAGCCTACATCCACGCCGATCTCGCGTTCTGCTCACTGCACCGGCTTTGAATTGTGTTATGCTGTGCGGGAGGATTTTTCCCATCTCCGTCCATCCATATGTGGACATTGGTAGCCTAACTACACACTCTTTCATACGTTGTGATATGAAGAACCAGAACTGAATAGTGCGTGTTGAAAGCCTGGTGTAGACCGAAAGCAAGGTGAAGTTGCTGAGGTTCGCAAGGAGTTCACAATCGGCGGTTAGGTGCTGCGATTTTGAGGTGTGTGCAATGTTTTTTATGTTTTACGACTCACAGAGGCGGCTCAGGCACAGCCAGTGAAGTGGTAACGTTGGCTTGTGTGATGACACATTTATAAGAACGAATTCTGTGTTCTGCTGTTATTGTAATTCAATTTTGTGTCGGTTCTTATTCTGGTACTCAGCTCAGTTATAAACGGAGCAGATGATATTTCCGTTCTTATTCGTAAAGCATTTGCTAACGCACTGCAAATACAAGCATACTAATAGCCTGTTATTAGGATTATTATTTTCACATATAGTCTTTGATTAAAGTTTCTCCCTATAGGTAAATGCTCGGCTAATCTTACTGTAAATGTGTTTTCTGGGGAAGCAGACAAGAACGATGCTCAAAGCTACTCCATGGATTCAAAAAAGGAAAAAAAGGACGAGGCTGTTGACCGCTTGCATTCATACATTTGTAAAATATTACTAGCGCCATTTAGCCTACTGTATTACCGCAGTGGTGGTGGTGCAGCAACCAATTATTGTTTGTCAGTCGTTAATTGTAATGCATAGGAGGGTGAAAGACTGCATTACTTCAGTTAACATGTGCCATTGTAGTAATACGATAAATAACATATATTCAAAGTGTTATAACGGAAAATAGTTGTTCACAAGGAAGCCAATTTCAAGGCAGGTATTTTATTTATTTATTCATTTATTTATTTATTTATTTATTTATTTATTTATTTATTTACATTGGTCAGCGATTTCACTTTCCTTAGCTTCGTTGTTACACGTATTTGCATATGTATGTGGTAAGGTAGGCTACTTCTGCCCCACTATTAAAGTAGGCATCTAATCCATCTACTTTGCATATCCTGAAATCAATAATAAAACCGACCAACATAAGTTGTAGGCACTGTATTCATTAAATCCCTTCCAACACACACACACACACACACACACACAGGCACATGCACATAAACCTGTCAAGAACATGGATATTCATATACATTCGTAGTTGCAATAATTAGCATAAAATGCTTTATTTTAGTTACCTTTGGTATTATAACATTTATGATTTCATCAGATAGCTTTAAAACTAATTTGACTATTAAAAAAAACTAATCTCCATCCTAAGACCAGCATTTTGTATTGTTTTGGTTTTACACTGAAAGATGGATTTTCTGAAGATTGCAGCAGCTTAAGCTACTGAGGATAGGGAATAATAAGTGAATATGTTGTGTTTCTGGTCTCCATTTATCCACTATAAGGGGTACCCTGGATCAGGTCATTGTATCCCAAAGGCAACCTCCCCTCCCCCTCAAAATCATGCCAAAGCTCCACTTTTTGTCCACACCCCGTTGGCCATATGTGTTCCCTGAGCCTGGTGAAGCCCGTGGATGCTCACCCACTGGGTGTGAGACTCCCAGCTCCAAGGGTTCTCCAAGGTGATGCGGGCAGATCGTTGAGATTTTTTGCATGGGCCGGGGTGAGGGGGAGGGGGGGCGGGGGCGGGGGGGGTGGGGGGGCGTGTGAAGAGGAAGAGGGTTTGAAGTTGTTGGGCCCCTGTTGAGCTTGACCTTTTCAGGAGAGCGCCGTGTTCTCCTGCTTGTCACGGCCCCTGGTTGATGAAGGCCGTGGACGTCCGCAGCATGAGCTCTTTGCATGAAAGGGCAGAGGCTGCCTCTCCTTCGTGATCTCCTGCGCAGCCTCTTCTTCCGCTCTCTTGGCCTTTCACTGATTTTTCAGGCTTGTGTTTTTTTCCCTTTGATATCTGTTCCGTTTGGCTCCCTGAAAGAGAACTAACGCAAAAATACAAATTTGTGATGACATGCCCGGGCCGGGGTATTAAGAGTATTTCGTTTCTGATAGACGTTATCGATGGGACAGTACACCGACCGGCGTGGCCTGTTCACATATCCGAGATGAGGATACAGTGTTATCAAATCATATTTACAGATTAACTGAGGTGGACGGATCATTTTCTGCTACTGCACGTTTATATTGAAATGACATTCTCAAATTTCACAGGATCGTAGGAACTCACCATTAAAGATACTGCTGTGGTTTAGGCTGAACGATTGCCGCTGAGTTCTTTGTTGAATTTCAAAAACTTGTGAGTTCAGGAAGGCATTCGACTTACCAAAACAGACAAGTACTAAAAAGCAGACTAAAAACAAGAGGAAAATAATGAATTGCCTCTTCTCCTTTGGGAGTTGTCTGAGAAATCGTGTCTCGCTAGCAATCGTTGTTTAGGAGGTGTTACAGCCATTATAGCTTTGGATAAGTGAAACTTAGTTCTAATGAAGCGGACCTACTCTTTTTTTAGTGAAGAGTGACTCACCCCTCCGTCTTGCTCTTATAGTTGTCCTGTAAAAGGCTTTAAGAGTCTGTCCAATCTGTGGAAGGCCTGTGTTTGTCTCGGGGGTTGGAGCTGTTGTGCGAGTGTTTGTGGATCACCGTTGCTAGATGCCTGCCTAGCTGTGACTGAGGTGTCGAACGAAACACCAGTCAGAAAACATACAAGCAACAGATGGCGAGGTGTTGGCCCACAAGAACGGCCACTGGATTCAAATAGTTTTCACCCAGTAAGTACTCGTTTATGCCTCGTGTAAGAGGTCATAAGTGGCTGTTTTGTACAAGGCTTGCTTTCTTTTGACCATCATTGTTAATGGATGCTGTTGATAAAATGATATTTTTTGAGATACGCTTATTTATTTTATGAAATGGAGGTTTGGAACTTGAGGGAAAGGGATCTGAATGACATGTATTGTAAGAAAATTGACTGGATAAATTCGGTTTTATTTTTTGTTTGATCTCCCGTTTCGAGTGCTGTCTTTGATTTGAGTTCCCCTCTAATCATTTGACCGGAGGGGACAAGGCTGAAAACGAAAGCGGGCATAGACTCTATAATTGCAAAAGACTGAGAAACGGAGCGTAAGGTTAAATTAACTGCAGCCGCTTGGCAGCGTTCCCCCGTCGCGTTTCGTACCAGCGCTTTTAAGAATCGCATTACAAAATCAAATAAATCTCCGACTTATGTTAAGGCACGCTCTCCTCGTTCCAATTTCGGCTGGGCCAGGACTTGTGCTCGCTGTGTGATTTCAGCTGTTTGTTCTAAGAGCTAATGAATAAGTGATGCTGGGACAGGTGGGGATTGCCCAGTGAGGCCCTGGGTTGAGCTTCTTGGAGGGGCGGCGGGGGGGGGGGGGGGGCACAGGGGTTTAGGGAGGGGGGCATGCGGTCAACGTGCTCAGCAGATGCTAAGCGGCTTCAATGGAATGTGTGGCGGCCAACGCCGTTCCTTCTTACTGCTGCACTTAAGACTCAAGTACTCAAGCTCTTCACCGCTTCACTTCTCTTCCTTTCTCTGGCTTTGTCGATCGGCCAACAAAAAAAAAGAAAAGGTGATCAGGATTAAATGGAATCGCAATGCCCGAGAGAAATTATTCATATGAATTTTATCCTCTGCTCGGTGCAGACTGTGGGTCCAGGGAAGAGGAAACGGACGGAGTCATGGGACCGAGTCTTGCGAGCCGTCCCATGTTTCTGAGCGCGCCCTACCGTTGAGTGACAGATCCGGTCACTCTCCTCTTCCTCCACTTTCACTGCGCTGGACGCTTTTTCCCGCGACGCGATTGGCCAATCGGGGACCGTGTGACTCATCTCAGTCACGATGCCACACCTGTTTTGTCTGCCTCTGCATCTGACCGTGTCCTGACACACATCTGTTGTGTAGCATGTTCATTTATTGGCTCGGATTCAGAACAACATACAAGGGTGATGCGGTGCTATAAATACAGTGAATGTAGCAGAAACAGCACAGAACCGGGAGTGTGACTGTATAGAAGCGTCAGTCTAAAAATAACGGCGTAAATAAGAAACATAGAAACATTGTGTCTTACAATGATTTTTTTAAAAATAGATTGCTCACGTCATTGCAAAGAGAAAGTAAAACCAAAAAATGACATAGAAATGCAATGCTACCTAATCATGCTCTTAACACTCCTATATCATGAGTGCACTTTTGTCTAACATCGTGCTAAGCATCCTAATGACTTAACAGTGATTTGCGAGCCATTACACAAAAATGTCATTTAAGGATGCTGCAGTCATATAGGCCTATTCGGTTGCAGGCATCCTGCATTCTGGGAACTAAGGTGTGTGCCATGGAGAGTAAGATAGCCCTGGGTAAAAAATGTGTGAATGCATAGAAAATGAGGGTGAAGTTATTGGAACAAAATGCAATGCTTTTAAAAAGCAATTTGTATCATCAACATAAAGCAACCGGGTGATTATACCTCTCTTTAGAGTGCTTCATTGTCGCATTGAATGCAATGCATTTAATATTTAGTGGAGCTTATTATTATTTAAAAAAAAATATGAACATGGTGCTGAGTAAGTTTACATTAAGTCAACTTTTTTGGATGGTTAATTGGAAATCTTGTCATTGAAGGCAAAACTGTGTTGCACAGTGGAGAAACCCAATAAACAAAAAAATAAAATATTTTAATTGCTGTGTGGCCACCTTCTGCTTAGTCAAGATAATCTTTGGAAAATTACTCATTGGCGATCAATGTGCTTTTTGCTGAGTTAATTATGCACAAGGACAAAGAGCTTCTATGAAAATTTGTCCCCCAACCCCCCCCCCCCCCCACCAAACACTTCGTCTTTTTATTTTGGTCACATGTTGAGCTCAAATAAGTATCCTTAATCACTGTACTGTTATGACACCTGATCGTTGTTTTCTTTACTGTGGCTTTTAAAAAAAAGAAAACAAAGTTCTTTTGATTAATAATGAAAACCATATTCAAGTCGAGTCAGGGCTATGCTCCTATCTTTTAATCTCAAGGAAACGGCCGTTTTACATAAACATGTTTGGCTTTTTTTCTGGAGAAATGTTCATGGTAGTGTACTAGTGATATGATAGCCATCTGCTTTTACCATTGAATTAAATTAGGTTATAGGAAATTATCACCGTGAAACAGCGGACCAGAGATTTAACATGAAACAGCATTTCAGATAATGTGAATGGAAAAGGCAAATATCAGCACTATTAATGTGTCTAAGCCTTCTCTTCACCTGAGAGCTTCAAGGTAATCTCAGAAATAGAAATAGAATCGCATATTTTCAATATTTTATGTACCCGGCATAGTGCAAGCTGCATATAAAGACATTAATCCACCATTTGAAAAAATTCTACAATATGATTTCATAAAATAGTATTTATGTCTTTGTATATTTTTGCTGATGAAGACATATGAGTAATTCGGTTAGGGTATGAAAAGGCCATTTGTGGCAGGGAATGATGGATATTTGGTAAATACTTTATTTAGAAAGGTTAAAGGAAAGCGAAGAAAGACCAAATTGCTGAAGTTTGATAGGTCAAAAATATTCAAACTGAGCAGCATAATACTTCACTCCATTCCTGTCAAGGCATACTGGCATGAACTGCTTTATTTAGGTCTAGATATGTTTCTTTTTTCAAAATAAGTACAAATGAAACATTTCAGTGGCACGAATCACATTGTACAAATGTACAGGCCCAGAGCCTATTTTCAAGTCAGGGCTCTTATTGGGCATGACAGCTAATTGGGCTACCTTTGCTAGCTGGTTCTGTTGTGCACGTGTGCTTGCATGGGGAATCACTTCAGAGAACACACAAGGCTGCTGAACGCTGGACGAGTCAGTGGGCTGCATGCTCTCAGTCCAGCACCTCTCAGTCCGGGCTGCCATTTAAGGGCAAATGGACTGCAATTCCCTTTTGTTTCCCCATCTCAGGTACGGTCAGCCTCCACTGAGGAGAATCACTGCTTGAGAGAGTACAGCAGCTGCAGCAACTCCGTTTCTGTTCCCGCCTCTGAACTTTTAACCCTTTGAGGAGTAGGTTTTTTTGAATGTTTTTTTTCTCTCCAAGATTCTAAGTCAGTGTTCTCGAACGTCTCTCTCTCTCTCTCTAAATTCAATTCAATTCAATAAGCTTTATTGGCATGGTAAGGGTACACTTACATTGCCAAAGCATACACTCACGTGGCAAACATAATCTCTCTCTCTCTCTCTCTCTCTCACACCCTCTCTCTCTCTCTCTCTCAGATGTGATGGAATTAATCATTGTGTCAGATCTGGCTGTTAAAATTTATTAACCTTCCGCCAAACCTCGCACCTCCCCTTTCACCTTCTTTACACGACGGCTATTAATGGCTGCAGCAAGTAAATAAAAGAGAGGGGTGTGTTTTCAACCCTCAGGCATTATGTTTTGTTGAAGCTGCAGTCTGTCACTCCATGATTTATCACATGGGGGTGGGAACAGGAAGGTGTCATGATTTGCTAAATTCTGTTGGAATTGAAAATCAGAGGAAGGTTTGGGCTCTCCCTTTTGGATCAGTGCATTGTGGCTGACCGGCGTGTTATCGCTGTTGTATTGTAACTAATCAGAAGGCCTGGTCGCTTCTGTAAACCATACTGTACAGAGCACGTAACTTAACATTCCAGTTCTCTGATCCACAGACGTGAATTAATGATAAGAAGTTTTTAATGGCTAAAATTGATAAGCTGGAGATTTTGTGTTTTTTATTTTTATTTATTTTTTAATCCTGTGTATTTGTCTGCAACCAACAGGCAATGTGGGCTACTATGAACACTGTTCACTGGAGTGCGCCATGGGCAGCTCTCAAATTGCTAAGTGGGTAAATGCACATGCAAGTGTGGGTGGAATCATGTGCGTAGGAAACTTGTGCCACAGGAGTGGGGCGGACTGGAGCCTATCCTAGCATGCAGTGGGGCGACATAGCTCAGGAGGTAAGAGCACTTGTCTGGCGGTCGGAGGGTTGCCGGTTCGGTCCCCGCCCTGGGCGTGTCGAAGTGTCCCTGAGCAAGACACCTAACCCCTAACTGGTCTGGTGAATGAGAGGCATCAATTGTAAAATGCCATACATTTCAAATTTGGTATATATACATACATACATTCCTAACTTGGTATATTTATACATGCCTTCCAAATTCTGTATATATAGGCCATAATGCATGTTTACACACATGCACAGATATGTCATTGACTTCAGAATTATTTCAAGAAAACCAGCAAATGGTTGTTTGATTTTAAATCATGGAATTAGGGGAATAGAATTTCATTTGGAGTCATTATGGAAGATGTACTGACCGGAAGGATTGATGTGTCACTTAGACAAGCCAGCACCAACCTGGAGCTCTTTGACCATGTGCGTGCATATGGAGTATCTGGCCATTTGTCTACAGAGCATGACCATATTTTTTTAAGACCGTTACTGCGGTTTTTATCTTTGGGGAATTCTATCCGAGTGCATGTAAACACCATCTGCTTTCTGGTATACTTTTGGGGGGAGGGCTTATCAAATCAAGTTATCATGACTCCGTTCCGGGTATGCAATAGCCTTTAAGTGCTGCTGAACTGAACTCTTCAGAGAGACTTTAAAGGACAGCGTGTGCTACAGGAACTCCTTTTAATTTTTAATATTTCATTTAGAATGTATTGCAGGGCAGCCAAAGGGATTTTGGTTACTTCCTGTTTTCCCCACTGAGCTGGGCAGAGGGTGGGGGTGTCTGCCCTAGATCCCACTCGGATCCCACTCTGCTCGACAGGTTTTGAGGTTTGAGCTAACCCCCCCCGCCTGCCCCCTCCCTTCCCTCCGAGTTAGTTTGAGCAGCAATATGTATAATAATGTACCAAGCATGCTCATATTCTCTAATTTCTTCATAGGTGGCCTTAACACTGGCCTGGGTTCTTTTGATACAAGCCTTTATCAAAAAAATTCCTTTATTGTTGTCATTGTAACATTAGTTTGAGCAGACCTGCAATGGTTTTAGGCTGTATTCTGTTTTAGTCCATCTGATTTGATTTTTGTCTTTGTTGAATACTGCTTTGCCTCGCAGTATGTGATGGGTTGGTATCGAGTTTCGTGATTT
Organism: Anguilla rostrata; assembly: GCF_018555375.3. Lineage (NCBI taxonomy): Eukaryota > Metazoa > Chordata > Actinopteri > Anguilliformes > Anguillidae > Anguilla > Anguilla rostrata. Next base: position 31,651,347 of record NC_057944.1, on the reverse strand, counting down.
TCTGAGGTCCTGCCCCCAAAGAACTATGGTTCTTGAATTCATTACCAGTAAAATAACATTTAAATAATTGAGCCGTGTAAGAATAAAAAGAGGAACTTTTTACAGTGTGTGAACAGACAGTGCTTTAAAGGGGTAATTGTCGTTAGTGTGAATATTGCACTTTAGTGAGGAAATGGTTTCACAAAGATTGAATACCGTGGTCTGATGTCAGTGTGTGAAATTTTTACTGTCATGCTCATGTGACAAATGGATGTATTTATTTTTTTAAGTTTAGATATTTTTATACATTTTTTATTTTTTATTTTTTATACAGTGGAATGGCTCTCTTGGTAATTAGTTTCAATGGTAATTCACTATAATTCAATTTTAATGCTACTGTTGGTAGGTTACAAAATAATTTTTCTTTTGCTTGGTCTGAAACACGCTTGTTTGACTCCGCTATGCGTCACTACTACATTCAGAGCAGGTGTGGCTCTTTTTAGCTGGAACTGTGTCCTCTCACTTAATATATTTTTGCCCACCCCCCCAATCTGGTGAAGCTGGGTGCGTCTGTTTGTTGCATGTTAGCCTGTGCCTAACTACTGGAATGGAACACACACAGACAGACAAAGCAGGTTAGCATGAAAAGTGCTGATTGCACTGTGAGTTCATTCAGTTACTTTCTAGCAAAACCACTAGGGGGGCAATGAGCACTGTAAAGACAGCCGTTTCTTTACTCTTTTGATTGACTGTGCCATTTTAAGCGCTGTTGCAAATACCTCGCTGCATAAATGCCGAGTCATGCGCTTGTTAGTGCCTGTATAGCTCCCAACAACCGTATTTTCACCAGGCGTGGATCCAAGATGGCAACTCGGAAAGAAGGAATTAATCTCTGTAAGCCAGCCCCCCTTGCTGTGCCGCACAAATGTGAAGATTTTGATCTTTTGCGCATTTCCTCTTATCTCCACCGAAGTTCGCCCAGCCCCCCTGGCTTCCTATAGATTCTTGTACTGTTGGATGAATTCTGCAGTCCAAGGTCTTCCTCCCATGATTGTGAGAGCTAGAGCTTCCCGGAACTGCTTCTCATTAACCTGTGAGCAACAGACACTCTTTCCTGCTTAGTGCGACGCCTGTGAGTCAACATCCTTCATCACCGGTGATCTCTGAGTCACCGCGGTGCATAGTGCGTCAGCAGCGCCGATCCTCGGAATCGACAGGTAGGACTGGAAGGGAACCGGCTCTGCACAGGTCTAATAGGGCTGATGGGGAATTGACTTCAAGTCATTTGGACCTCAGGCCTCGGTCATGATTGCCAGTTGTTTGCAGCGGTGTCTATGTGCAGTGAATGCAAACGAATTAAAGTTGAGATGAGCTTAAAAGGGGCTTGTTTAGCAAATACCAGTGTGCCTTTAAAAAATAAAAATAACATTTTTGTCATTGCCATGTGATTGCCTAAAATATTCAGGAGTCTTTTTTTTGAAGACTCTAAAAGAATTCCTCACCTAGCCATATTGAAGTGTTTATCACCTGCTTCTCAGCCGTGTCTGCGGGGCTTTGAAGAACAGAGGTGTTTTGCAGGCCAGGTTTCTTGTGTCTGCATTTGATTCATTTTGTATGAATAGAGATTAGCTATATAGTAGGTCTATAAAGAGGATCACATCAATTCTTCCATGGAGACCAGGCCAGACACCCAGTAATCACCCAGAGACTCATCCCCTGTCTGGCATTTATATGTAAAATAAATTAATATGTCTTAATATGTATTTTAAATAAATTAGTTTTTGATATATATATATATTTATTTATTTATGCCATTCAGTTTTGGCCTGAAATGTGATACCATTTTTACCTTAGCAGCACAGCTACAAAAAAGGTCCTGGGAAGAGTACAAATGACAAGCATTTTTTTTCATATCCTAATTTCACATTACTTAATACCATTTTTAAAAATTAGAAGTCAAATTCCCACCATATTCCATAAACCAAAAAAACCCCCCAAAAAACAAAGAAATTTGATTTGATGCCACTCTTACCCATTTTTCTTTGAATTACTTCTCTTTCCTTTTTCTATCCTCCCATGGTGGACAGCTGTGGCCATTCTCACATGTTATTCCAGCTCCTGTTGCCTGGGGGGGGTGGTGGGGGGTTGGGTGGGGGGGCCTGAATTGTTCATGTCCCTGGCTTTTCAAATCGCAGCGCTTGTACTCGAGGCTTCAGTAACTCGGCCACCATTTCTTCAACACTCCATTCGAGGCCGATGTCAATGATAAGTCCCCTCGGAGGGAGAAGGCTTGAAATATTAATTAAAGCCTTCGTGCTGAGGACATATGGACTCGTTCTGGGATTATTCAGAAATGCATTACGTTCTGCGCCGTCTGGCTAATGTCTGCATTCTAAATAATTTGAGAGGAGCCTCTTTTTTTTTCCCGTAGCTGAGCAAAAGGGACCAGCAGCCATCGCGAAGCTGGCAGAGCCCCCTCTGGTGCATTCTCTTAGATGATGCAGTGGATCTACAGGAAGATCTACTGTCAAAAATATACTTATTTAAATAAATATGAGCTCTTTTATACAAGCAACGGTGCTGGCTTAGCAGACAGAATGACACAAAAATGTTGATGCATTCCAGAGGACCCGTGTTTGGGTTTGGAGAATTTCATATGGTTTAGCTATCCAGGAGGTGGGTTTTAAACTTTTTGCCATCCATTCTTTAAATATGAGTTGTAATTATTAAAAATTATCTTTTTATTTAGAAGTATAGTTTAGATGTTTCAATTTGTTGAGTTGAAATGTGTTGCCTAGCTCTGGTCATGTTAAGTCGCCCATCCTGAACAGGTGTGATATTTCTATTCTGGAGATTGGTTGCGTCTAATCTGATGAAAACTAGAATTTCCTTTGCACGCGCTGTGGTGTTATGCAGTACGTGGAGGTTGTTTTTGACTCATGCTCCGAATGCATTTCCACTTCCTTCAATGAGCAGGCATTCAAACATGAATGATTTTTCTTCTTCACTTTTTTTGTGATATTTAGGCTCTGCTTGTATAGTGGTCTTATTGTTAGCTAGGTGGTAATTATGACTGGAAGTTGGTTGAAAACATCTTTTAGGCTGACAGAGCGAGGTTATAGAGAATGATTCTCAAAGAAAAGCCTGTTTGTCGCAGTTATTTAAAAAAAAAAAATTAGTCACTCCTTGAATTTACACCTTTGGCTCTGTAGCTTGACTTGCCATTGCTCAGCCGCATCACTAACTCTCTATTTTAGGGCCTTCCTTTCAGAAAGACGTGGTTTATTTATGACTTAGATTGACATATTTCTGACCGACTGATACATTTACCATTGCAAGTGGGTTCAGAAGTTTTATTTTTCCGGGCAGTTATTTGAAAGATCCACGTGGACCCGTAAGGAGCCTGAGATTACCTTTTCTGGAAGTGGATGAATAGCTAATGAAAGCAAATTGAACAGGGCCAGAATGATGTCTGTGGGTGATAACATGGCCTTATGGGTCATCTCAAGCTTTGTTTTAGCCGACTAAAATTTCACTCTGATTCTGCGATGTTACACGTTCAGCTGGTGTGCTCTCGGATACCAGTTCTTACTAGTCGACACCAGAGTGGGATGTCAATCGCCTGATGGGTGCACTCTGGTCAGTTGGAAGACCAGGTTGTCTCGCTGACTGGACTGGAAGGAGACTGAGTTGGGATACAGTTAAGAATGCTCAGTATATCAATTCAAGTAAATATTGTGCATCAAAAGAGGCGTGCTACATGTTTCACGTGACTTGCACATTTAGGTTTTATTATCTTTTTTGTTGTTGTTAGCGCACTTTCCGCATTTTCTCCCCGGCTTCGGATGCTCGCGCCGCGGTCTCGAGCCGTCGGCCGCGTCCCGGCACTGGAACCAGAACCGTCCCTTAACCGGACGAGCTAGCAGCCGCGAGCTTTAGGATCTTTCGTTTAGTCTATGTATAGTGGTCTCGAACTGCATCAATAGGGACTGCTTTTACTGGAACCGCAGACGTTAAAAAGGCTTTTCATTTGCTTTGAACCCTTGTACTGTACACAAGAACAGGACTGAAAGCATCTCGGCTGGCATTATTTGAAAGGTCAAATAAACAATGCCAATGTCATATCGGAAAGCGCATCTTTTCTGTTTTGCTTCGTGGTTGAAAGCGTGGTGCGCCGCCTTCCGGATAGTTCTGACAGAATGACAGAACAGCTGAGTAGACAACTGTTTATGTTCAGTTCATGCCATTTCCTTAACAAGAAAAACAGAAACAGGGACGCTGTGATGAGGGCGATGCTCCCCTTGAGAGAACAACGGTGAGTGTCACTCTGGGATGGATGCAAAAATGCCACCGAAAATAATAAGATGTCCTTGTGTGGTTTTTATTTATTAATTTTTCTAAATACATGTTTTGAAGGTTAAACTATGAAGGCCCGTTTTTTTTTTTGACAGCCCACACATCTGTTTTCGCCATCAGGCTTAACAAAGCGGTTCTCTCGCTTCTCCACGTTCCCAGCCCGTCCCTGCTGAAATCCCGTCCCCAATGCTATTTCGTCATGTGCCGGATGGTCTTATGCAAGATGGTGAAATGGCAGTTACTGTAATTTGCAGGTAATTAGTCCCTGGTGAGTTACAGTTCACGGCACGGTGAAGGCTAAGTGCAGGCTGGGTTTGAATGTCAGGCAGTCTTCTGCATGGAGAACATTAGAAATAATAATATTGTGCTGGGTAATTACTCTAGACTCCTTGGTGCAAAGGGTGAGCTCTGCCTATATGGTCCCGTTCACTTAGGAATTTCAGCAGCTCCGATTCCATGGTAATGGTGGTCACACCTAACCTTAACAAAAGGTGTATTTTGACAAGACTTGAAAACCTGCCCTCAAGTCTAATGCTTAATTGCCCTGGATCCACCTGTGATAAATACCCAATGCTGTTTTTTTTTTGACTGGAAGACATTTCATAAACTTTAATGAGCTACCATAGAAACTTGAGCAACACTGTGATTGTGACGCAATTAGTTGCTGCTTCAAATAGGCTCTACTGAGAGTCTACAGAGTCTTCCCACTACAGATCTATTCACAGCATGTATCAAATAGCCAGGTAAGGTTACAGGTTAGGCCATCAACAACAAAGTCTAAAAACCAACCAAAAGAAACCCAAAACATAGTTCTTAATTAATTAGTTGCCTCTCTGTGTTGAAACTGTATGATGCTCACAGCAAAGTAATGCTAAAGAACCTAAGCAAAAATCAGCCAGAATGTATAAAATAGTTAATTTGAGCTGCATTCATTTCAGTGAGAAAATCCTTCTTCAGGCAAACCTGACACCTATTCAGAGGAGCTAGTGGTTTGTAGAAAGAGTGAGTTGTACTGAGGAAGAAATGCAGAGAGGGAGAGAGGGTGGGGGAGAGAGAGAGATGTTATTGCATTACAAAGGAACGAAAAGCTTTATTACATTAATCCTTGCCCTGCTCATGTGAAGACTCTGTTTGTTTTGCATAATTTTCATGAGGTCGGGCACTGATTGGGCGATTAGGCCCGGCTCGCAGTTGGCTTTCCAATTGATCCCGAAGGTGTTGGATGGGGTTGAGGTCAGGGCTCTGTGCACTGGCTAGTCAAGTTCTTCCGCACTGTTTTTGACAAAACCATTTCTATATGGGCCTTGTTATGTACCCGGGGGCATAATGTGATTGTATGCTGAAGCATTAATATTCAGGGGCCTTGCCCAAACGATGAAAAACAGCCCCAGACCAAGGGGGGTCCAGATACTTTTGGTCATATAGTGTATTTATATAGCTGAATGAAAAAAAAATGTTCCATGCATGTGTTTTGCAGGGAATGTTTTTTTCCCCTCTCTACAGATATTATGAAATCAGTCATATTCTGGTATGTAATCTTTTGACCTGTGCATAAACCTCTGCTACAGGCTGTTGTTGCTAACTGCAGTATAGTAGTTTATTTTCCAGAATAGGTAAAAAAAAAAATCTTTTTTAAATCCCACACAAGTCCCGACGTTGGTGCAGGAGAAGGAGTGAAGCCTCATCCGAGTTGCATGAGGAAGGCCATTAATAATTCAGGGATCAGTGATGAAAGGGGAAATGGCAGTTAAGACAATGCGGCCTTCAGAAATTCAGGGGATTTGTTTGGGCTCTTCATGTTTCCGCCGAACTTTTCTGAAGGTGCGACGCTGGTTGTGTCGTTCGCTCGATCTGAGCGATGGCAAAACTGACTGTTTCGGCGTCCGGGTTGTCAGCGTGGCTTCAGCACCGCGTGGCGACAGAGTGGAAGCGAAATAGTTCAGGATTCAGAATTCCCGAAAAGGGTACGGACGTGCCGTCCCGCCTGTTCTACTTCGAATCGTTTCGCTCGCCGTGCAAAAGGCTGTCACGCGGGTTCATTAAAAGACCACGTTCTCTCACATTGCCATGGGAGACTCTTTCAGGAAATAGTTTTTAAAATTTTTTTAAATTTATGTTATTTAGTTATTTCATGCATTATCACCCCTCAGAAGTTCTAAATGGTGTCAGTGTGCTATTTTTAATCACTCGACCCATTAAACTATGGAAGATATGAAGTTAACCTCAATCTGTACGTTTGATTTTAAGTAGCATTTAAGTCAGTGGTTCCCAATCCTCTCCTTGGGGACCCCCAGTCATATCCAGGTATTCGATGCGTTACCCCTTAAGCACACCTGATACAGGTCAGATCCAGCTGGGCGTCCCCAAACAGAGGTGCGGAAACCTCTGATTTAAATAGATGTTCAGTTTCGGTTTTAATAATTGTACAGTACTTGTACAGTGCCATAATGCTCCGAGCTTCTTTACTGTTGCAAACAAAGAAAAAGAAAACTTTCCAGTTACGCAAGACGTTGCAGTCGGTAGCTGTCAGCCTTGCATGATAAGCATTGTTAAAGCTCATGCATTTTGCACTCGTCTCAAGAAAAGAAAATGTTTTCTTATTTTTTTTCTCTTGTGGTTCATTTTCTTTATTTAAGTGAAAACTTACATGACATGAAGCTGTCAGTATCTGCCCTTGGGCTTCAGCACACGAGCACGAACCGCACGCTCTTGTGTGCTGCACAAATGCCCTTATTCACAGTCCCTAGAACCTCCAGCCTGCTATTCAAGGAAGTTATGCGTATACCGCACTGGAATTATTATTGTTATTTTTGTTAAGCCGAGCGAGGCATAAATTGAAGAAAAATTCTAAACGATTCAGAAACTGTGTGTCGTCTGCTGATTGCAATGCCTTTATCGAAAATTCCCTGTAATTTGTGCAGCTTCTGTTGAGGAAAGCATCAGCATGATTGAATGTGAACATTGATTGCTAACAGCTCCTAATATTCACTTTTTTATTCAACAAGTAAATGAAAAGTTGTAGATTTAGTAAGTTTAGCCCAAAATTGTGCCTAGAAGTCTGAAGTTTTATATTAACTGGCAAGAATAAATTATCTTAACTAATGTGGTAACGATTGTGGTAACTAACTTATCTAATTTGGTGTAGGGAACATTTCTAAACCTTACTTATAAACAAGGAGTGATTCTGAGAATATTCATTTATTAATTTTGAAAGCCAATGACTGTTAATATGTCTGCAATAATGAAAACTGCTTTCCTGTCTCGTCTGAATGCTCTCTTCATTTAGCAATGCCTTGACTGTCCTAATATTTAATTTATTTTAAAGTAAGGCTTGGAGCCTGGCTGATTCTTAAAGGTTTTTAATATGGGTAAACAACATCAGTTTTTTTGTTGGGAGGCGGGGGGGGGGGGGGGGGGTGGGGGGGGGGTGGAGGGGTATGGGGGGCTGTTGTGGTCTCATTTTCCCCCAAACATCAGGGGATGCATCCAGCGCATATAAATGCAGGTGCTGATTTTTATCTAACAAGCTACAAGCTCATAGCAACAGATTTTGGAGTCGTGATGTTTTAATTGCATTTTGTCCCTGTGGTGTTGAAATATGTTCTGCTTTGTTTAATTCTGGACTGGACATGCTGCTTGGTGAGATGCCAGATAGGTACCCTACGTGACCAATTCAGGCTACGGTGTAGCATTCAACTTTAGCCAACCGGAATAATTAGCCAAACGGCACTAGTTCATGCACAGGAAACACACACATAGACAGACACACACACACACACAGACACACGCACAGTAACGCCGGGCACCCACCGCACGCGTCGCGTAAAGCCGGGCACCCACCGCACGCGTCGCGTATGCGTCGCGTAAACAGCAGGGCGAAGCAGCACGGCGCGACGCGTAGGGTGTCTCCACTGGTTCCGTTTGTGTCGCGCAAAGGCTTGCGTAAAAGCTATATATTCCTAGTAGCTCTCGCAGTCTGCAGTGGGCTTTTACATCGTGTATTTCACGTTTGTTCACGACTGTTGATTATGGGTTAAGTGAATACTTTGGTGAGAGACCTTTTTCAGTTTGTTAATTTGGTAATATTTCGTTAACTCGTAAATAGCCTACGTGAGAAAGTAAACGCTTTCAAGAAGTACCATAAACTTAAATCGCAACGTAGCCTGCATAACAATCAATCTCAAACTGTATTAATTTATTTGCTTGGTTAACAAGCGTGCCAATTTCATGAAGAATATGTAATGATCATAATAATAATAAATAATCCGTAATCAACCATTGGGAATTCCCGTGTTGTCTTGCCATTCACGTCAAAACATTTATAGGATCAGATTTAGTAAAATCAGCTAATCATGAAAAAGTCATAACAGTTTTAATCTTGAAGGGATATGAACACCACAACGCCATGAACACCGGAAGCTTTGAAGTACAAGTGCAATAAAGGCTTGCTTACAACTTCATTTATAAAATAGGTGCATTTTCATCGGCAAGACCACTAAATAATCTGATTTTTTTAAAGCTCTGTGGATTATCTGATTTTTATTAACAAGCCCTTTTTGAAAGCACGGCGAACGAAGACATCGGAGAAGTCAAATAGGCTGAGCAATGGTTGGTTAAAAACTATCTTCCAATACTCGAGCTAACAAACCGCTGCTCGGTGCATTCCCTTTTACGTCACTCAATAGCCTACGTCTTTCTGTGGTGTATTTTCAAATTTACCCCACCCCCTCCGGAAAATAAGACAGCGAAACTTTAAGTTTGCCTTTCCCCCAGGTTCCAGTTATTTATTTATTTTTACAAAACGAAAAGGCTTGTATTTTTTTAGCTGCTTAAAAAATATCTGGGAGGTAACTAGGGACACACCCCCAGTAATATAAGAATGAAATATAAATCAGAGCATGTATACCTAGCATTTTAGAGCATATTTCTGTGTATAAACAGGCCAACGTGACGCGCGACAAGCCGAAAAAATAGAACAGAAGCGAAAAACTACGCTTCAGTTCGCTTGTGTCGCGCGAGCTTCGCAGCCGGTACGCGACGCGTTCGCATCTGGTGGAGACGACGTCGCCCGCTGCCGTTGTAATAACAGTACTTCAATCACGCTTCAGTTACGCGCGTAATACGCGCGTAGTGCGCTCGCGGCCGATACGCGTGCGGTGGGTGCCCGGCTTAAGCGTCGCGTAAACAGCAGGGCGAAGCAGCACGACGCGACGCGTAGGGTGTCTCCACTGGTTCCGTTTGTGTCGCGCAAAGGCTTGCGTAAAAGCTAGTAGCTCTCGCAGTCTGCAGTGGGCTTACATCGTGTATTTCACGTTTGTTCAGGACTTTTGATTATGGGTTAAGTGAATACTTGGTGAGAGACCTTTTTCATTCTGTTAATTTGGTAATATTTCTTAATATTTTTTTATATGTAAATACGTGAGAAAGTAAACGCTTTAAAGAATTACCATAAACTTAAATCGCAACGTAGCCTGCATAACAATCTAACAACGGTATTAATTTATTTGCTTGGTTAACAAGCGTGCCAACTTTGTGAAGAATATGTAATGATCATAATAATAATAATAATAATAATAATCCATAATCAACCATTGGGAATTCCCGTGTCGTCTTGTTATTCACGTCAAAACATTTATATGATCATATTTAGTAAAATCAGTTCATCGTCAAAAAGATAACAGTTTAAACTTGAAGGGATATGAACACCACAACGTCATGAACACCGGAAGCTTTGAAGTACAAGTGCAAAAAAGGCTTGCTTACAACTTCATTTATAAAATAGGTGCATTTTCATCGGCAAGACCACTAAATAATCTGATTTTTTTAAAGCTCTGTGGATTATCTGATTTTTATTAACAAGCCCTTTTTGAAAGCACGGCGAACGAAGACATCGGAGAAGTCAAATAGGCTGAGCAATGGTTGGTTAAAAACTACCTTCCAACATTCGAGCTAACAAACCGCTGCTCGGTGCATTCACTTCTACGTCATTCAATAGGCTACGATTTTCTGTGGTGTATTTTCAAATTTACCCCACCCCCTCCGCAAAATAAGACAGCGAAACTAAGTTTGCCTTTTCCCCAGGTTCCAGTTATTTATTTATTTATTTTTACAAAACGAAAAGGCTTGTATTTTTTTTTTTTTTTTTGCTGCTTATAAAATATCTGGGAGGTAACTAGGGACACACCCCCAGTAATATAAGGATGAAATATAAATCAGAGCATGTATACCTAGCATTTTAGAGCACATTTCTGTGTATAAACAGGCCACCGTGACGCGCGACAAGCCGAAAAAATAGAACAGAAGCGAAAAACTACGCTTCAGTTCGCTTGTGTCGCGCGAGCTTCGCAGCCGGTACGCGACGCGTTCGCATCTGGTGGAGACGACGTCGCCCGCTGCCGTTGTAATAACAGTACTTCAACTACGCTTCAGTTACGCGCGTAATACGCGCGTAGTGCGCTCGCGGTCGATACGCGTGCGGTGGGTGCCCGGGCACTGTTATTACAACGGCAGCGGGCGACGTCGTCTCCACCAGATGCGAACGCGTCGCGTACCGGCTGCGAAGCTCGCGCGACACAAGCGAACTGAAGCGTAGTTTTTCGCTTCTGTTCTATTTTTTCGGCTTGTCGCGCGTCACGTTGGCCTGTTTATACACAGAAATATGCTCTAAAATGCTAGGTATACATGCTCTGATTTATATTTCATTCTTATATTACTGGGGGTGTGTCCCTAGTTACCTCCCAGATATTTTTTAAGCAGCTAAAAAAAATACAAGCCTTTTCGTTTTGTAAAAATAAATAACTGGAACCTGGGGGAAAGGCAAACTTAGTTTCGCTGTCTTATTTTGCGGAGGGGGTGGGGTAAATTTGAAAATACACCACAGAAAGACGTAGGCTATTGAGTGACGTAAAAGGGAATGCACCGAGCAGCGGTTTGTTAGCTCGAGTATTGGAAGATAGTTTTTAACCAACCATTGCTCAGCCTATTTGACTTCTCCGATGTCTTCGTTCGCCGTGCTTTCAAAAAGGGCTTGTTAATAAAAATCAGATAATCCACAGAGCTTTAAAAAAATCAGATTATTTAGTGGTCTTGCCGATGAAAATGCACCTATTTTATAAATGAAGTTGTAAGCAAGCCTTTATTGCACTTGTACTTCAAAGCTTCCGGTGTTCATGGCGTTGTGGTGTTCATATCCCTTCAAGATTAAAACTGTTACTGACTTTTTCATGATTAGCTGATTTTACTAAATCTGATCCTATAAATGTTTTGACGTGAATGGCAAGACAACACGGGAATTCCCAATGGTTGATTACGGATTATTTATTATTATTATGATCATTACATATTCTTCATGAAATTGGCACGCTTGTTAACCAAGCAAATAAATTAATACAGTTTGAGATTGATTGTTATGCAGGCTACGTTGCGATTTAAGTTTATGGTACTTCTTGAAAGCGTTTACTTTCTCACGTAGGCTATTTACGAGTTAACGAAATATTACCAAATTAACAAACTGAAAAAGGTCTCTCACCAAAGTATTCACTTAACCCATAATCAACAGTCGTGAACAAACGTGAAATACACGATGTAAAAGCCCACTGCAGACTGCGAGAGCTACTAGGAATATATAGCTTTTACGCAAGCCTTTGCGCGACACAAACGGAACCAGTGGAGACACCCTACGCGTCGCGCCGTGCTGCTTCGCCCTGCTGTTTACGCGACGCATACGCGACGCGTGCGGTGGGTGCCCGGCTTTAAGATGCACACACAAACACACACAGACAGACACACAATGCACACACACACACACACACACACACACACTCACACAGTTAGCAGAAGCTCCTGGTAACTTTCAGAGGTATCATCAGTGCTTGGCCATGTGAATAATTCTGTTGCTTTGTGTGTGACCTTCACATTTATACACATATACATTCACACCTACTTTGTTTAGGATAGGACTGCGGGGCATGGTTTAAATGTCATTTCACCATTTCTGTAATAGATTTGAAACAGAAATACCCTTGAAGCTGCACTGTAGCACCTGCTGCATTTCAGCCCTGCCACGGTAAAGAGGAGCAGGTTCGTGATCAACAGGCAGTGCAGTCCTGACGCAACGTTACACTGGGATGCGACTTGTATCCAGGGGCTAATGTGCCACATGATGTTCCCGAGTCTAATTTCAGCCTTCGCTTGGTGACTTTAGCGGGTATCGGCTCCCGCTGTAGGTGTAGGGAAGAATACATTGGCTGCTGAATCATGGGGCTCTGAGTGCAATGTCATTTCAGGAGATTGCATGTAGGTAAAAGCCCACGGGCACCGCACATCAATCTCACTCTCATCAATGTGTTTATTTGTCACATGGTTCAGAATTCACATGGTTCATTCTTTTGAGTGTTTTTTTCTTCTTCTTCTTCTTCTTTTCATTGCCAGCACCTTCTCTTCCCTCTTTCGTGAGTTATGCGAGATTCTTTCTTACTGGCTTATTTGGACTTTTTCAGTTTGAGCCGGTCTTGGTGCGCACACGTTCTATGAACACACGGACAAATGCAGGGGGGAAAAAAAGCCAATTTTACAAAGCCTAAGAGGCAGCGGCCTGTTCAAAGCCAGAAATATCTCTCTGACCGAGATATCATCAGCAACTGCAGCGGTCCGCAGTCATCCTGCCTGATCAGATGCTATCATTTTATTATTTATTAGAGATCATGGAAGTATGACCTACAGTAAAGGAATATTCATAAATACTGTATTGTTTGATTAACGACATCATGGCACAGCACAGTGCTCTCAGGGATACTCATCTTAACAAGTGGAGCCATCAAAAGATGCACCCGTCTACCTTCTCTTATTTGTATTCAGTGGTAGGCAATTAAATTTGCAAAGATTTTTTAAAATAAAAAACTTTGAATGCACATTATATTTACACAATGAGTGTGGACTCGGTCCATTTTTTATTGTAAATGGTAAATGGACTGCATTTTATTATTATAATCTCGTATTATTGTCATCTCGTAACAACAACTACAGCTGTAATATCTTTCAACAAATGTCTGACTTGACAGAACATGTACGTTACAGTCCCATCTGTGACATTGCTAATAAGATAAGTATCTTGCTTGTTTGTTGTTAACTTTGTCATTGGGACGGAGTGTGGCACAGTGGGTAAGGAACTGTGCTTGTAACCGAAAGGTCGCAGGTTCGATTCCCGGGTAAGGACACTGCCGTTGTACCCTTGAGCAAGGTACTTAACCTGCATTGCTTCAGTATATATCCAGCTGTATAAATGGATACAATGTAAAGTGCTATGTAAAAAGTTGTGTAAGTCGCTCTGGATAAGAGCGTCTGCTAAATGCCTGTAATGTAATGTAATGTAATGTAATTGGTATAAATAAAATTGTCACTTGTAAAATGGGTAGTGATATATTCCTCAGGTTAGAAAATCTGCGCTCCCCCTACCCGCCAGTGTAATCCATGATAATAGAAAGATAGAAAGCAGGGCTATGACACCATGGATGGACAAATGAAGCTGTCTGATTTCAGTTCGCTGGGCTTCCCTGGCTGTGAAATTCGAGGTCCTGAGTGCAGTTGCGACGGCAATAACGGTTATGACTTTGTTGTTCTTATTTTCATTTGACATGTATTTTTGTTATTTGACATGATTGCTCTGGGTTGTACACGGCGTTCCGTGCCTCTCATATTAACCCTTATTGTTTGGCCTGTCGATCGATAAGAAGCTGCTCGCGAAGGACTCTTTGGCTTATTGAACAGGAGTGTGGAGAAATTGCAGAAAGTGCACTAGATTTTCTCTAACTTTTGATTCCAGCGGCAAATATAAGTGACTGGGCTGCCTTCCCAAGCAGACAAGAGTTGGCGGTAGATAAAAATACCGTTGCCTGGGCACGTTGTATCTCCCATCCCTGGCCTTTTGTGCGTGCACAAATGTGTAATTAATTAATCCGTTTTGCGCCTTTATAAGTTGAATCGTAATGAATGCTGAGGCGTATAGGTGTGCCATCAATCTGTGTGGAGTTCGTGCTTCGTTTGTGATGTGCATCTGGAATACAACGGAAGGATCGATGAACAGAAATCAGCGGTAAGGCAACTTACGAGCCCAACCGCACATCCATGCTCTTTCTCCACTGGAGGTTAATAACATCACACTGCTGCATTTATTACTTGCAAAACTGGATATCGGATATATATATAACTGGATATATAATGGCTGTGTAAAATTATGTATGGTGATAAACAAATAGGTTACATGTAAGCGAGATGCACGGTCAGATCCATCATTATGTTAAGTTGGGGGTGGGGGGCGGTGGGCTCCTCTGGATATGCCAATAAGATGTATGGTACCTTTGTAGCAGTGCTAAACGGCTTTCCGTGGGAGAACATGAAAAAAAAATCACCCAGGAACAAAAAACTGACAACTGTGCATAGACGTAAGACACTAGAAGAATGCGGCCATTTTACCTGCTGCTCCAAGAGTCGATACTGTGTGCAGCTCCGGTACGTGGAGCATGAAGGCAGTAGTTGGTTGATTAATTGATTGCTAGTTCACAGAGGCTATAATATGTGACTTCTCAAGCATGCCTCCACAGTCCCTCGGTTGGACTGTAATTTTAAATGGAGAAAGAAGGGCTTAATTACATGTAATCTCTGCACACTGCTGATCACTCCTTTCAGCATGCATTCTGTTAGCATAATCAGCATAATAAATAATGAGAATGAATACATTGCGAGTCCTTAGAAAGGGGCGTGTGTTCACATGCTTTCACTTGACTCCCCGTGCACCTAAAATATAACTGTCAATAGTTTGTATAATAATTGTAAAGTGTGGTTTCCAGATCAAAGCCCCGAAATAAATTTTTAATTTTCAGCTATGGTTTGACGCAAATACGCAGTGGGCTGCCCGCCACAACCAAGCACAGTCGCTGTCACTACTGAGCACTGCCTACTGTTGTCAAGAAGATAATTGGAATTCACTTTGCAATATTCCTCATTCTCTATTAAATTAATGAGTTTGTGTGTGTGTGGAATATTATGGTTTTAATGAACCGTCAGCAGGTTTGAAACATATGGGTGCCAGTGTGGCGTTAATTTTAGACCTGAACGTCTGCTTTGGGAGATGAGTCGGAGTGACATTTCCTAAATGTGACACGTTATGTGCCGGTGGTGTGACATCACCATCACAGGGGTTGTTTTGATTCCTGCGGAATTAAATTATGTAAATATTTATGCGGACAGTTAGTTCACACAAAGTGACACTGTTGCCTCCGGTAATGCATTTATTCATAAACATAGTGAGGCAATAAACCTGTGTGGTGTTGCTTTAAAGAAATATGCAGATTCATGCATAAATCTCATTTACTTGTCAGTGATTGTTATTTTTCTCAAAGCTTAAATTGAATTGGGATTTTATGTGTGTGTGTGCGTGTGTGTGTGTGTGTGTGTGCATTTACATGCATGCATGCATGCGTGTGTGTGTACGTGTTCTTATAGATGAAAGTAAAATAAAACGGAGAGTCTGCATGAACGTCTTGGATAATGCGACGAACTGCAGCGCTGATATCGCCGAGCAGACAGCGAAAATCACGCTGAGGTGTGAAGAGGGTGAATTCCCGAGCGGTCCGGCCGAAGACCCTAATCATCAAGAAGAAACAAAATGGGCGTCTGGTTACTTCAGAAAGCTGGCACCTTGTCATGGGCTACCGTGCAGTTGGCCGGAGTGCCTGCCAGGCCCAGCGAGAGGCCGAAAGGGGAGTTGTCAATATCTTTTAGCAAGTGCTAGGCAGCGAAGCGGAGAGATCACCCTCAAGGGGGCTGCCCTTAAGCAGTCCCCACCCCCCTCATGAATATTAATGAGCCCCTTTCTAGCCAGCCAGGAAGAGAACAACAACACTATCCACTGGCTGTGCATCACCGTGGGAACTTAGGGAGTGGTAAAGATGGGGGGTAACGTTTGTTTCTTTTTCAAATTTTGAATCGAGATACACAGTGCAACCCCACAGTGCAACCTCAGTGAACATTTCTCACTCTTATTTTTTTTCTGGCTTTGATTTATGCAACCTTATGATTTCCGCATCACTTTTTACCCCCTCTCGACTGACTCCTACGTTTACGTCTCTCCTTTATCCTGTATCACGATTGCTTACGGCCGCCTGTGGTGTTTACGGAAGAGGGGAAGACGTTCTCCTTAGATCCTGCTGCCGATCTTCCTCTTTCGTTTTTTTCCAAATGTTCTAGATAAACAATTCACCTGCTCCACCAAAGATTTGTCGGGATTGGAGAGTCCTTTTTTTCTTATTATTTTCTGTACTGGACCTTGACGACTACTGGGAAAAATATTCTTCACCTGTGTACGATTTTCATTAACTTGGGGAGAGACTCTCGTTTTGATTTTCAGTGTTTCCGATTGAACTTCAGTGAAACGAATTCACAGCATTCAGAACAATACGTGAAAATGTAATATAATTCCTGCTTATCTCTGTGCAGCAGTATGTTTTATTTGTTCATTTTTAGTTTTTTTTTGGCATAGAACCTCTTGTAGATAATGCTCTACAAGATCAGGGATTCTTCTGTTTACATAAGGATTGTACTCTTAAAAAAATGCTGTGTATAAAAAATAGCAAAAAATGTGAATTATGTTCTTCGTATTTTTAAAGGTCACAAGTCTGCATTTTCAGACTGGTTTTCATTATAGCAGAAAACTCTCTTGTTTTCTTGTTACTTGGTGGGTCTCTCCGATGTTCTCAGTGCAGGGACTGGCCCCATGGTCTGGAATGGGATTTGGTTCTGTAGCAGTGAACACTGCGATTTGAAGTCTCATGGGTGTGATGGATACATTTCCGTAGAGCGCACAGCGGGTTAGCGTTAGCCCTCCTGGGCTGAATGACCTGCACAGAGGAAGAGGTGTGTGTGTGGATGAGCTGTGTGTATGTGTGGGCTGTGTGTGTGTGTGTATGTGTGTGTGTGTGTATGACTGGGTGTGTGTATAGGTGTGTCTATGTTGGTGTGCATGCCTAAGCATGCGTAAATGTGTACATGTACTATACATCAAAATGAACATTCTATTGTGGTGTTATAATAGTGTCCCTCCTGTTGGCTGAACAAAATAGATGTAGAATGAGATACGTTGTCCTATTTACATTGCCTGCCAATTAACTTGCAAAAAGGACCTACTTAACTGTGGGTGTTGTTGACAAGTCCTAAATTTCCGAAGAGAAACATTAATAAAAAGAATACTGTGCTGATAAAATAAAAAAAACACGAAGACCTCCAGGAGCTGTAGTGCTCAGTAGTGACACTGGACATTGTGATAACCGACATTGTGATAAGACCTGTTTTATGTGGCCACAAAGGTTGTGCAATGGCTGTGTTTCTACTGTAGGGGAACCGAGCCATCTCTGGAGAGCGTGTTTTAAAAGAACAGTAGGGCGTGGCCAATGGACAGAGATACAGCTCGGCATGACGTCCAAGAAATTCGATTTCATTCTTATTGTCCAATTCTGTATGCGCAACGCTACAGAACGACCATGAGAAGCACTGGCCTGTAGTCATGTGTATTTTTACAAAAGCTTTTATTTATTTGTCTCATTAGGTCTAGTTTTACGACAGATGTTTAGGCAGGCTGTGAGTCAAACAACCTTCCTTTCTCCTTTTCTTACCTTTGAAAAACATGTGTTGCCATTAGGGTTGGGTATCGTCTAGATTTTATCGATTCTGGTTACCTTTCCTTTTCCGCTTATTGAATCCAGTTCTTATCGAATCCTGGTTCCAATTCATGTCATGTTGTTTCAGTACGAAAAGAAACCAAAATGTCTTGTAAGCAAAACCACCATTAATTTTCACCAGATTTTGGCTGCCATAAAAATTAAATGGTCATTTTGGTAAAAAGAAAAGTAAAAATCGAGACATCACACAATGTTGGGCCATGCTTGCGATGGGGGACAACAATCTGTTACGCTCCGAAGAGTTATTAGCAGTCGGTGGATGATCAGGATTATAAAAATTCCTGAACATTGTTGTGTGGTGGGCTGTGCAAAATACAAGTACAAGAACCCAGATCTGAAGTCTTCTGTGCTCCCGTGCAAAAATCTGCTTTTACCGAACATTATTGTTATACTGTAGCTGCACATTAATGTAAAATTCTCTGTATTTCACTCATTGCGAATATAATTGAAAATACATATCCAGGATTTGATGAACGGATTTGAAACAGACATTTCTTAACAAATTCCCTGTTTTTGGAAATTTGGAAACCGTTTCTAATTCAGAACACTATTTGGGTTTCAGGGTAAAATATGTCTGGCTAATATTAAACAAACTGGGCGGCGTATACCCTATGTCAGAGGAAAATAAGGAGGAAAGTTTGAAATATAAAAATAGCCGGTGCATTGTGTATCGTTTGCTGTCGAAGGACTTTATGCTGTCGCTGTCTTTATTGTGAATGTGATTTGTGTGGGACGCAGTGACCTTTAAAATAAGAGCGATCTGCTGTTTGCGAGTGCTGAGCAATAATCACAAAGCACGATACAGTGGTGGAGCACAAAGATCAATCTTTAATTTTCTTACCGTGTGGCCTGAGTCATCCTGTTAGCATCATGTCTTTTTCGCGCTCTGTAATATAGGCCTAGGCCTAATCGTGCAATTTAAAGTTTTCATAATTGCTCTGACAGCTCTTATTGTTGTTTTTGCAAATGACCTTTCGTCGACAGTAAGGTTAAAAAGAAATTGACTACCACTGTGACCTGTTCATGAAGCTGTTCATTTGTATTCAGTTTTCTTTTTTTGTCGTGTGGGAGAAACTCTGTCTGATGTGGAAAGCATTGTGGCACTTATGTGACTCATAATGTGTTCTGTAATGTAATGATCTATTTTACATGAGGCATAACATAGCTCTGTTTGCATGGTTTTTTTTGTTTCCCCTTGATTATGCAACCCCCCCCAATTGAATGTACAGTCCATATAACACTTGGGGTGGGGGAGGGGTGGGGTGGGGGGGGGCTGGGTTTACCATTCATTCAGTTAACAAAGTGAGAATGTTTGCTAATTCTGTATGGGTGTGTAGACCTTCACGTAGGCATTTGCAATCCTAATTGAGTGCGTTATCTGGTTGACAAATCTGTCTGAGATTTGTGTCTGCACGTGCGTTCGTGTGTGTATGTGTGTGTTTGTGTGCCTATGTGTGCGTGTGATCGTGTTTGTTAGTGTGCGTTCGTGCGTGTGTGTGTGTGTGCGCGCACGAGTGTGTGTGTTCATGTGCATTGTCTTAGCTGGCTTTAAATCAGATCTGCTGTGTTGAAGTTGAAAGCAGAAAGGGATAATCATTAGTTCTCTGGATAAAAGTGCCCATTTTGCTGTAGCCCCAGAGAGCCGCGAGAAGAAGAGCTGGCGTTTGGTGAAATAATCGCCGCTCCGAGCTTACAAGCTCTCCTTTCATTTCCCCCTGTGTGTTCATGGAGCTCTATGCAAATTCCAGTTTGGGTGTGTGGTCCGTGACACACAGCTGCTCTTTTGGTGGGCTTCTTTCTCCTGCTGTCTAAGAGTGTGGTTTATCCCCCCACCGCCCCCCCCGGTCCATTTCATAGCTGTTCTTTGAGACGTAAAAGATTACAATAAATTGGATGGGAGGTGGGGGGGGGGGGGGGGGGGAAACGGACGAAAAAGAAAAGGTTTAAGGATTTGCTTGGATCATAAAATTATCTGAAAACAGTTTCCAAATGGCATTTGCAATTGCTTTGGTCTGAACAGCTCAAAACACCAGGGCATAAACATTTTCAGGCTGCCCATGGTTCCGCTAATGTACATCACCAAAAAAAAGCTATTGATTGACCTTAAAAAGCCATTGTATTCAGCTGAAAGTAGGCCTGAATCCAACTGCCAATTTGGACGTTTTACATTGTTTGCACAATGGCACTTTCCAGCATGCAAATTTTGGTTGTATTCTTCTGAGGCTTTGGCATAAAGTGCAACTTTGATTGCTTTTGCAACTCTTGTGTCCCAATTAATTTCAGGTCCTGCTTCACGGTTGAACTTTGTTTTAAAATCTGTCAAGTCTTTCTGCATGTGGGATTGCTGCATGTTTTCCTGATAGCACTGAAAACCTGGTAGTCTTAAACTCTTAACATTTTGTGCATTTCTATATCCACTTGCAGTCCATTTATACGGGTGAATATTTTACTGAAGCATTTCATGTTAAATTCCTTGTTCAAGGGGAGTTCCCCACCTGGGAATCAAACCTACGACCATAGAGTTACAAGCCTAGCTCCCTAATATTTATGCTACACAGCTATGCTGGGAATTTCATATTGAAGCAAGCTTGGTAATGATTAATTAGTCTGGGTCATCGGAAGAGTTGAGTCTATGCAGGCTTTTGTCTGATACTGTCAATATTTCCAACTCTCAGTCCTCTCTGGTATTTTTTTAAGGAAATTCAAATTAACCTCATTGCTATTTTAGTTTCAACATCTTTAACCTCCTGTAACCTTTTCTAAGAAATGAGTTTCCTAGAACAAAACCATTGCAATACCAATTATTAAGATATCCTCAATGCCTGGATTCTGTTTCCTTGTAGATTCCAGGTATGCTAGTGAATGACATCATTTGCCCTGATTATCAACATATTCCTATTGAATGGAATGAAGGTTGCAACTCACACATATATGAAATGTGTGACCAGTGTGTTGGCTCTGAACTCAATGATTAATGTCATCATTCTAGTCCTAGGTTTCAAGCAAACTGTAGTTACACTTACTGCATATTTAAAATACATTATTTGGTTGGTTGTAAGTTTGTATTGTGCCCTGTTTGTTTTGTGTTTAGGCTACATCATGTCATTCATAAGCTGAGGATGAGTACCACTTATTTTAAATAGTTTTTAATGAGTTTACTTAAGATTGATTAGGAAGTGGAGAGTCAAGGGGATAGAATTGGCCATTCCGTATTTTTACTGTTGGGCTGTTGAGGGGTGGAAACGATGAACAGCCGAGGGGAGATAGATGTGGAATTTCTGAGTGGTCCTTCTATACGAGTAGGAGGCGTAGGAGTCTCTGTATAAAGACGCAAAGGACACATAAGTGTTTTGCTGATGCCGTTGCCCCGAGTCATGTATACACTTAAATTTTTATTATTATTATTGCTGCATAAATTGCATTTATACAGCTGGATACTTGAGTTTAGGCTGAATATGGTGCTGAAGGGTACAATGCCTGTGCCCCCATTTGTGAATAAAATCTGCAGCCTTTGTGTCACAAGCTCAGTTTTTTAATCGTTATTTTGGTAACACTTGAACCCTACACTTGGTCCCTTTGACGTAACACTGTCATACACATAACATTACAGCTGTGACAAGATGGCGTAACTGATGATGTCCGTTTATGTCAAATGATATAAATCTCATACTTTTATCAGTAAAGGTTATTACAGTAATATCTGTCATATAATTTACCGATAAAAGTGATGACCGTTTTATGTCGTTTGACATAAGCTGACGTCATCTGTTATTGTGCTGTTCTTGCTATTATGTTATGTGTATGACTGTGTTATGTCAGCCTTATGTCAACAGGTTCAAGTAAAGTGTTACTGTTGTATCCTACACTGCTACCTGCTTCAAATGCGAGTTTACATGCAAAATCCTCACTGCGTGAAATCCGTTTTTCTTATTCGTATTTAATAAATCGGGGCACGTGCATTTAGCACACCGGAATGAATGGGAGGTTAAGGGCGGTGGCCGATGAGTGTGGTTCAGGCATAATGCATGTATTTGTATTTCTGGATTCTCTGAGGTGGCAAAATGGGTAGGCAAGTATGCAGATGAATGCGCATGAATGCAATTCACTACGGTCAGCTGAAATTGCACGAAAGTGTAGTGTGCGCTTTTTAAAGGCCTGTGGAAAGTGGGTGAAATATCTGCTGGCTAAAATGTAGTCAAAAGAAGTTGCCTCTCTTGTACTACTGTAGCTGTTGCTAAATGTAATATGTTGTACAGGGGCATTCCTAATGTTTGAACAAAATCATGCTTTGCTAGTTATGTACTCGCTACTGTCTCTGTACTCGGTACAAGCAACTGAAAAATAATTACAGTAAACCTATTTAACTAATGAAAACCCGTTGGCTCTGAATCAGGTAATGTTGGAGATACTGGATACAGTGCTACATTCCGGAAGATTCTCTCCTTGTTGCTTTTCCTTGGTTTTGGGTAATTCCAGAATTCCAGCATACAGGTTAACTTACAGGTGAAATTTTCTGTGAGCTACCCTTGCTCTGAAATCAGTATGGCTTGCTATGTTATGTTGACTGCAAAACTACATTTTCATAGTGGTAGCAATGTTTCAAGGGGTGTGTTTGTAGTTGTGTTCCTGTAATAATTAACTTTTCTAAATGCCCCATTAACCTATTGACTATTTGCTTCCTTCTTAACACCATCCCCCCTCAGTTGTGTGTTTTTGTTTTGTTTGTAATACCTGTCATTGTCTATTAATGTTAGCTATGAATGAGAACTTTTGCTTGTTCTGTTAGCACTGTCAGGATCCGAATGACTTTCTGTTAAACCTTTTTCTGGTGTCATAATAGAAATCGGACACCATGGAAATCTGACCTGGGGACAACTTTTCTGTTTGGAAAAGGAACCTGACATGGGTCATATTCACTGGAAAAGTGATCCGCCCTATGGAAAAATGACCCATGTATTGTAATCTAGGTTTTTGGGGTTAGGCTCAATTTTCCGTTGCATAGAAAAAAAGTATTGTTGTGTATGTTTTTTGGGATTATGGGCTAATGTTCCATTGCACACAAACCATTGTAGGTTACGGAACTGAATATGTAATACATTTTATTAGTGGGGTCACTTTTTTATAAGGGACTAACTTTTCTATAATATGAAAATGACCCATAGGTCACTTTTCCATGGGGTTTCCTTCTCTATTTGTCACTGCCTCTCATGAATATACTTAGTAGTTAATTCTGTCTGGAGAAGGGGCATGAACAGTTACATTTTTAAAAAAATATTTTTTTGATGGCTTTCAGTGTAAAAGCGGCCAATTCTGTTGTAGCACATTCAGTTTCGGTGAATACTCGGAATTCAGGTGGTGATGCTCCCATAAGTGAACTCTGTTGTCTTAAGCAGTCTTTGAAATGGCTCCCATTTCTGCAACTCGCAATCTGCCATCATGTAGACGCAGCAAATAACCGACAGTGATAATCTGAAAACATCAGCCATTTAAGTCGGTCTACTTTACTGCCATTTAACAGACGCTCTTATCCAGAGTGGCTTACGGTGAAAATACAAATGCAACGATCAGCGATGAACGCTATTCCCTCGAAGGGGAAAACTGTAGTCCCAAGAGAGACAGTAAATGCGAGAAGCGCAGACAGACTTGACATTGCAGTCGATCACATGACAAGGAGGATACAGAGCAGTTGCAAACAACCGGTTGTATGAGAATGGATCATTGAGTCTAGTTGACAGAGGTCTTATGAACGTGATGTTCGTTAATTATTTTCACAGGTGACCGTATGGTAAATTCAGTCCTGCGTTTGTCCTTTGTATGATTTTAATACACGGTTGCATGCGTGTGCAGCTATATGCCCGTTTAATGCCTTGATTGAAAGAAGGAATGGCATTGATACCACATTTCTATGTCAATATATTGACTAGAAGGGAGCAACACATTGGCAGAGAACTGAATAGTAGTATAGAAAGGATTTGAATTACACTAGCTGTTTATCCAAGAGAGCATGACAATGAGGGGCCACAGTAAGAACAAGACCAGGTTAAAAAACTAGTATATGGCTGGACCTAACACACGTGATCCGGCTGACCAATGGTAGCCTATAACTTCATAACTCGGGCAACCAATGGTGTAACTTCATCACACAGTCAGTCACTCACAGACATTTGCGTGTTTAGGGCTGGCCCCGCTGTTGCGGTCCAGCCAAAAATGCAGGTCAGCATTGCTGTTCCGTCAGCGCTTGTAGTCATTGGCCTGCAGTGAGCTACACCAGTCCTGCTTAGCCTCTAGCTCATGCTCGTATAAACCTCCTCCTACAGATCGGTCTTCTGTTTATAATTCAGTGAACAAAGAGCACATAAAAGCTTTGATGTAAGTGTGAAAAACCCATTTGTTTTGCTTAAACTAAGAGGTTTGCATCTGTAATGACTGGCCTAGTTGTTCACTGACACTGACTATTTTTTTTAATAGGACTTTTTTTCTTTCTTTTATACCTGGAATGCGTGTGTGTGTGTGGACAGCTCCGCTTTGGGGTCGGAATGGTGCTCGGGGACGGGAATGCCGCTTGGGGACGGGAACGCTGCTCGAAGCGTGGAGCTGAATGAGCTCTTCCGCAGGAATGAGAAAAAGGAACTTGGCAAACATGAGCTCTGGAAAGAAAATAGAAAATCTGCAGCCTTATTCTACAACCCTGTTCCTTATGAAAATTTTATTCTTCTGAAGCATTTTCTTTACTTACTCAGAAATATATATTTTTTCAGCATTTTTTAAATCAGGGAGCTACATTAGCTACATTAATAAGGGCTCTGTGGTGTGAATTAAACATTTTTAGGTACTGTCAGGCATAGTCAAATAGCCAAACATGAAAGGGGGGGAATTCTGGTGATTCAAGTTTAATGAAGAAATTAATCTTGCCCAATAATGCTTTCTTAATCATTTATTTTTTTAGCCAGAATTGGACTACATTCTCATATATTAAATAGGATAATATCAACTGTGTCCCCAGAGACAAAGAGAAGTGGTATTTTAAAAAATATATATTTTTTAATAAACTCAATTGGATTTTATTTTAACGTGTGATATTTCTGGTTTGCATTAGCAAAAAGCTCTCTTGGTTTCAGAATTGCAGTTGAACTCACTGTTCATATGAAACTGGGCTGCCCAACCCTGTTCTTGGAGATCTACCGTCCTGTAGGTTTCCACTCCAACGCTAAAAAAGCGCACCTCATTCAGCAGCTAGAGATCTTGTTGAGCTGCTAATTAGCAGAACCTGATGTGCCAAATTAGGGTTGAAATGAAAATGTGCAGGATGGTAGATCTTTAAGAACAGGGTTGGGCAGCCCTGATTTAAAATGTTAAAATGGCCACATAATTATGTTGAAACTTCTCTGTAATACCGTGCAAAATTATAATTGGTATTCCCTCATTAAAAAGAAAGAAAAACTGAAGGACAGTCAAGAAAACATTTTTAATGCCACAAGCAGTTTTTGCACAAAAATAACTAAGAACTTAAACAATGTTAAAGGAAAATGCAGGACATGGAAATGTCCCAGGTGGTGGAGGGGCTGTGTTGACTTGCAAATGTAGCCTGGAAAATCTTTTAAAACTGCAGGATTCCAGGCATTTTCAGAAGGCATGTTTATCAAGGTCAGCCTGGCCCCGTGTGCCACTGACTCTCTCTGTGTCTTTGGCCATTGTGTCGCATTGCAGCCCGTGAAGTCCTTCGCTCAGGAGAATTAGTCCGATTTCACACACACAGGGTTTGAAGATGCCAGCTTTCCATACCGTGGAAACAAATAGGCTATGTGTTGCGTGACATTTTAGTGGCAGGACCGCTCAATCCTGTTTGGAATTTGTAATGGAGGAAAACTAGAACCCCAGTGGTTCCCAACCCCGTTCCTGGAGATCTGTCATCCTGCCGGTTTTCACTGCAACCCTAATTTGCCCCACCTGATTTTTCTCATTAGCAGCTCGATGAGATCTCCAGCTGTTGAATGAGGTGTGCTCTGTTAGGGTAGGAGTGAAAACCTACAGGATGGTGGATCTCCAGGAACAGGGTTGGGAACGACTGCTTTACCTTCTGTCAGTTGCATGGCACTGGAATTATGAGTTTTCATATCCCTTGAAGTTATGAAGCCTTTGACGATATCCATCCCCCACAATCCCTTGTGACTCGCTCCACACCTCCCACCAATTGAGTATCCACACCCACCATTTAAACACCAAGCAAACCATCTCTCCTGCTTGTGAAACTGAGCTTCTGAAATGGTCGCAACAATTTCTGCCTTGTATTTATGTGAATTTTTGAGATGCAAATATGGACAGTGATCGAAATGAACATTAAATTTGACTGTAAGGAAGACTGCGGTGACTGCTTGTGTCCTCTGTGTTTGCCTCAGAATATTAGCCTAATACTGATGCCAGTTACAATTACCCTATGTATCAACCAACAAACTAAAGTTGGCCCAAATAAAACGGTTAAAAATCTTTTTTTGCTTTGGTTATCTTAGGCTGGCCTCTAGCTGCATTTAATTCCTTGGGAGTGAATAAACCTTGAAGCATGAAAGTGCTTTGTTTTGCAGAATTATCTTTAAAAACATAAAAAATAGCAAAACCAAAACTGTTCTTCCTCAGCAGATTGTCCAGTTAAATAAAGTGCTGCATAAAACTAAAATTATGTGCTTCAAAATCACTTGGGACAGCACTATACATTAACATACTGACCTCTTACCTAAGGACACCTGACAATTAAAAATTCCCTGCACTCACAACTGGAAAATGATGATGTTTGTGGATCAGCGCTGTAGAGTTGGGAGGCAGTACCTATTCTTGGATTTCTGATGTTGTGTAGTGGATCATTTGTGCACAAACAAAAACAACGTGTCAACATGAATTGGCACCTGCACCTTTTCACCCCACGGTGTGATTCGCACCAGTGATTTGCAAACACCAGAGAGGCTTTCAGTGCAATGCAGGCTTCATTTGCGCGTAATTCAGAGAACATGCATGCTAGTATGGGCCAGTTTGGTTGCAGCGTGCAGTGGGATTGTTTCGCATTTTCCAACTGTTACATTTTTAAAAAATGGCAATTAAAGGACCATTCCATCAGTGACTCGGTTTGATGAGATGTTATTTTCCTTTAAGTTATCCTGAGCATTCTGTCACACCTTCAGCTCATCCCATAAATCTGAAGCTTCACTGACACTCATCAGTCCATACCGCTCTCACACGCTGTCCCCGCAGACCAAATGTTAAGGCAACATGAGCTCTGTGATTTATTTTTTATGTGATTTTATAAAACGAGAATCAGGAATTTTCTGCCTGTCTACTTAGACTTAACATCTGTGCACCTATACATGCACAGTTGGACCCAGAGTATGTATTTTTATTATTTAAGGAGTTTACCTCTAGGTTTCTTCCCCCCTGTTATGAAACCATCCTGATTTCTCCTCCACTGCAGATTCTCTCACGGTGCACACAAAGGAAGGTGTACTTTCACAGTCAATTGACAGAGATTATTTGGCACTAGTCAAAATTGATGGTATTCATTTTTTAAATCGAGTCCTCATATATGCAAGGGGTTCGTGTGGTGGAATTGCTTCTGCAGATGCATTAAATACATGCCAGTCAGATGTTAGACTGTAGAATATTGAAAAATGATTTTTAGACAAAGAACTGAAAAAGGTTTCACTTTTTCAAATTTGGTACAATGGTGACAAGAATTTCAATGAGCACTTCTTCAAGTTTCAAACAGAATTTACTTTATATTTCAGTGAGTTTGAATTCGTGTAGTGTACCTGTTTCATAATTTACTATTGTTTTAATATTTTACATTATTTTATTATACAAGAGTTCGAAACCAGAAACTTTTTCTTCTGTCCTTGTGGAGGCCATTTAACCTATCAGTAGGCAATTGACAGTCAGTGCACAGGCAACATAAAGGCTTCATATACTTTTTCTCTCATTTCATTGAGCTCACTGCTGTTACATTTCTCAGCATTGAATTGTTGGTTCAGTTCATTATAACTAGTGGAAGTTTTAAAAGAATTGCAAACGGTCCTTGAAACAATAAAGTAAACATTCTGTTCTGATTTGGAAGACATTTCAGACACAATTCATGGTGCATCCACGCCACCGATTCCCCTTGCCATCGTGTGTCAGCCATGAATTTATTATGATTAAGGCTGCTTTGTTAAAACAAGGGGAAAAAACCTAAAGGTTGTTCTGTCCTTGGCTTCGTTTTTACTTTCTTGCAGCGGAAGTTCCTTCCATCATCTTCAGATTTAAAAAAAACAAAAAAAACAAAAACACCCATTTCCTTTGTTGGTGCAGAGAATAGGCCTTAAGTACAGCGGTTGTCTACTTGCAGAAAATGTGATTTATTGTGAGAAACCACGCTTGAGTTATTCAACACTGTGGAGCATCTCGCAGCTAACACTAAATGTTCCCACAATGTTACTGGAACGTTTTGTCAGCGTCGTGACATTGCCCTTGCACTGGCAACAACCAACAACGTGGTGAGAAGGTTTAGTGTTAGCTGTGCTGGCTCGCTGGTGGGGAGGACGTCCACACTCGCGATGGGGGGGGGGTAAAAGCCAGTGCTCAGAAGAAGCTGCGGGCGTCTTTCTTTAACATGACCTTTGATTTGTACCGCCGGGGGTGTCGGCCTTGTATCGGCCCTTCTTTGGCTTTTCGTAATCGAAGATCCAAGCTGCCCCGCCTGGCCTCTGGGATGCTTGCAGCTCCTGCGAGCTCAGGTGGGTCAAAAAAGCTGTGTGAAGGCTGAAGTGTTTATATCTTAGCAATGTCCTCCTATAACACTGTATGTGAACCTGTTCGTTTATTTATTTAATTCTATGAAGGGAAACGCTTGATGAAACGTAGGCTAACATTCAGAAATATAATGGCATGCATTATGACAAACAGAGTGAATTGGATCATTTGTATGTATAAAATGTGTCGTACGGTAGGCTAATGGACCCAGGTATGCATTGTTAACATCACCCAGGTCTAACACAAGTGGATGGAGACACTTTAATACCGCTATACGGTTGGACTAAAAATGAGTCTAATAGATCAATGAAATGGTCAATGAGGTGACAGCTGAGTTTAATTCAGAAATTGAGTTTAATGTAAAAATGAGATGCCGGGTTTCTGATGAATGGTTTTTCTGCGCTGGCAGCGCCGGGCCTCCACTGTGACTTCCTGAGAACTGCTGATTGGAACATTTTTATTTCCCCCATCATTAGCCCAGTGCTGTCTTTTATTTATGTGCTGCTGTTTCAAGTTGAGTTCAATTACATCAACAGATTGAAGAATGGAAATGATAAACAATGTAATTCCGTTTAATTCAGTTTGAAAGTGTAAAAATTTTATTCGGTGCGTCCCCTGGGAATTTGGGTAGTTAAAGAGCAGGTGACTGTAAAATGACCGTCCCGTGCTATATTTCAGATCTAGGTACTTAAACGCATGGACCCTGCTTCACTTGACTTTTATTCCCATAATTTTACACATTCTACTTCTAAACCTCAAACTCACTCTGGGGAAACCTGCAAGGAAATTGGATATTTTCAGCCGTGGCAAACGGTAAACTTTGCAAATGCTGGTTTCCTATTGACTTCTTTTATATATTCATAATGGTCTGTGGGATTGCTGTTCGATTCCCAGGTGGGGCAAAGCATTTGTGCCCTAGAGCACAAATGCTTAACCTCAATCCCTTCAATAAAATGCCCGGCTGTATAAATGAATTGTATGCCAAAAAAAAGTCAGCTGAGGAAGTCTAAATACTAAAAAACGGAAATGTAAATGCATGCTCCCATTTGGGCTTAAGGTAATCAATCAATGTAACACCAAAGGCCCATCGGAGTAACATAACTATTTATAACACATACAAAATACAATGCTATAAATACTGTATGGTTACATATACATGAATGAATGCATATAATTTAACATTTTTAAACTAATGGACAAGCTGCATTCCCCTTGATTCTATCAAACTGAGCTATTTTAAGGAAAGTAGCCTTAGCTGTCTGCATTTTATGCATATTTTGTATAACCTCATATCTCATATTGTACTTTTCTAACAATTTCCCAAGACTTTCTTAAGATATCGTCATATTTTAATGATGAAGATCTGATGGGCAGTTTCACAACCAATCACACAACACAAAAGGCCTATTGGACAGCAGCCATATGGAAATTCTAGTCACTTAATGCATGTTCATGCGGTGGGGTGGCGGTAATCTAAGGGTAGTTTATTTGTGGCGGGAAGGGCGTCCCAGAGAGAACAGCCAGTCCACACTTGCAAAACGGCAAGTCCGTTATTGTCAGGTGTGATATCGGCGTCATCCCCTTCCCCAAACTGTGTCGGCATTCCACTGTGCAGCCCGACGCTTCACGCGCAACATTAGCTCTCCGTATTAGCGAAGCTGGACCTGAGTCAGGCAGGAGAAACCGCAGCGTAGCACTTACTTAATCGCGCTCCGCGATCGGCGGGCCGTACATTAAGAGCCTTTCGCGACTCCGGCTGCCGCGGTAAGTGGGGGGAGAAGCGAGCCCTTTCTCCTACGGGCCTCGCGAGTCGGGCGGTGTCAAGTGCGGCCGCGCCCGCTCGCGGTTATCGATCTCCGCGCCGGCGCAGAGCGCGTGCGCGCGGGGCGAGGTGACGGCCGGCTCTTCGGAGATTCCCGCCGTCTCCGGCTCGTCAGACTCGGCCGGCCGTTATTTCGCCGTGGCCGGAGGCAGGCGTCCGGTTGCCTGAATGCGGATCCACAAAAGCGTCCTCTCATCTCGTTCGTTTGGGCGTCCGGCAATTTTAAAGTGTCTATTTTAAAGTTTGGATTATTACCGTAGTGTAGAAGCTTTCAGCTTGCGAATCGAGTTGATAAAGTTCAGAAGAAAGAAAAATTTTTAAAAACCTGTCATTCAAAACGGATGTGCTGAGGAGCGTACTACTGCAGCACACGCATACCGTTAATCCTGCGCTGGGACTTTAATTAGTGCGTGCAACAATCTGCGCGACGATGGAAAAGAAACTTTGCGCGCGGGGCGAGGTGACGGCCGGCTCTTCGGAGATTCCCGCCGTCTCCGGCTCGTCAGACTCGGCCGGCCGTTATTTCGCCGTGGCCAGAGGCAGGCGTTCGGTTGCCTGAATGCGGATCCACAAAAGCGTCCTCTCATCTCGTTCGTTTGGGCGTCCGGCAAAGGTCAAAGAGCAAATTACGTCCAATAAGGGATGATGTTAAAGCCGTCGTTGAGGCGATGCTATTAAGCAAACTGAGTGTGCTTCAGTGTTTATTCATGCGGCTCTCCGGGGACCAGTGCGTCGTCATTGTCCTGGCTCACAAACTCACATCGAGATTTTCTGCCTGGATTCCCTTGATCTGTAACACTGCACTCGCCGAAGCACGTGAACTGATCTTGGGCATTATTATCATTAAGTATCATGATGGAGTATTCTTAACTGCAACAAGCTTTCTGGATTCTGTTCAGTCAGCTGTGCATTGCTGAACTCTGCCAAGAGATCAGGAACATCCCTGGATCGTATTAAGACATTTTTAGGGGGCTGCTGGTTGGCTCGTCCTGGGAAGGCGCTGTTCTAGCACATGTGTGGGCCCCACAGTCTGGTTTAGAATCAGGACCGTTGCCAGTGCTGATTGGCCAGCTGCCAGGGCGGCACACAGTTGGCGCCGGCCTTGCCCAGGCGGGGGAGGATTTCAGTCCGTCAGGATGAAGGTGTCGCATTTCGCACTACTGACCCCTGCTGGTTCATCGCTGGCCTGCAGGTGCGGCTGCTGCCCTGCACTTGAAGCATCTTCCTTTCTCCATTTTCTCTTCTCCTTCTAGGAAATGTGGATCTTTTGGGGAAACTAATATAGAGTATTTTTCCTGTTCTGTAGCATAAATGTAAGTATATAAGTATTGTATTGGAATGTAGGTTTGTGAACTCATTGTATTATCTACCCTATATGTGCTTTTATGGAATAGCACAGACTTAGATGGCCTTTTACCACCTGGCTTCTTGACAGAGTTTTGGCGGAACTTGACATTTGCACAAGCTCTTGGCAGTTGGTTTCTTTTTCTGAAGATGACTTACCTTGCGGTTTTTTTTTACTCACATTTCATGAAGTCGTTTAGAACCTGAATGCTTTAATATAACCGCTTTCTCGCCCTTTACCTTTTGGGCGCTTCCTGGCTTTGAATCAGTGGTCCCTGTAAAGGTCTTCGTCTTACGACGGGAGGTTCTTTATGGTGTGAACATGGCCGTGCGTTCAAGTGGCCATTTGAATTAATTTTCTCTAATTGGCAAGCATGGGTATTTGTGAACAATTTAATTACTCCAAATATCTGATTACTAATCTTACTACAGTTGTAGTGTAAGTGGACTTGTGGTTGCGGTAAACCAGCGGTGCCCTTGCCCAACTCGATTTCTGGGCAGCGTCCTGCTTGTACAGGTCTACACCAGTGCCAGCTCACCCCTGTATCCCTGTATCGGACCACACACACCACCCCCCCCCCCCCCCCCCCCACCCTCAAAAAGAACAAAAATTAAAAAATGGCGATCTGCAGCGGTAGCTTGTCACTTAATCAACTATGACTGCTGTCATAAATGATTGGACTACTGAAATTTTTAAGATCGGGAGCTGGCATGAAATCTCAAAATGTGTTGCACCTTATTGTACACCCCTTTTCTAAACCCTCATGGAAATATAGTAGAAATTTCGGTGGGTAGGGCATGACTAAACTGATCTTTCACATTAAAATAGAGATGCGGATGAGACTTCGTGATCGGGGGCTGACCGTTGCAACTGCAGTTCAAAGCGTTTTATTTCCCAACGGAAACACTGAGGAAACCGCCGCTCGTATAAAGAGAAAAGCTTTACTTAAGCTGTGGAGAGCTTTCTCTTAAAGTGCTGCCGCAGCTCACTACGCCTTTGGACATGTTCAGTTATCTGACATTTCTAAGTAGAGGGATAATTGTTCGGAATGCGCAATAATCTCCTCGCGCTGTTTTTCTGAACGTCACCAAGCGAAGGTCTGAAGGAGACAAGTTAATTAGGAGAGACGCGTGTGCTGAGATATATATATTGCACGGTGGAGATCAAAGTAGGTCATTTTGCGCGCCTTTTATTTCGGGTGAAAAGGGAGCAGCTATTTTGGATGCTGGTTTTGATGTGTATGCAGACAGAACATCTGTTTTTTTTTTTCTAGATCTAAGGGTCATTCTTAAGAGACTAAGAAATTATTAAGACAGCCGTAGACATTGCTGCAAATGTGTGGGCATTAATGAAATCTTTGTTTTCCCATGATGCGCTTTAATAAGGACTTTTCCCTGGTCTCTGCATTGAGTGTGACACAAATTCACTGGGTCTGTATAATTAAAAGAATTTGTGCTTGTGTAGGTTATAATTAATGGTATGTAATATGCCTTAATGAGTGTAATTTCTTCCGCGCATCACTACTGAGCAAACATAGGGCTGCGTATCTATTTTAAAGTTTGGATTATTACCGTAGTGTAGATGCTTTCAGCTTGCGAATCGAATTGATAAAATTCAGAAGAAAGAAAAAAATTAAAAAACCTGTCATTCAAAACGGATGTGCTGAGGAGCGTACTACTGCAGCACACGCATACCGTTAATCCTGCGCTGGGACTTTAATTAGTGCGTGCAACAATCTGCGCGACGATGGAAAAGAAACTTTGCCATTTTAAATTATGCATGGAATCCAACTTGTTTGGAAATATAGATTAGCATGGAATACATGTAAGTGCCCGGACTGATTCATTAATTTACAGCTGCGGTATAAACTATGAATTATTTATGTTTTCAATCCTTTCGATTTTTGGCTTCTTTATTCGTTCACAGTCAATTGGAGAGAGACAGCGGGTCGCTGAAGGGGTGAGAGGGGAGCTTTTTGCCCTTGTTCTCTTTTCGGTAGGGTCCCAATTTTGGAAATGCTGTTCCATGGCCTCTCTTGATAGCTTGTTATATGTGTCGCTCCCCTTTTCTCCTGGACCCCTTTTGTGTTATGGGCCAGGGTCTTCTGCTGTCTGAAACGTAACAAACCTCATTTTGGTGCTGCCATGTCTACAAAATGGACGCGACATTTAAATTAGATTTTATATGTGTACACACACACACATACATACATAGGTATACACACGAGTATATCCATGTACATACAGCTGTGCGTCCTTACTCTGGCCCTGACAGCCTAATGTACCATTGAAACAACAGCCTCAGTTAAAATGTAAACACATTTGTATGGTCAGAAAGGCAGATAGATTGTTAGATATTTGAAATGTAAAGATGTTTTCATTAATATGCTTTTTTGTACTGTCGGCTGTTTTAAAGACATGGCTGGAAAACCACATGAATAAATAAAATTGAATCCATTGAAAAATCAATATTTATTTTTTGATTGCGTATTTCAAATACATTTTGGTTCTCCGGGGGTTCGGGTTGCAAATCCAATACATTTAATTTTGTACAAATGAAAGGCATGCAGAGTTTTCCCTCAATTTAATATTCAGCAATCGTTAGAAAACCTTTAATCAGAGCAAATAATTCAGAAAGCGATTGTTTACCCTCAAACCCAAAAATAAATAAATAAATTTAAAAAAACCCTGAGTCGGTATGGGACCTAAAGATCCTGCCAGCTGGTGGGAGTTTCCCCGCCGTTCCTCTGCGCTGACCTTGGTCCCGCTAATTCCGCCGCGCTGTGGGCGGGGCTTGGAGAGCCGGCAGCGCGAGGAGCCGGGGCCCTGATTACATCGCCTGGATGAACGGGCCTCTGGGGCTTTCTCCTGTTACCGGCGCCGCGTCCCGCGGCATCAGCGGGGCCCGCCGCGAAATAACAACCCGCCATCTGGAAGCACGCTGCGCGCGGCCGGGGCGGAGGCGACCAATCACCACCGGCCTCAATTAAGCGCTGTTTGTTCAGCTTTTTATTATTATTTCGTTTCGGTTATACTTCACCTCAAGTAATTTCCTTTTTTTTTTTTTTTTTAAACAAAAAAGAAAAGAAAAAGGTCTCTCTCTCTATGTATACATTACAGGCATTTAGCAGACGCTCTTATCCAGAGCGACTTACACAACTTTCACATAGCATTTTACATTGTATCCATTTATACAGCTGGATATATACTGAAGCAATTACGGTTAAGTACCTTGCTCAAGGGTACAACGGCAGTGTCCTTACCGGGGAATCGAACCTGCGACCTTTCGGTTACAAGCCCAGTTCCTTACCCACTGTGCTACACTCCGTCCACACACACCCCTCTCACTCCACGTGTGTGCATGCGTGAGCCTTTCTCACTGAGTTTTTTTTCTTCTTTTTTTTTCTTTTTTTCGTACAAGACCATGCGCAACTCCAGGAGGTGGGGGATTGATCTGTGTTCTGTCGCAAGCCTGGTTTCTCTCGTTCGGTTTGAGAGGGGATTCAGAGCGCAGTGTGATCACTCCCCGTCTGGGAAAGACTGGCTCCCGAGTCCTGCTAATGGGCAGAAGTGTCTCACTGTGGAGCTAACTTTCTCCTCATCTTTGCCGAGGGCCAGAGCAGTCTGCGCATCCTTCCAGAGCAACCAATGAAAAGAGCACAGTAGAAAGGGTTTGGGAGTTTTTTTTTTTTTTTTGTCTTTCTTGTGCTGCATGGATCTTTTGCCACTGTTCTTCAGTAAGAAACGCTACTATGCCAAAGCTGGCCTTCGGGGCATCAGTTCCCTTTTGGGTACAGTTAATATGGAACCAATTTCTCCTGTTGATCCCTCCGGGCTGAAGTATGGCTCCACAAGTCGCGCCGAATGAAAGTGCCTGTCGAAATCCCAGAATCCTCTGGGGGCAGTTCGTCCAATGCCTTCCAAGATACTGATTGTTGCAGCGAGGGGGGGGGGGGGGGGTGGGAAGGAAGTAGAAAGCGCCCCATGTGCCCATCTCTTGTTTTAATTGGTTATTAAATTTTATCTCTATCATTCACTTGGGTTTAAAATCCAAACCACATGTCAACAAATCATGCGAGAAGTGGACTATACCCCCCCTCCCCCGCCCTCCCCAGCTCTATGTGGCAGTGTATAAAGAACATTCATGGCCGACGGTCCTTTAAGTGGAAAGGCTAGCGAATGCCAAATAGGTTTCCTTTGAAAGGCCCTAGTCCACCCCCGTCTCTCTCCACCGTAGAGGAAGAGTTAGCCGGCCTCCACAGGCCCCCAGCTCACCGACCCTGGTTTCCTTCTAGCACCTTCTTTCCTTCACGAAACCGGCTTTCTGAAAATATAATTATGCCATGGGAGAACTTAAAGAACTACTTTTCACTGCAGAAAGAAATGCGTAGCCGTGCCTCGCAGTGTTTTTTTTTTTTTTTTCTTGAACCGCACAATTGATTTGCGCCTTTTTTGTCAAATATTTTATTTATTTCTGGTGGAAAATGTTAAGAGCAGCACAATAGCATAACGCTAGTTGCAGCTGTGCCTGTGATGTACATGTGTGAGTCTGAGGAGGAATGAATTGAGGCTGTGATTTGGCTGTCACAGTCTCCTCATGACTACCCTGGGTTAAATTACTGTGGTATCTGAAATACTTTAACTCTTCTGATGCCACTCAAATTCCTGTAGATTTGACAATTTGAAAATAAAAAATATGAAAATAAACATTTTCGCCATTATTCACAATCAAATTTCTCTCGTTCTGTAATTGTACATTGTGTGTTAGTAACATGTTTCATTGAAAATTCTCAGGGGTCTGTCAGAAAGTTTTAAGAATCTTAATGGCAACCGAGTATTTCAAGTACCGCAGGGATATCGTGGAGGTGTGCAGCCTCCATTAGGCTAATGGTGGCAGCTCGATAAGATGTCCCTGGTTGTTTGTCAGCATTTGTGTGCAAGCCATGTCATGTGGTGTCACATGACTGTCATTCAGGTTGCGTAATTGTCATGAATAATTCAGGTGACATTTGTGACATAACATGACATTAAGGTCACAAAAAAAATAAATAAATATTATCAGCAGTGAGGCTGAACTGACTTATGAATGAGATCTCCTGGAGAGGTCCATTTCCACTGTCTCGTTTGTTTTCCCGTCCTCTCCTCCTCATGCCGAATAGCTGTATTTCTTTTCTCTTTTTTCGTTTTGAGATGTGTGACAAGCTTTTTTGCAAAGCCAGGATTATTTGCTCGGACTTTGAGGCGTCGTCAGTGATATTTTGGCGCTACCAGAGATGCATCTGAGCTTTGTCGTCTGCTGGATACCGGAGTGCATAAGGAATGATCAGTATTATTAAGATGCTAAAGGACTCTTTAAGTGTGGAAAAGGTAACACCTCTGGAAAACTGCTTGGTTGAATATACCACACATTTATAAACCATTGTTGGGCACATTATTGTGAATTGAATCTGGTCTGTGTAACTGCACAACACAATGCTTATGGCATGTTTTACAGCCTAAAGCAGTTTCAAGTTCCTTTTAGGTACGCCTGTTAAATACTTATTTAGCATGAATTTTCACAGGTTTTTTTTTTTTAAGAGAGAGAAAGAGCTTGGGAGTGTTTTAATGATCTCCAGTGTTAATGTATTTTGCAGTGGTGCAGGCCAGGGTTCCCCAACCCTGTTCCTGCAGATCTTACTGTCCTGTAGGTTTTCACTCCAACCCTAACAAAGCACACCTCATTCAACAGCTAGTGATCTCATCGAGCTGCTAATTAGTGGCATCGGGTGTGCCAAATTAGGGATGAAATGAAAACCTACAGGCTGGGAGATCTCCAGGAACAGGGCTGAGCAGCCCTGATGTTGGCCATACTATCAATAACAATCACTATGGGCTTTGAATGCTGTACATCTTTGAAAAGAACAGGCCACTCTTGCTTCCAGTGGCTACTAATGACTACTCTGCAGCTTGGACTGAATAAGCTGCGGTTGAGAATCTCATACACTTTTTGAGACCCTGGCTCATCTAAGCTCCCCTTCGCTGCTCTGGAGACGAGGTTAATAAGCTGTCCGGTCCGCTTTGTGTCACGCTGCGAGTGTATTGGGCCACTCCGGCGAGAGGCGGGAGTTACCAAGGTGATACAGGGCTGGCTTTTGAAGGTCTCCTTCAGCACTCACTTTTAGGGTCAAACGCCTGCTGGGCGTTCCATCGCACGCCGGGGGCGAGCTTGCCGCCGGAACATCACAGCCGGCGCTGTCTCGCGTATCCCCCGCTTCCTCAGCAGGCCGGAGAGCATGCTGGGTCAGGTCACATGACCGGAGAAGATTGCTGACCTTCAGAAGGGCTCTGAGCCGGGTGGCCGTGTCCGTTTATCAGGTCCAGGTATCGACCTCCAGCCGTTTACCCGTTCCTAAACCGGAGCGCGCCTCGCCGCGTTCGCTGTGCGGCTTAATTAAAGTTTGACTTTAATTACGAGGCGCGAAGCGCTGATGAAAGTGCGCTGGCAGTCGCCGAGGCTATTTTTAGTCCTCCCTCCAAGACCTGCCATCGCTGCAGTCGGTTGATTTCCAGACTGCGTTGGCAGCCCTTTAGCTTGGGCAGAACACCAGCGCGAGGAGAACGCCGGGCCTCCTGGCCTGGGCCGCCGGCCGTAAATTGTCGCTCTGAGACCAGTTTATCGACACAACCAGTTGGCTAATTGATGGAGAACACGTGCGGCAGACCGATGAGGTGTGGGGGCGGTTGTGACGTGTTGATTTTGGGTAATTCATTATTCTATTTCAGCTGTGGAGGGGCAATCGGGGGGGAGGGGGGAGGGGGAGGGGCGGCGTGTCTCTCTGATGCATCCTGTCTCCCAGAAACCCTGTTCTCCCTCTCCGTTTCTCCTCCACCACCGTGCCAGCGTGAACACATCCGCTGATGCAAGCATGATGTAAAAAAAAAAAAAAAAAAAAAAAACCCTCCAAGGCAACAGCAGTACAGCCGTGCATAGAGGCTGGAAAAACACCTGTGGAGGACGAGGGGGATAATCAAATTACCGCCGTCGTTACGGCAACCCGCCGGCACGGGCTTTTATTTATGCCGCCATCTCTCTCTCACCGCCCCGTGCTGCCCCCCGATTGGCTGATCTCTCACCGTGCGCTCGCAGCCTGCAGCTCGCCGGGATCTATCCTGATTTAGCCGGGAAACTTAGATGAATGTGGAAAAGACGCAATGTGTAAAAGAGACTGACCAGACAACTGAGGACATGTGCCTGCTATGCACAGACCCTCAGAAGTAGAATAAATGTAAATGTAAAGTAAATAAGGTTAAAAAGATCAAAGCGATAGGCTGTCTTTTCTATTTATTCTTCAAGCCGTGTGGAACATCCCCACAATCTATTTAGGAAATAAAAGTGGAATTTGTGACAGTTACGAAGACTGGGTTAAAAAGCCGGCTAATTTTGGTGTTTCGTCATCAGTCTTGGGATGTTAAGCGGCGGATGTCGAGCTTTAAAGGGTGCTTTGAGAGCGGGAAGGAGAGATCGCCGCTGACGAGTCAGCAGAACGCGCGCGAAATATTCACCCTCGGCCCGCGACTTCGTAATCGCGTCTCCTGGTTTTTTTTCCTTTTTTCGGGGAAATGTGGTGTGAGTGGGGCTTAAAAGATGTGCGAAGCGGCTACACGCCATCTCTCTCTCTTTCTCTTGCTCCTTCTCTCTCTCTCTCTCTCTCTCGCTCTCCCTTCTCACATGGTTATGTCTTCCCGAGCGAGAGTGCTCGGCGGAGCTGCTCTCCCACCCAGGGGATTGTGGGAAAGGAAGGCCCGGAGCCGAGGAGGCAGAGAGCGACTCAGTCAGGCAGCTCAAATAAGCTCATCACTATTCAGACCCCTCTCCACAGCCTTGCTGCGTGTGCTGATTCTCACCATTAAAATTGAGCTGCCTGTGGACTGATTGTCTCTAAAAAGGCCATTATAACCGCTTTAGAGCTCCTGTCTGTTATCCTGTGCAAATATTCATGGATCCAGAGCCTCCACCTGCACTCGCTAAGATTGTGGCTTTTTTATTTTGTCAATAAATCATCAATCTTTTTGCAAATGACTTGTCCCGAACCTATTGAGAACCTTTTTTTATTTTTACATTTTTAAACTCTGTTAAATGAATATTTCACTCGAGGGTATTTTGAATATTCTTGCATGAAAATGCGTTTTATGTTAAAAGTGAATCCTTTCTTCATTCATATGTCCAAGGACAAGGGTGCCTGTGTCCGTGCTTATGCCACCAGACACACAGTTGAATGGAACGATTGGAATCATCCAAATACTTCAAAGAAAGTGCCAGAACAGCATGGGGGAGTTTCTGCTTGCGACCAGAACAGGGAACAAAAAAAACCAGTGTTGTCTGTTAAGCACCTCTGGAAATTATAACTGAAGAGTATCTGAGATGCGTCTTGCATAGCCAATTGGTTATTAAACCTCAGCAAGGTCCAGTCAATGGGCCTCAGTCACAAAACATGGGTACGATCATATTTGATCGTAAACTGTGTAAGAACGTTTCCACGAACATTTCGGCATTCATCATTTTTTTTCTTATACGTATTTGTTCATGGCTGTTCCCTTATGCTAATCTCATGAACAGGATTGTGCATAACACGTATAAACAGTCAGCATTCATCGTCTCATACTCCTGGGTGATGCACAAAAAGAAAGATCTGCATGAATCATGAATCCTATATTGGTTTTTCATAGGAAAATTTTTATGGAAAAAAAAACAGA
Organism: Anguilla rostrata; assembly: GCF_018555375.3. NCBI lineage: Eukaryota > Metazoa > Chordata > Actinopteri > Anguilliformes > Anguillidae > Anguilla > Anguilla rostrata. The sequence continues at coordinate 31,610,613 of NC_057944.1, read as the reverse complement.
AATAATTTGGGAGAAGTTTTGAGGCCCAATGTTTGCTTCGTAATCATTTTCAAATCTTTCTGCTACCTCTGTCAGTGCGTTACAGTTTTGACGTTGAAGAGTAGTTCTGGTGTTGGTTTTCTTTATATTGTACTTTATTTTAATTCAAACATTACACTTCCTGCTTTCTCATAGTTTAATGTGTCCACCCCTGTCTTGCACGTGCTTCTTGTTAAATAGTGATGGTGTCCCTTTATGAGACCACCCATGAAAATGAATAAGTGCAGCACCACAGTTTACGGGATGTCCCTGATTATGGGGAACAGTGTTTGACACTGCTGTCTTATGAATCGTCCCTCTCTCGTGTCCTGTTCACTGGGATCAGGAATGAGATGCGAGTGCTGGTATTTTAGGGCACGATGCGGTGGAACCATGGGAGAGAAAGAGATGGTGCTGGTTACCGTGGCGATTGTGTTTGTCCGGGCAGGGAGAGGAGCTTCCGCGAATGCTGTTCTGAGGTCCGATGAGCAGCTTCACTCCACTCCGCCTGGCCATTATGGGCTCTGTAACTGCCCTGGCAGGGAAGATGGATTTTGGAGCACAGGAAATGAAATTGTCCCGCTTTGTGGTCCTGCAATATGCAGGGATCTAAATGATTTGCCAGCTCCTTTGGATGGAGCACAGAGGTGTCTAAGGGAGGCAGAAATGACTAAGGGAGGCTTGAAATCCCCCCCCCCCCCCCCCCTTGCTGTCAGGTCAGCAGACCGCGAGTCTCCCAGCGCGTGCGGCATGGCGTGTGCTTCTGCGTGTTGAGCCGGGTGTGCGGTTCTGCCACTAACACGGGCGAGCCGCTTGGTGCGGTGTCGCAGTCCCGCTTTTCTGTGTGACAGAGCCCACCGCTCGTGCCGTAGCCCCTGTGAGGCTTCGTGGCCCGGGCTGCTGCCTGGCTGTCTGCTAGCAGCCCCGGGTGATTGAGCTGCCGCTCTCCTCATTAACGCTGTGCTCATGTTCTATGTGACAGGAGCTGAGTCACCATTGTGCCCCCCCCCCCACACACCCTCGCCCCCTTACTGGCACACAGCGTTTGAGTCACGCAGAGAGGATGCTGGCCAGGTCACCTGCAAACAGGCTTCACTCTTATTGCTCTGAGCCTCATAACCTTACTGTACTACGGGCCGTACCAGGCGCTCTCTCTACTGCGCGCTCTGTTGCCAGTAGACCATGGTTTTGTGTTGGATGCAGTCAGAGATAGCGTTACAGGACAGCTAAACCAGAGAACTGAGCCAGCACAATATTAAAGTGCATATTATCATGGTGTAGGCGGCAGCCCCCTCCTCAGTGGTGCCTGGAGTAGAGGACATTATGCTGTTTACGTTTGTTACGACACGGATTTGTTCAGTTTACAGCAAAAAGTATTATTCTTGCTGTGTCTCTGGACATTGCTGAGAACTTGCTGAAAAGAACAACACCCAGGACTTGTGTGTAATCCCTGCAGAGTCTCATTTTGCGTGCCGTTCAAATCCCAGGGGTGCTGAGACCTGGCCAATTAGAATCCCGTGGTCCTGTTTGTGCTGTTATAACGGTGGTCTGCGCACCAATTTGTGAAGAAATTTATGTTTGTAAACCTGCGAGACAAAAGCGAAAAAAAAACTTGTTGCGCGCGTGTCTGAGAGGATGCTCTTACGCCGCGCGTCTTTCAGCGCTGTCTGGCGGAGGCTGTTTTCGTCGCTTCGGGGGCTGTTCCTTTGCTCTTTCCCAAGATGCAGGTGCAAATTGACGCGGTTTCCTGATGAAACTCGGCGACAATTGTTACACCTTCTGCGTCGAGCTCGCGTCTCCTGTTCACAGCGGTGCGCTAAGGTGAGAGCGCGTGGTGTGATACCGTGCTGAGAAAAACGGGGAGGGTGGGGGGCAAGGGGGGGGCGGGGCATGCACAACTTGGGAGTTGACGCCCCCCCCCCCCCCCCATCATGTAGTGTTTTTTTGGCATTTATGATACGCGTTCATTTTGAAAATGATCACCCACCATCCCACAGCGCAAAGCCAACCCAAAACACTGCCCCCTCACCCCTCCCCACTGACAGCCCCCCCCCCCCCCCCGCCCTACCCTGCCCTCTCATACAAAGAAAAATGTGAAATGGGAAGGTCCAAAGCATTGTGTTTTTATGTGCCCATTGCATTGCTTTTAATGTGTTGTATTATCACGTAGTTCAATCAGTTTATCTGGTTCACACATGCTTGTGTCATCTGAGATGACTAAAAATAACCCAATGCATACGTAGAACCTCTGAAGGCATAATTTCGCTGTTTGCTAGCAGGGCTTCTTGTTGCTCGAGATCACGAGCCCCTGAATGCACTTTACCTGTCATTGGGAAGCCCGGAGGTCATCAGAACCCTCTCTAAGTCTCTATAATATCATTCATCACGCACAGAAGCCATCTGAGCCAATCAAAAAACTGAAATGATATTTTTTTTAAATACCCCGATAAGTAAACTACCCCTTTAAAGTGTGTAGTTTACACAAAAATGCCTATATCACTGCTGTAAACATTTTATGTAGTCTTGCGGGTGAGACGCATGTAATGGTGATCAGTAGCTATGCTGAAGTATTTGAATGAATGTCGTTTTTATGACCACATATTTCAGGAAGAGTTCAAAGATAAATGTCTCATGGTGTTCAGAAACCTAAGAGCAACCAATCATAAAAAAATTCCCCCATTTCTGGCTGTCTTTAGCAGTAAATTGTCTGCAGTCTTGTTTGGAAAGAAGTTGGATGCCCTTTGGCCCCCTCTGATTGGTTGGCCTTGGCAATAAGGCGGGAAAGGCTCTCGGAAAGGAAATCCGACTGAAGCTGGGACAGGAACCATGCCTCTGGGTCTGTGGCTGCAGTTTCTTTTGACTCTGGCTTTGATAGAGGAAAAGCATAATCACGCAGAATACCCACCTCTATCCTTTGAGCTTATCCAGTATTAAGTCCACATGTTGGAGATGAAGGGTCAGAGGTGTAGGTCAGGGGGTCAGAGTTGGGGATTAGTGTGGTGGTTGATTGTCGTTATGCTGGGACTGCTGGCTCTCCGGCTTGCGCGGTGAAATTTGCTCCAGGAGTGCAGCGCGATGGGCAGTAATCACTTCGTAATGAGAGAGCCTGACACCAGCGCTGACCTACACACCAGTGTCCTTGATGTCCTGTTTCACAAGCCGGTACTCCAAGGGCCTGGTGCAAGCGGAGGGGATTCTGTCCTGCCTTACTTATCTATTCATTTTGTTATTTATTCATTGATTGATTTATTGTTCCTGTTGGAACTCCAACTAAAGATTGAGAGCAGGGTAAAGGAGTCAAGATTACATTACTCGTACCGCCCCCCTGGGTGATGTGTGGTCTTATAATGGCTCTCCACCTCCACCTGGGTTTGCGCTGCTCGGCTAACCTCTCACGGAGTCGATATGCGGCATCTTTCCCCAGCTAAGCTGCTGATGGATCAGTGACAGCCAGAGAGGACCCTGACGCTCTTCACATTGAGCAGTCAAGGTCAGAAACGACCAGTGGAGGGGAGACGTTGGCGGTCGGTGGTGCGCGGCTGGAACTCGCAGCGCTGCTCCCTCGTCGGTCTCCGTGCCGACCGTCACCTTCAGTCACCGGCTGTGATTAGTAGCAGGTCTGCGCACTGCAGCTGCCCTGCTGCTGACTCCCGGCTAACACAGGATGTCCTCACAGCGTCACCGGAGTGTTCAGTCGGTGTTATACCGTGGCCATAACATGACAGCGACATTGTGGGGACATTTTGCTGTGCCGCCTCTGTTAGTGTTAAAGCTTTTAACGGGGTGTGCCTGCTTTACGTCCTGACGAGTCTCCCGCTTTGATCCCACAAGGAGGCGCCGCTGGCTTTGTGCGCGCACACGCACTAGCACACGCAAAGTTGCACGTGCACACATGCACCTACACTCGTGCGCACACATGCCAACACACACACACTCTCTCTCTCTCTCACACACACACACACACATACATGCATACACACACACACTCACACACAGGCACACACACACCCATACACACACACACACACACGCACAGGCACACACACACACATACTCACACACAGGCACACACACACCCATACACGCACGCACACTCACGCATACACGAATGCACACACACACATGCACACTCATGCACACACACGCGCACACACACACACACACTTCACAGGCTGCTGCATTAATAATCGGTCGGCAAACCGTTTCCCCTGAAAACCCTCCCATCTGTGCATGCGTCTGTAGAGGCGGCGCGCCCCCCCTTCCACTTCTTCAGAAAACACACCTTTCTTCGGGCCCTGCAGGGCCTTTCTCTGGACATGAAGGCCTGAGAATGTTTTCCCAAAAGGAGCAGGAGCGGGGGGTCTGCCCCCGGTATTCAGCTCGTCTGAAAGGCCTCCCTGGGCACAATTCCGGTCATGCTCAGACACCCCTATTCTCAAACTGTCCCCCTTTATGTGCGTATGAGGGGGTGTTGTGTGGGTGTGTGGGTGTGTGTGGGTGGGTGTGTCAATAGCTAAACCGTGCCTGGAACTGATTTCTTTTTCCTTTTCTCCAGCTGGGGGGGGGGGTATGTGGGGGGCGGAGTTTACATCAGAGAGCGAGAGGGCCTTGTGATGTCTTTGCGTTTATGAGGACCCTGGCTGTAGCTCTCCAGTTATGGCACCTCTCACCAGATTATAAAAGTCTTCGCGAACCGGTAAATTAACAAACGCTGCATTTAATGATGTTTGATGACAGGTTTTCTTTTGTAATTAAAATTGAAATAATTATATATATAGTAACCATGGTAATAGCTGTCTAACTACAGCTGACTTAACTTTGTATTGAGTAGGGGGTGATCATCGAGGTCCTGTACAGTTCGTACATAATTGTCAACGAATTTACATCTCGGTACCACAAGGACAAATGAATCCGTAAAAAATATATAAAAAATAAAATGTAGAGGTTTCAGAGGTGGAGACGTAGGAGCAGAATGTAAAATTCACAAAACTTTTTCATGTCTTCTGGCGAAAGATGTTGATCATAAGATTAGTGCTCGTGGAGGACTTAATGAGGGTCTTTCACAGTGTCTCATTACTGGCAGACACCTTGGCTGATGTGGCATCACTGCCAGGTACAGCCGCCTAATTGCTTTTTATTTAGCAGGAAATTTTCAGGTAGGCTTCAGGTTTCACTCTCTGGCTGAGTCGCTTCACCTCTTTTTAATCAAAAAGGTTCCTCAAAGAGCGATTCATTTAAAACAGCCTACATTGGCTGAAATTTCCTGTTGCTGATCGTTTGCCCTTGTTTGTGAAATGGAAAATCATCCATTGGGAAACTATTACATTTATTAATGTTTTATGTTTGAAAATAAGAGCGCATAATGATGAGAACAATTTATTCAGCCCGTCTAGGCTCGTCCTGTAAGTAGAGGCCTACTTATTCTTTTGTAATGAAGCATTACTATACTTTGGATATTCTGGTTCAGGCACAGGCTTATAATTCCATACTTTGTGGACTGTAATAAGTGATACTAGGACACTGCAGATTATATGATATAAAAAAAATTGTAGTTGGCAATAAACAAAACATGGACTTATGTTGCAATAAAGTAAATGAAATGGCTTTGAAGCCATATGGTATTCCTGTTCCTTAAATATGCATAAGCTTCTTACGAAAGCCAGTGTTTTATTAAATGTATGTTTATTTGATTTGACCTTGAGAAGATTTCCTACAGATTGACACCTGCCCCCCAAAGCCCAGAATGTGTGGGCCTGATCAAGCGGGAGGTCAGATTCCGCTCCATTGTGACATCACAGCTAGACGAGCTCTGTGTGTCACGTGGACAGGCGCATTTGAAATATTCCTTCTGCGTTTCTGGAACCTTCCGCCCTGCAGGTATACTGGTTTATCCTAATTTTGGCGTGGTGTTTTTAAGCAAGTGTTGCTGAATTATTCTCAAAAAAAACTACCTTGAGTACCTTGAATGTATTTTGCTAATGAGAAGAGTAGCCAAATGGTAGCCAAAATCAGGGTCCCTAAGAGCTCAGGGGCATTTAATGACTGTTCAGTTAGCCAGCGAACTGCAAAGAGGGATAAGAGGCAGATTTGGTGTAGGGTGTTGCAGAGATCCGATGGGCTTATGGGTGATAATGGGCATTCCAGATGGGAGGTGTGATAAAACTGGAGATGGCAATTGGTTCCAGATAAACAAAATTATTCCGTGGCTGTGGTTCACATTATATTCTGCGTGATCATCCAGCTGGGGATTGATTGTGAATACAAATGTAAAATCATTCTTTTGAAAAGGTGGTGCTACAGTACATACAGATTCTGGGATCTGGCTCGTTGTTGATGTTTGTAGACAAGACATCAGTGTAAGGTGTTTTCGGTACAGATCCAAAAGCGTTTGTTTGTTATGGATGTATTCAGTTTCACACCTTTGTTCGTTAACGGAAAATGTCAGTATTGTATTGGTGCTACGTTCAACAAAGAGATTTTTGTTGGCAGGGCTAGCAAACAACCACCAAAGATGTGTCACGATAGGCTGCGTTTGAATGAAAGGGTGGTTTCGTAAATATGCTTAAGGAAAGGTGAGAACGTACACATTGATGTAGACTTCTGAAGAGATTCTGAAGGCAGCTATGGATTTTTATTAGAGACAACTGTTAGCAGCATGTTATTCTTCGACCTGTCGCAGTATGTAGCGGTTCCAGTGTTTATTCTGCAGACTTTACTTTCTGGGTATGCTGTATTTACCGAATCGGGATCAGAATTGGACTTTATTGGCCTCGTGGGTTTTTATCCATACAAGGAATTTGACTGATTGACCAAGTTAAGAGTCTTCGTACGTATGAAAACATACTTGGCCAAATTAAGTCTCATTCTGATCCGGATTCTGTAACGACAGCATACATACAATATATCCAGAGAAAGTGAAGTCTGTGGAATCAAAACTGGAGCAGCTGCATGCTGTGTCGTAAAAAAGAGGAGAACGCAGGTTGTGTCCAGTTTGCAGTTGCAGGGAGTCGACTGCAGTTGCACATGACCTTTATCTGACTGAATGCACCTGTCTCACTCACAGCACTGGTTATGTAAGCCAGATCTCTGTTCAGTATTCCAGCCTGTGCTCTTCCTGCTTTACATCCAGTTGCACATATCGAAGGTGAATATAAAATGCACACTCAAACAAGAAGGAAAAAAAAAAGTTCCCAATCTTACCCAAGGAAACCTTTCCGAGAACAAATTGTCAGAACTCCAGACAATGAATTGGTCAACTGGGATTAGGGTAACGTCTAACGAGAAATGCCCTCCCACTCGCGCGCAGTTTTGAAAATAATAATTCTCCTCAGGAACGCGGCACTTGGCGGTTTTTGCATTTTAACGGAAAGACTAAAACTGCATCTGGAGAGAGGGAGCGATGCGGGTCGATCCGCCTGGGTCCAGCGATTACCCTGGAAACGGGTCTGCGGGTTTTTTATTTTTATTTTTTATGCACAGCCGGTGCCGAATGGCAGCCTTCAGCTCAAACCTCTAATTATTTGATGGATGGAGAGGAAGCGATTTGCATTCGTATGGCACCTTTGCACTCCCTCTGTTTAGATTCGCTATTTTTACAGACCGCCTGGATGCGGACAATTACTACCAACCAGCTTCCTTCAGCCAGTCAGTCCTTGGCAACCTTTGAATAAATTGAAATTCCTTTTAATACAATTCATACTGGTGGTTTTCTTAGTAGGTACAGGCATGCTGTGGGTCTGTAGAGTGGCCCATAGTCATTTCCGTAATGGCTGCGACAGCTCCCAGCAGCTGAGCATGACTGGCTTTGTTCACGAAAAAGAAAACAAGACCAGGTCAAAACCTAGTATATGGCTGGACCGAACCGGCCGACCAATGGTGTAACTTCGTCACTCAGTCACAGACATGCGCAGTGTAACTTCATCACTCACTCAGTCACTCAGTCACAGACATTCGCGTTTATAGGGCTGGCCCTGCTGTTGCGGTCCAGCCAAAAATAAACCGTGCATGAATAGTCCTTTCAACATAAAGGGCAATGGATGTTCTTGAGAGAATGTTGTATTGTCCACTTGTCTGTAGTGTTTAATGTTTAATAATAGATAAATTTTATACCTGTTTTACTGCATATGCTCTTATTTTTGTACTCCTGAATACTTCTACACAGATGTGTGTGTGTGTTGCCACGAAGTTACAGTGTAAGACTTTATTTTAGAACAGTGCAAACCAGGCAAAATGTTTTATTTTTTATTAAAATTGTGGAAATAAAGGGTTAAAGAATCTACTAGCTTTGCTGATTGGAAAGGCTTTTACTGCACAAGGTTTTGAATGTTAAATTATACAATTGGCTTTCATCCCGTGTTGGAGAGGTGAATACCCAGCAAGCAAATTTTTTTTGGAATTAAAAAAAATATATATTTTTTTAAATTGTGAGTATTATTGCAAACTATTTTTCAGCTTTACAACTAGTTCATAAATTGGTCCAGGACATATATTTTTTTACCCACATTAAGTTTTGTGAATGTGTGTGCAACCCAATAAAATACAATTTCCACAACCAAACATAAAGAAAATATTATTATTAATATTAAATATTATTTGGCAAGCTGGATAATAGGGTATTCAAGTTCATCCCTGTTAAAGACCAAAGTGTGCTTCAGTTTCAAAGTCAGAAAATAAGAATGAGCTGAGAAGTTTAAAAAAGGAAATCAATTTTTTCAATCAGTTTTATTATCACAGAAAGAAACCAGATGCAATTTCAATCTGTGTTTCCCAAATGCACAAATATCCATTTCGACAATTTGTCTGGGCTTATTTTAGTAAAGCAGACTGACAACTATTTTGTATTTATTAAATAGTTACATTCTAAGGAAAATGGCAACATTTAAATGTAAAAAGAAGTGATGCATTGCAACTTGCCATACAAGGCACATGACTGTGCAAGTGCAAGACTGAAGTAGAAACAGCATTGTGTGCTTTCTTTTACTTTTACTTTTACTTTTACATACGGCCCTCTATCAATGGGGATTGTCATGAACCCTCCCCCCACACACACACACACACACATGTGTCTAGTACACTAGTATACAGAAGCCGCTAAGCTCATTGTAGGCCATTGTAGTTATAAACAAGCATATGGAATCATTGCATAGAGTATTTTCCTATACAGGGTAAGATGACAGCACATAAACACTCTGGTGTTAAATATCCAAGGCTTTGCGTCTGAAACGCTTCAGAGATAATTATACCCCTGGATGTCAGAAATGTAGAACACTGTTGTCTTTTGTTTCCCTCTATAGAAAGCCTATTGTTAAAGGATCTGAAACTGTTCCTTTTTTTGATGCACTTCCTGTCACGGTCCTATCCTTTTATTCATCCCCATCGGAGAAGTCGTAGGCCTTCAAGCATTAAGAATCTGAGCAAAAAAAACAAGGGTTCTGGGCTGAAGCGTAGCACAGCCTAGCTGCTTGTACTGGAAGTGAGTTCTGAGGGCTAACTGCACATGCCTGACTTTTGGAGGCCAGTTATTTCCCCCATAAGTGAAAAATTCATTCAGAAAAATACCCTGCAAAGTATATATTGGTGTAAGTCTGGGATTCCTAAATGGGAGGCGAATCTTTTATTTACACCGCGTGCCTGTAGCGTATCTGAAATAGCACTTCTCGGTGAGCGTTCAGTCGGTAGCTTTTATTGTGGAAAATGTTATGATATTTGTCCCATGTAGTGCAGGTAATGGTAATGTTTTATCCTGATTTCTGGGGATTTAGACGTGTTCGAAGAAATGCTCAGATCTGCTAATGCATTATCAAAAAGTGAATGTATTGTTCTTTTTTGTTGCTTTTTCCAGAATCAAGAGTTAACACGTTACATTATTCCAGGGTGTGGCATAGTACACTGACTCGGAATATATTTCTTGGTTTTTGAACAAAAAACCTGTCTTGAACAGCTGTAATTATTGCTGCCTTACCTCTATGCTAACATGTCTTTGAAAGAAGGTCATGTAATCAAGTGAGAGACTGTTTGTCAAATAGTAGTCAGTAGTATGTTTCACGTTTAAAATAAACTTGGACTCTATTGTTATTTATTGTGGTCTATGGCACATATTTAATTTATTCAGTTTTGGCCCTGTGCTCAGTGCTTTACTCGCTCTAAATTCATGGTTTTTAAAATTGCGTGGATGCCGAAATGCACAAGTAAGAACTCACAGCCTAAATTGGAACGCTCGCTGAGGGGGGACGTCAGCTAGCTGAGCGGAGGGTGGGTGGGTTTCAGACGCGGAGAGCAGTGGCGGTGTTCCAGCAGAAGCGCGCTCTGGAAGGTTGTTATTTCGCGGTGCGTCTCGGCTGTCGGAGAGCGCGCACGCCGCCCCGGCGCTCCGGTGAAAGGCTCGGCCGGCCGTTCCCATGGCCCCCGAGGTGCTGCCGGCCAATTAGAGTGGCAGAAAGGATCCGCGGAAGAAGAAAGGGGGTCACTGCAATTGAACCCCATCTTTTGAAATGAATACAATGCGCCTAAAGTACATCGCTTTTAATTTCAGAAGGCTTGCTTTTTGTCACTCCCTAACTTTCGCATTAGATGAAGGATCATGGGTAAAAAAAAAAAAAAAAGGTAGGAAATTAGAAATTTGGAAGAAAAAGCTCCCTAATTTTCTTAGATGCAGTCAAAGTGCATTTTCTGTCTCAAGGAGAAAAGATGTTTTCTTTTTCTATGGGAGGGGGGGGTGTCAACAGGGGAGGTTTTCCTGTTAAGGGTTGCAAGTCGTTAATCACAGGCATCTTTTCAGCTGTCAGTGATAACAAAAGGTGACCCCAAAACCCAGCATAACAGCTTGTGATAATGCCGGTTTTTTTCTCTTCTCTTTTGAAGGGCCACATGTAGTTTTCCTTGGACTACTGTTCTGTCTAAAGATGTTAATACCACAGTATTCTAAAAGCAATTCATTATCCAGACAGGAGCTGAGAACATATTTTTCTTCAAAACATTTTCCTAGCAAGTTTTTTGTTTTGTTGTTTTTTTAATTGCCTTGTGCAGAATAGTCCTCCTTCTGTGATATCCAGAGACATATTTTTATCAGAAGATAAATAGTTAGTTTTCACAACTTCACCCACAGTATCTGAGACGTCCTCTGATAATGACTTTGCTGAATTCCAGATTCGTATCGCTTGAAAGTGGAAACAAAGTGGAAGCTATTATTTGAGAACAGCATCTGATTTGTCAACAGTGCATTTTAAAAATCTTTTGGCTACAACAGACAAACCATTTGAACCATCTGTAGATCTGTAAATCACAAATTAGCAACGTGTGAGGTAACAACCCTCTGTATGCTTGATTTGAGGTATCTCACTAAGGTGTGCCTGTACTTGTTTGTTTGTGTGTGTGTGTGTGTGCGTGTGGACAAGGTGGCTATTCAATAAACAAAATGGCAGTGTAAAAATCCCTCTACTTCAACTGATGCTAACAGAAAACAATGGCCTAGCTTCTTAAACATGCTTTAAGCTTCCCCGGTACCTCTTCAGCAATTTGACAAGCTTTTACGTTTTCCCCCCTCATCTGTTCTGTTTCTCATAATAATGTAGTCGCCTTCATTATTACACCGCATATGATGATGCATTCCACAGCTGGACAGGAGAAATCTGTTGATTACAGGACTGATGTACTTTTAGTAAGTAAGTTCTGCAGGGGTGTTGGGAAAGGCAGCTGTGATGATTAATATCTTTAATACATCACAAACTATGGAAAAGCACCTGCCACTTCTAAAGGTGCTGCAAGAGCAACATTTCTGTACGGCACATAAAAAAATATATTTGTGGAGTGCTTGGATCGTAAACGTTTTATGGGTAGAAGATTTCCCCTGTAGTATTTTATCGGACTTTAATCCCGGCTGTTTTCCTGGAAGTACTGCAGCTGAGAGCCTCACTGATGGTTTCTGTCTCCTTAACTGGGAAAAAAATGGATGCAAGCTGGGCTTTACTGGGAAACATTATGAAATGCTTGCACATACATGGTAAAAGGTTCAGTGTTAATTAAACACTAACTGTATTTATATGGCTCCACAAGGGATAAAAATGTAATGATTTTTCACATGCCATTTTGCCATTTAGGTCGCGTATTAAGAAAAACGTAAACATCTGTCCATGCCAATAAGCTATTTCTGTTGTATTTTTTATGATCTGGGAAGTGAAGTAGACATTTGAAGGTTCCGACAATGCCATATGTCAAGTGATGTCATTTCACCTTCCATATCATGTGACACTGTAAGATTGAGCCCTCATTTGCTGTTGGGGGTAGGTGTTTTTTTTTTTTCTTCTTCTGGGACCTTCCTGCCAGTCCCAGCTCACTGAGTCTGCACCACTCCGCTTAATGTCAAATGCATAAAAAGGGCAATTTCAGCATGGGACTTTCAGACACTAATTAACACATTAAAAATTAACAGTGTGTTGCCCTCCAGACCAGCTGCCACTCTTAACAGCTCTTTTATCTTATGACAATTTACAGTATGGTATATGCGTACATACATATAAACCGCTTGTGTTATATATCATAAGCGGTTGTTGTTTTATGTCTTCCTTAGGTGCAGATTGACACATGGCTAATGACTTTTCCCCCCTCTGTATTTAGGATTCGATGCCATTTTGTATGCAAGTACGATGATCACGAATGTCTCTTTGTGCGTATATACCTACAGCATAGGCATTATATTTATAGCCAAACTCTGCAGTCCATGGTGTGAAGACTGGAAATAGACTTTAGATTGCATCGGTGGTTTCGAGGGTTTTTTCAGACTAATAAGGAGCCTCAGTCCCAAACGTTGTCGAGGTTGGGCTATTTTTGTTTTGAGTTTTGGGAGAGCTGCAGTACTGAGATTTTCAGTACTCTTTAACATTCGCACTATTCAGATGCATGGATATCGGAGCCGAATAAGCTCTTGAACGTCAACTGCTTGCTCTTTTCAAAGGAAATGATATTTCTTTGTTATTTGAATGTTGGTTGACAGATACCTTCAACGTCCTGCATGTTTCAGTACTGCTGTATCGCCACTGCAGCATTTAACCTTGTGTCACATTCCGATTGCACCCTGTAGAGTTTGGATGTAATTATCTGTTCTGAGCTGACAGATGCCAGGATGCAAATTAACATTTATAAGCCAGCAAAGTTATGTAAACTGTGTCCGTCGGTGATGTGGGAATGGGTCCAGTAAAAAGAAGAAAAATTAATGGCAATCGCAAACATTCAATGCACTCGTTAATTGTTTGTCATCAGAAGAGTTGTTTTGTTCTGTCGTTTATTAGCACATTGTGTGGCTGGTCTGTTTTCTCAGTTCCTTTAAATGTGTGACCTAAAAAAAAGTACTTATGTAAACCACTAATTTCATGGTCTATATTTAAACCAATTGCAGATGAATGCTCGTCATCTCTAGATATTTACTGGACATATAACCACAAGCCCTGCCAATGGCACTGACCACACAGTTATGTAAAGATGCAGGAATTTCTCAATGCAATGACAAGTTCTGGTAATGCCATCTGTGAATGGTCTTTCATATAAGCTACATAACACCTTCATAAGCACTACATAGTGCCTTCATAAACACTACGTAGACATTCAAATGAAGGATTTTCAGTGTAAATGACAAGCTCTTGGGTTCTGCCTGGCGTAAAGTGCGGCGTAATAAGCGGAGGGTTTTTCCGCCGTCCTCTTTTCGCAGGATCGCCGGATCTGATTAGCCCCCCTCGTCGAGCCGCGGTGTTGAAGAGGCAGCGGAGGAAGAGGCAGCCATGGACGCGAAGGAGCGCAAACCCTACCGCTCGCTGACGGGCCGGCGGGACGCCGAGCGGCGCTACACCAGCTCCTCGGCCGAGAGCGACGACTGCAAGCTCAACCCCAGGTCCTACAGCTCCAGCGAGACGCTCAAGGCCTTCGACCAGGACTCCAGGCTGGCCTACGGCGCCCGCGTCCAGGACATGGTGCACCAGGAGTCGGACGAGTTCTGCAGGCCAGGTGGGGAACCTTCGGCCGCCGCCGCCGCCGCCGCCGCCGCCGCCGCCGCCGCCGCCCGTGTAGCCCGCGCGCGGCTCCACAGCGCTCGTTCGGGGAAGTGAAACACAGTGAGCGGTGTGGTGGTATACAGGCGCATGTGAGGCATTGCTTATTTTCATAGCGAACACAGGGATAGCTCTCTCAGTGTTACGATCTCTAATGTGGTAATGAGAGTCAAGGCTTTGTTTAAGATGCTGCAGTCGCGGGCTTTGAGCTTTCTGAAAGTTTTTGGAAAGGGGTTTTTGGCTGCAGTGCAAAACCAGCTCTGTGTAGGATTTCTGCTCGTACTTTCTAACGCGCGACGCCTCTTCGCAGTCGGGCAGCTTGCCTCGGTCTCTTGATCTCATTAGGACAGTGATTTTTACAGAGGTCCACAGAAATTGGGGTGGGGGAGGGCGGGCAGGTGGGCGCGAGTCAAGCAGGTCGCGGTATTCGCGGGTTAGCTCAGACTTTATTGGCTTATGCAGCGGGGAACAAGCGCCAGAAGCTTGAGAAACTACCTTTCGTCGCTGGAGGTCATGTCTCACGATGGGTGGGGAATGGGAAACGTCCAGGCGAAGCGGCTCTAAAGGCTTTTCCTGGCAGAAGCCGAGATCTGAGTCAGCACGGGGCAGGTTAATCTGTAATGTAATTGGCAATAAACAAACACTAATGCAGCCATTTTGGCTCAATTAGGGTCTTGATAGCATGGCGGCATATATTGACCTGCATGGAGAAATGGTAGTTGTCATTATTTGTTTCTTCTCTATGAACTGTGAGTGCAGGGGAAGTACATCCTCAGCATGAGGATGGCAACTGCGGTGCCGCATCTTGCCATTTTCTCCATCTGGAATGTCTCTTGTGTGCCGTTCCATAGAAGCATGCTGCATACCATAGAGTTCTAGGCTGTCAGGTTGTAAAGTGCGGTTGAGAGCGCAATAAGAGAGGGAAACAGGCCACAGATGGCGATCTTATTGGTTTGCATTCGTCTACATGGCAATCAGATTGGAATTAGAAGATTCATTTTGTGACAGACCTGAGTGAGCGCTTCATATAAATTCAGAACCCAGCTCAAGATAACAGATAATACATGCACACGTGCAAGCACACACACATACAGACATGTACCCGTATTTACACACCCCTATACGCACTCGCACAAACACACCTGTATGTGTGCGACACATTTCCCTAACCTTTACTATGAAAAACTATGGACGCACGCGGCTTTCAGAGGGAAAAGGAAGGTCTCATTTTGTTGAAGTGGCTAAATTTGAGAATTTGCATTGATATTTATAGACAGAAAGTCTTGGCCTTTGCATTTTTCCCTCCAACATTAATGGCCCCTTGCTTGGACAGTCTTATTGATGCATGTGTGTAATTTCATGCTCTTAAGGGGTTATGTTTATGCGCCCCCTTTGATGATGGAGTGTGTGCCACGTAAAGGCATGTAAATTGGGGTTTTTCTGCATCGCAGAACACTCCCCTGTAATGAAAGTGAACTCTCAGAATGATTGCCATCAAGCTGTCACTCATATGGGGAGAAGAAAGTACTCATTTACGCAATCAAACTCTCCCACCCTTAATCATGACCGATCGATCAGTGTGTTTTTTTCATTGCGGCATCCAATAAAGGCTGTAACTAGGCGTATGTGAGGGATGTGGTCTTAAAATGCACACATCAGTACATGTATGTTTAATGGCAAACACCTTAAAATGAATTAGAGGGTTTCTTGGTTGTTGTTTTTAACTGTATAAACAATATATTTTCCATTTGGTGTTTGTGTTATGTCCACGCTGCTTTCTGAATTGAGCCTGAGAGTGTACTTCAAAGACTGAAAAGGTAATTTATATTGTTTTGGTGGCCAGGGTTTCTGACAGATCATTTCCCATTTATTGGTGTCTTATAGCCACCGAGGTGTCGGGAATTGGCTGGTCGTCTTGGAAACCAGTGTATCAATCACATGTTAAGAATACTGGTGTGATAAGCAGCTGGATGACCCTCACCATGCCTACAGGAATACATTCCCTAGCAATGCGTACATTCCATAACCATGCTTGCAGTCCATAGCCGTGCTTACATCCGTTACCATGCCTACATTCCGTAACCATGCATATACTCCATAACCATGGTACATCCGTGACCCCTTTTACACTCCATAGCAATGTATACATTCCCTGACAATGCCTACGTTTGATAATCATGCCTACATTCCATAACCATGCTTACATTCCGTAACTATGCCTACATTTGGTAACCATGACTACATTCGTTAACCATGCCTATATTCCAGAAGCATGTATACAAGTAGGAGAGTTTTTGAGGAGTGTTGGGTTTCTTGGCTACTGAACATACGGATTTGGACGCAGTTTGATGCTGAACCCGGCGGCGTCGAGGAGTGAAAATGGCTCTTACCTGTTGCCCGTGTGCGTTTGTCCAGGGGCAGACTTCTCTCTGCGCGAGCTGGGCTTCGGAGAGCCCATGACCTCTCACCCCATGGCCTTCCGCGGCTACTCGGCCAGCGCCGGCTCGGACGCCGACACGGAGACGGACGGCATCGTGTCCCCCGAGCACGCCGTCAGGCTCTGGGGGAGGAACATCAAATCGGGCCGCAGCTCCTGCCTGTCCAGCCGGGCCAACTCCAACCTGACGCTCACCGACACCGAGCACGAGAACACGGAGAGCGGTGAGTCGGGCGCCTCCTCCTCGCCTCCTCTTCCTCGCCTCCTCTTCCTGTTTTCCCCCCTGCGTGCATCTGCAGCATGTGCACGAAGTTCGTATGGATCCATTGGTGACAATGCACAAGGCACGCTGTTTATTTATTTAACGTGTGCCAAGATAGTGGTATGAATGTTATTCCAGTTTTTTCTGTTAAAAAAATAATAAAAATTTGGTGCATGAATGCACTTATTTGTCTCTGTTCTCTTTTCATTCATTGGCAGAGGTGTCGGGCTTGTTTGAACAATAGATATTTAATTCCTGCATATTTGAAATACCGCCGGGTAGATTTTTGTATCGCGTTTTTCTGATGCATGGACAGAACATAAAACATGAGAGTTTTATGCATAAAATGCATGTGGAAAGCTGTGTCATGAATATTCCGTTTTTTATGTTCACAAGCACATCTCGCACAAGGCTATGTCATTTGAATGTCAGTTAATCTCTCAAAGTTTAGCATGTGGGGAAACTGTAAATTGCCTATGTAATTTAGGGAAATGTATGGATATTATGCCAGAGAGGCTTGTGTTTGTCAGGCTACTGCACATAATTATTATTTATATTGCAAGAATGTAAATTAGTTATGTCTGTGCTAGTTCCTGGTATATATTTCCTTTTGGTACAGTTGGTCGCTCACAAAAAAAGTGGGTTATTTACTAAAGACGCAATACATAACAAAAAGTAATAATGTTTCGGTACATTTCAAGCAAAAAAAAAAAAAAGCATTTCTGTTTACAAACGGGATAAATATTGTCATAGATAACTAGATAGATATTCTTAAAGCAGTTTGCTGTTTTCATCCGTGTGAATTGCGAAGCTTGTTGGGTGGAAATGGACCCATTTGGTCAGACAGTATTTTTTTCTAGGACATTGCACTTTGCTATGTGTTGAATATGAACAAGAGGGATATCTTACTCAAGTCTTGTTTTGTGTTATCAATTATACACACGCTGTAAAATGTTATGCTTTTTTATAAATTATTAATTTATTTTTATTTATTTTACTGCTGCTTGCTTCACGTGAACCTGGCCCCGCCGTGTCAGTATGGCAGTATGTCTCTGTGCGTTTTCGCTGAATTCTCTCAGGTATGCTAGTCTCTAGAACACTTCCAGAGGGCAGAGATCAGCTGCCTGACACTCGGCATCCACATGCCAGCAGCTAACGCAACATGAGAGAGTGGTGCTGGTGAATTGTGTCGTTTCATTTATTTATTTATTCTTTTTTGGTGCATTCATGCATTTGTCCTTGTGAAAGCTGGTTTAAAATCAGGAGGGCAATTTGTCCTAACTGAGATTAAATTATTAGTTAGGTTACAGCTTGCCATTTTGTACCAGCTCCTAGGGGGAATTTTGCCTGTATTGGTTACTACTTGCTTTTTGTCATTTATTCTAGTTGCTGTTAAAATCATTCACAAAATGTAAGCGCGAGTGGGGTACCGTGGATCAACTGTCTTTGTCCCAACTGGTTCTCAAAATGGCGGAACATAAGATAAGAGCATGACCTCACTTAAAAACTATTCAGAGTTGAATCAGTGCTAGTGTAAACACAAGCTCAAGCGTTCCAGCTGGCTCAGGCCTGGCTAGCCAGTGGTATATCCCACCAGTGACATCAAGGCCGCTGAAAACAAGAGGTGGGGGTGGGCGGGGGGGAGCTTAAAAGAATTTGCTTTACTGGTTCAGTCTTCCTGTGGGCGGGAGTGGTTAAATTGACCCCAAGGGCCCAATAAGACTCAGTGGCGGTGAGGAAGGTCACCGTGTCCCAGTAATCTGTCACTATAAAACATGTCAAAGACAGACATGATTAAGCTGGTGAAAGTACTGAAGAAACGTAGCAGGAGAAACAAAATCTTTTTTGACTTCAGTGCTACAGGATTTGGAGCACTGAATGGTTTTGTTCATTATTTCATTTTATTTTATTTTTTTTAAGCAAAAAGCAGTGCTGGTTCCTTTTCTACAAATTCAGCCCTTTTACAGTAGAGCTCTGAACAGTTTTAGCTCATGGTTTCTGTACAGTGCAAACTGCAAATGTTATCCCTTTTTACATTTATTTATCCATTTATTTACTTACTTACATTTGCTCTGTTGCACTGTGGTGTATTGTGATAGCTTGTTAAAATGGTTGCCTAAGACGGTTCTGTAGAATGGTGAAAGTGGGTCCGTAGAATGGTGACTTAATGAAAGGAAATGCTCAGTGCTGTACTCAGTCCCCTGAAGTGCTGCCCAGGTTAAATGTAGTATGACATCAAGGGGGGGAAGTACATACTGAAAAAATACAGCGTCTGAATACCGCGGCTGCAGCGTTACTGTAGCTGTTACGCTACAAGTCATTTTATGCTACCAGCTGTCTGCGCATATCAAACCAGCCATTTTCCTCTGAAGAATTTATGCTGTCATTTATGCAAATGCTCTCTGCTTAATCGCATACAGTTTATGTAACACGAGTTAATTAAACACCGCAGCGCTGCTTCCTTTCCCTATACTTAAATCTCTTTACATCCACGCACCATTTATATTTTCCTGTCGTGTACTGCATTCACGGACCAGCCTTTTCCTGTGTTTTATCTTTTAATAGAGGTGGTAAAGCACAACCAGTGGCCATGGCTTTAATGGCTTATATTTTTTATGTCAGCACACTGTAGAACCTGAAACGGGTGTGTATTTACGTTTTTATTCATCAGGTTTATTCGGTAACAAACTGGCAAGTGCATTTTTACAATACAGTCGCTGCACCATTGTGCATGTCTGTGCATTTGTGGTACTGTGAGTGCAGCCAGTTGACTGAAGTGCACGTTGTCAGCGTTATCAAAATTCACAATGGCCTCACCTTTATTTTTATCGGAAAATCAGACGTTTCACTGCACGTGCTGAATATCACAGTCTGATCGTCTGTCAGCTTTTGTTGCAGTTCGGATTTTCTGCACGGATGGCACGCAGTTAATCCACATCAGTGTTCTCCTCTGGGGAATTGATTTCCAGACTAAACATCCTCCACACACCCCACCTCTCCCAAACGCGCGCACACACACACACACACACATACAAAGACACACAAGCATGCATGCACACACACAGGTGCACACACAGGCACATACACACATGCACACACACACAGACAAACACGCACGGTGCGGAGGACGGGTCCCCCGGGGAGGCGGGGTCGTGACCGCGGGGGCCTGCTGCTGAGTCACACCCGCCTACAGCCCGCCCCCCCCCCCCCCATGTCCTCACCGGGGCCGTTGACCTTCGCTGGGAGCAGAAGGGTGCCCCAGGCACAGACAGTGCGTCAGACGCGTCCGAATGGGAGTGCGTTACACGCCGTCTCCTCGTGCCCACGCTCCGTGACGCTGTCGGGTGTGCGGCGTGTGCGGGGTGTGCGGCGTGCAGGGGCTCGTAAACGCGCCTCGTGATCAGCCCTCCCACCTGGCTCTTCTCCCTGCGCACCCCGTACGCCGCGAGCCGGAGGGGGATCCATCATGCTGCTTAATGTGTTTTTGTGGCCTCGCGCTGGTGATCTCCCCCGAAGAAGCAGGGCCCGCTGCAGTCTCTCTCTCTCTCTCTCTCTCTCTCCGTCCACTCACTCTCTCTCTCTCTCTTTCCTCTTACGCTCTCTCTCTCCTCTCTCTCTTTCTCTCTCCTCTCATTCCTCTCACTCTCTCCTCTCCCTCTCTCTCTCTCTCCTTTCCCTCTCTCTCCTCTCACTCTCCCCTCCCTTCCTCCCTCTCTTTTCCCCCTCCTCCCTCTTTCACTCTCTCCCCTCTCTCTCTTTCTCTCTCCCCTCCCTCGCTCTCTTTTCCCTCCCTTTCTCTGTCTCACACTCTCTCTTTCTCCCTCTCTC
The DNA here is from genome assembly GCF_018555375.3 of Anguilla rostrata. NCBI lineage: Eukaryota > Metazoa > Chordata > Actinopteri > Anguilliformes > Anguillidae > Anguilla > Anguilla rostrata. The sequence continues at coordinate 31,590,032 of NC_057944.1, read as the reverse complement.
TTTCTCTCTCATCAGTCTCCCCCTCCCTCTTTCTCAAACCACCCATATTATTTATTTAAAATATATCAAAAACCATTTATATGTTTAGATATGTGTGTGTGTGTGTGTGTATTTATAACAAAAATGAACAATAATAATATTACAAAGAACAATATTAGAAGCAGTATTCCTCTGTGAGGTTTGCTTTTGTGAATGAAAGTAAACAGATCCCCGCAGGTCATATAATCAGCACTTATGTTGGAGTTTCAAAGGGCGTACACTAGGGAGTGAATAAATGATAACATAATAAGCTATAAACATACATTAACGGTGCTTCATAAAAGTCATCATCAGAGTTGCCATGGGGATTGGGACTGACGTCGGGCCATTAGAGGTCATTCTAATTTGTGAGATTTGTTAACTGGGACTTTTAAGATTTAATAATAGAGACAAAGAGAGCTGTGCCGCGAAGACTCGTCTTCCTTTATTGCCGTTTCACTTTGTGAGGGGAGCTGTTGCGTGGAAGTGATTCGGCCTTACTGCCTTCCTCAGAGTTATTTATTTATTTAAGTTTTGCTGTGATCGCCTGTGTTTCCGTGTTTAGAACGGACTCGCTTTTTGCATTTCGATGTCGTGGCGGCGATTCACGGAATTTAATCGCAGCGTTGGCAAATCTCACCTGTTCCTCTGCGGCGGGACGCTGCCGCTAATTCCTGAATCTGAAAACTCTAGCTTTCACACGCCTTAAGAAGTGTTCCTCATATCGGTTCTCTTGTAATTTTGAAACGCACTGTTCACAAAAAACGCTTTTTAAAAAAAATAAAAATTGTTGTTATTGTGATACGTGATTTAGTCCTCTGTTGAGTCCTCCATGCTCAAACCGTCTTTTACAATTACGTTAGTATCGAAGGCATGTTTCCAAATTGAGGCTCTGCAGGTTTGGCATCTGTTCAGTTTCAATTCATAAAATTTCATGAGGACGTTTTCAATTACCGAATTTAATTTCGGTTCGTTTCCCGAACTGAGCAAATTGAACTGGAATTGACTCCCTGACTAAGTTTGGGTGAGTAGTTTGTTTGAATTTCCTTTCCGGCTCCAGTGTGGAATATGGCCGTTCTTGAGGCTTGTTTATCAGGGTTGTACGCGGACGTTTTCGGGGGGCATATGCTCAAAATAAAAAAGCACCTGTGGTAGGCTGAGCCGTATAAAATCGCTGCAGCTGAAAGGGCACTTTTGGTGCCTCTGAGCCAGGGCATATGCTTCAGCATATGCTGGTGTCTATCTGTGCATGTGCCATGTTCTTCATGATGTGATCCCTAGTCCTGCTAGTTTGGTGGTAGCCCGTGTTGTCTTAAGTACTGCCCCCTTCTAAAATCACCTGGGAAAACCATCTGCCACTCATAATAGAGCTCCTGTCCGGAGGCGATGTAACAATTCACATACACGTTTTCATCGGTTGATATTATCTGAATGCTAATGGCCCCCTAAAGCTTTAGACAAGAACAGCAGTCACAGTGATCATTGGCATGCTACATTTGCGAATCTGTAGAGGTGTATATTTTTTTAGACACGCACACAGGCTTATGCAATGACAAGATTACGTTTGCGCTGAAGTGGATATAAATAGTAGCATCAACAGTTGATGTGTTGTATGATCGTGTTGACTGATGGTTAGGGGGAAAAATGTGTTGTCTCGATAGATTTATTTATTTAATTTTTTGTATGGTGTGAACAAGCATCATTGCTGGCTGTTGTTAATTAATGTAAATTCTTAATGAATTGTGTCAACTCGCATCATAAGGTAATTAAAAATGACAGCGTGGAGTAAGCTCAAAGCTGAATTTCAATGTGGGTTATCCATTGACTTGAGTAGAGTGACACTGTTGTTTGTCATTAGATAAGTTGAAGCATTGGTTTGTTCATTTTGAAATAATCAGTCTCTGAACATATTTCTTGATGCAGGGAAAGTTCCTGTGCTGCAGATGTGGTTTCTCTCCACATTACAGGCATTTAGCAGGCACTCTTATCCAGACCAACTTACAAAGATTCTTCATTTTTAAAAACAAAATATCCGTCTATACAGCCCTGTGTGTGAGACACGCGCGCACAACACACGCGCACACACATAATATGTTGTGTGTTTAAGTATGTATGTTTATAAGAGTGTGTATTCATTGCTACTGTTGGTTGTAATCCTGTTGACTTGGCATAAGCAATGGCTGTTGCCTAATCCTTTATGTACACACATATGTATGCCTGCCTGGATTATAACATCTGCCAAATGCATAAAGGTAAATCTGAGTGAACTTTAACAAAACACGAAGAACTGAAGCAGGCCATGTACTGCATGAGAGAATATTTTAAGTGAGTGGTAGGGGTCTGGTCTTCTCTGTTCATCTCAATTACTTTGCTTCTCCGTTTCACACCTTACAGTACATTAGTATTAAATATTCAGTCACAGTCCTGCGTATGCACTGAAGTAATTACTGAATTACTGTATGATTTATTGCAAGCTCTGGGGTGATATGCATTGACATTAAAGTATTAATTTGGCTCTAAAGCAGATTGCACTTCAGGGTTCATGAGGAGGGTGTTGCTTTGAACCAGTGATGAAAGTTTGAGAGCAAGGCAACCACTGCACTGTTCAGTGAGACTGTAGACTGTATTTGTGCCGGTGTGTGTGTGTGTGTGTGCATGCGCGTGTGTGCCTGTGTATGTGTGTGTGTGTGTGTGTGTGTGTGTGTGTGTGCATGCGCATGTGCGCGTGTGCCTGTGTATGTGTGTGTGTGTGTGTGTGTGTGCGCGCACGCACTTGCATATGCTTGCGCTTGTGCATGTGCACGTGTGTGCTGTATATTCTTCCAGTTAGCGTAACAGAAGAAAGCTGTAAGCTGCAGAATTAGTTCTGTTCCATGAGAGTGCTCACATGGCAAATTTTTATTTGTTGTAAAACACTGAAGGAACATGTGTGTAGTCCCCACCCCATTCATCTTCCTACACTGGCATCCAGCCTAAAGACTTTTGGGGGAAAAACTGGAAAAAAGCAATAAGCCCACAGTTGAATAACATGAATATTCTCTGACATGAATAAACTCACTTCCTGGTGATTAACTAGGAAGTTTGGGTTGCAGTTTTTAATCCACAAGGCAAGCATATAGCTTGTGGTCATCTGAGACCAGAACTTTGCCTGCATGAGGCTCAGTTAACCCTTTATAAGAATGCTATAGATGGGGGGAAAAAAAAGAAATAATAATTATGAACAGAATGCTTAATTGCAACAGATTGCTCTGTTGTTGTTGAGAGGCGTGGTTTTAAACATACATTATAAAACATCAGAGAATGTGATCTGCAGTCTGCGTAACAAACAGGCTTCTCAACAGGGATATTTGTGTCATTTTTTCATTTTTCCAAGTGTCTTGATGAGAAAAGAAAAAAATCTATTTACAGATCTGGATGAGGAGAGCAGAGTAATTTGTCCAGCCTCTAGTCTGCTTGGAGCATTTGAAGCTGTGTCTGACACGCAACACTGAACGTGTAATTTCTCTCCCTCGAGAGCTTAATGTGCACTCTCCTTATTGACAAATCTTTTTGGCTGATGGACACACACCCAGCACAGTCAAAGGGTCAGATCGGGGGGCATGGACAAAGATAAAAGAAAAAAAAAAATTAATTTCTGACCGATTGGACTTCCATACCATGGGAGGGGAGCGGGCTCGAGCTTCATAAGAATTATCACAGGAATAAGGGCCTTTTTTCTCTTTGAGCTGATTTAAGTCTTGATTCAGAAAGTCTGTGTACAACAGATTAATAGTGTACTAATGCGGACAGAAATCATTAAATGAATAAAAATGCAAAAAAGGATTGAGGTAAAGTAATAAATATCCCACAAATGAAAACCCCTGAGTAATGTAGGGTCACTCTGTCCTTAACATGCAATTGTGTTCTGCTGATGAGAAGAATGTATCCCATCATGCAGTAGCACAAAAAGGCCTCAGACACCAATAGTATTTGAGGATTTTTCTTGTCACTGTATAGCGTGAAGGCAGCTACATGTTTCAACCAGTGCAGTGAATTAGAGTATTTGGCCATTATCCTACTTTCCATACTGTTTTTTGTTGCAATGTTTTCTTTTAGACATCTCCTCTACAGCTTTTGAACAAAAAATGTTTCTCTGAGTGCATTACTCATTTCTGAGGAAAATTGAATTGTGATATCTGTGTTCTGTATTTCAGACAACAGTTTAGCCATTTTGTGTTTCATTACTGTTTTCTGGAATGTGAGTTTGTTCAATTGAGGTTGAAGTGAAGCATTATATGTGAGGGGGAAATATTCTAAGTCACTTTTTGGCTCTGTAACTGCTTGGTCACTGGATTTGCTCATTTACCTTCTTATTCCAATCTAATTTACAAGCTTTTAATCCTTTGGAGACAGCCTGAGTCTCTTATCAGCTGAATTATCCCTGTTTTCCTCCTCTTTTACTGCTCCAACCAAATTGAATTTCACCAGTCTCTGCTTCTGTTCCCTGCTGTTCTAACTGATAAAACTGATAATCTGTTTAACAAGGAGCAAAACATCAAATATATTTATTGATGCCATATTTGGTGATTTGCATTTTTCTGAAGTTCATAATATAATGTCGAGATTAAACCCACTTCTGAAGGGGATTTTGATAAAAGTAATCATTCTGATTCTGTTTTGACTAAACAGACTTAGTAATCATTTTTAATTCTGTTTAACTAAAAGCATCAGGGTTTGTTCAATGTCCCACAACATTATCTTTCTACTTTCTACCCAAAAGCAACATCATAGGTTTTTTCCCTCTCCCTCTCTATCTCCCTCTCTCCCTCCCCCTCTCCCAGATAGAGACTGTTTTTTTCCCCTCATTCTTTTATTTTTTTTTCTTTATTATATAATTTAATTTCTTCGTTCTTTTTTCTCTTTTATTCTATGTATAGCGATGTGAAAGGAGCTCATTCAGCCAAGGCAGAGAAATACCCAACACTGTACAGAATGTAAAGCATGCGAGGAATTGAATAGTAAAGCAGGGGGGATTTATTGTGACATTACATCATATTTTACATTCAAAGGGTGGTTTGCATGTTATTTCACTGGCTTAGTCTAAAGCCTTAGACATGTCTTTGGTCACAGATAATGGGTACAGTCTCATTACTTGATTTAATTGAATACACAGAAAGAATTTTAATAAATGTGCTAATTTACTAATCCTGTCTTTGCATTTTAAATCAATTTTAATTACACTGTAGGCCTGGTGACTCTTTCTGTACATTCGCCATGCTTTTCTATTGTACTGTTTTTTTTAATTTTTTATTCTTTCAGAAAGATGGGAATTAAGTTTAATTTTATTTCTCTGTGAAGTCCCGTTCTCAGTAATGTGACTTTGAGGAATGTGTTCGTCGTGACAGTTAATGGTGTTGAAATTCACCAGGAAATCATGTTTTTTCATTTTTTTTTATCCAAGTAGTAACTGTAGATTAATACGAGGGGGAATCTACAGTCAAATGCGGTATGGAAGCCGTTTGAGCTCTATCAGATTGGCTTTTGCTGCGTTGAAATCGCACGGGGCATTGCCATTTAGCTGGCACTGCCGTTTCCCTGCTACTGTTGCCATTGCTCGCTTTGTGCATATGCGTCGGCATCGACGGGAACGGAAGCGGAGTACCGTGGCCTGCTTACGAATTCCGAGTCTCGCTTCCTTGCAGTAATGGAAATTTCCACTTTAAAAATGGTTCATGATTTGAAATTCTGACCACAATAATTGAAGACGCACCATGCCATTCAAGAGATAAAATTGTTTACTGGGAAGAGAATACTTTTGTGTGTGGTTTGCTATGCAAAATACACTATTTCGGTAACCACCTACATTATCTGTGGCCATTAGTACACTCTGTGTGTTGAACAAGAATTTTGTTTGGCAGAATTTTACATGTATGCCTTTCTTTTTACATGTATTTATAGTGTGTATGCCTGTGACATGGCTGCAGAGTGATTAAGAGATTTACAGATACAGAACCGCAGTTCGCACTGAAGTCTTTGAAATGTCTTTAAAAAGATATTTACTGTTTCTCGCTTCTGTAAATACCAGCAGAATAGCTCAATAATGCATTGTGATAGGGGCATTTTACTGTGATTACATCTACAGCTAGAGAGAAATGAAATGGAAACACCAGTCTACTGTCATTTCATAGAACATTCGGATGCCACCATTTAAACTGCCCCACCCCCTCCCCAACCCCCACCCCAGGATGAAATCTGTGGGCAGCCAATCAACACTTGCCCGGCATGCGGACATCACAGTCACGTTTTCGCTCACTCTGTCCTTTTGCTGCTGATGTCATTCCCTCAGAGTTCCATGCTGACATCATCACCTTAGGTGCTGTTGATCCTGACGCACCATCGAGTTCTGATGCCTTGGGCAGTGATGTTCCTGCCAGCTGGACCCCTAAGATCTCCCCCTCTTTCAAAATCACTTCCATCTCCTGCTGGCAGCATGCTAGCCTTAGTGATAGGCAGCCAGGTCTGCATTATGCATTTCTATTCAGTTTCATTTTTGATTTATGGATGAGGCACACATTTTTGTGTTAACTACTTCTTCAATGATGCTTTTAACTGCTAAAAATGTTATGTATGGTGTTATTTAGATTCATTTAATTTTCTGCTCTAATCTTCTTTTACAAAAGCAAAGGACTAAGGTACTCAATGTTTCAAAATGGATTGAAGCAAGTGCAGAACGTGACTGGCAGAACTGGAAGTGTATCAATGAGTAAAAGCTTAGCTACCTGGAGCAATTATTTTCCGGTTTGTTATTTCGTACATGCACTGTGAATTGAAAGGAAACGTTAATCTTGTGTTCATTGCTTGCATGCACACTCTTAACCTCAAACTTGTTATTATTACTGCAGAGTAGAAAGGTTTTTCTTTTTTGTTTATTAGTAAGTGATCTTCACACCTTCAGATGAGGAGGCATGAAGGGATATCAGGGGTTTCTTAAATTTTTAATTCAGCGCTGCTGTCCGGTCGAGTGACACCTCTTCTCCGTCAAATCCAGCTTTGGAATTCTGATATCAAAGCAAGGGGCGGGAGAGAACGATAAAAAGAAATCACAAAATTCCATTCTGTTTCCTCATGCAGTAGTTCCACATTCCACTTCGTTCTACACAGGCATTTTGCGAGTTAAAGGAAGACATGCTACAGTAGTTATTAGTAAAAATAGAAGTGGCAGCAGATGTCACACCAGAGAGGAGATAACAGGTGATGTACACTCCAGTTTCCATTCTAACAGTTTTCGCATTCTGTGAGACTTAACCTGGAGAAAGCTTCTTTCCTGCACTAAATTACAGCAAAATTAGAGTGGCTTGGTAAACAGTAGAAGCTGTCCACAGTGCATAAAATTAGTTCCAAATTACATCCCAAACAAGGTTGTCCAGAATGAAGGTAAACAATACGCTTGTTGTGTGAGGAGTGCGACTAATCCAAACATAACGGAGGACTTCAATTACTCATTTATTTCCATTATTGTATGCAAAATGACAATAATGGAAGAAGTGAAGAATACTTTTTTTATTATAAAAGGGCAAAAATTAACATGGAGAACTTACTCTGCAGTGTCCAACGTGAGGAAGGAGCAGCTGCTGTGTGGATAGTAACATGGACTCAATAGCATCAAAACAAAAAATTTGAGTTTTCCCTGAAACTTTTTTTTCTTTCCTATTTCAGAGACAAATGAAAGGCGCTATGCTGTCTTTGATTGTGGATGTGCCCGTTTCTTTAGAATATACTAAAGGATTTAATGAAGACAGACTTGGGTTACTCAGAGGGGCTTTGGATAGGGGTTAGTATGCCGCTCTCAGCCTCAGGCTAGCCCCATGTAGCATTAATGAGCCCTGCTCACGTCAAAGAGCAGGGCTCAACTTATTGTCATTCCGACCAGAATTCGCCGACCCCCAAGGGCCCTAATTTATTGATGACCGTGCACAATTCCACCCACTTCACTGTGTACTTTGTAAATGAAAGCGAGGGGGGATCATATGACATGTATAACAAATGAAGATTTCCATAAGCTTCCAAATTGTTTTAACCCCCCCCAGTTGATATTGTGTTAGCGGCACCATTGACATGAAGTAGGGCAGTGGGGCCTTCAAACGAATCGATGGATTTGAAACCGGTGGGAGCAGCGTCTCTTTGAAGTTGAAAGAAGCCTGCCGTTCGGAGGGTCAGTCGTCGGCGCGCGCCTCGTTCCAGGGCGGTCGGCCTCAGACGCGCCCCGTCCGAGCGAAGGTGACGGCCCGTGGATGGGGCAGTACCGCTCACGGGGGTTCTCCCGCGCACTGAGCACGCTCAAACAGGACATACTTAACACTTGATGGTGAAGTGGCCTTGACCCCCCTTCCCCCCCTTTTTTTTGTGGTTGTAAATGTTAGAACAAAGAAGAGCCCTGGGTGGGTTTGTATGAGGAGTGCTTTAAGGGGGGGGGGGGGGGGGGGAAGGGGTTTCAAAGGCATTTGGTGATGTCAGGCCCCTGTTCGGTGTTAGCGGTTCAGGTCCAGATCAAACGGAACCGGGTTTGGATCTCAATAGCAGGGTATGTAAAATCAGAGCCCCCAGATTAAGGCTCAATCCCTCGGCTAATGGAAATGTCCCAAGGTCAGTAAACGAGCCCTGGAGTTCCCCAGCAAGCAGCACTTGGTAACGTTCACTTCTAATCCCGCTCATTAGTCTAAGTAGGTCATTTGATCTGTGCCCATTTTTTTTTTTTCCCCACTATGTCTGTCCCTAAACGTTTAACCTCCGACTGTTCTACTTCTGCGAAGATGAAAGAAGCTGCTTTATTTTAATCCCGCTTCGGTCTGTCGTCTGACGTCCTTGTGTATTAAATATCATGTCCGGTAATAAGCCGGAGGCCCCTGGGGCCTCTTGGGGGAATGCTGTGGTAGTTTACCGGGCAGCAGGGACACGGCAGGGAAGATCGGGCTCCTTTTACGGCTACCCGGCTGAGCTTCTGCCCTTTGTGGGGGAAAAAAAAAAAAACCAAGTCTCCAGACTTCAATCTGGTGCCCTTTTTATTTTTATATTTTTCCCGGCGCTGGCGCTGGCACTGTGCGGGTGAGCAGATGGTGCTTTTCAGCCGAGCGGGGGATTGGCAAGCTGAGGGGCTCCCATCCAAGGCTGCTTCCTCAGAAAAGAAAGAGGGAGGGACCGGGGCTCCAGCGCCTGCGGAGAGGGGTGCCCTCGAACCAGAGTCAGTCGGTCAGGTAATCACACCTGAAGAAGCGGGGCCCATTCCCATCTCTCTTTCTCTCTCTTCCTCCCTTTCTCCCTCTTCTCCCTCTCTTTTTCCCCCCTTTTCCTCCGCTCTGTGTTGCTCATTCTTTCTCTCTCCCCCCTCCTTCCTCTCTGTTCCTCTGTCCTTATCTCTCTGTCTCCCTCTCCCTTTCTTGTCCTCTCTCCATCTCTCCTGCTCTCCCTCTCCTCCCCTCTGCATCCCTCCCTCTCCCCCTCCTTCCCTCCTCTCTCTCTCCTCCCTCGTTCTCTCTTCCTGTCTGCTCCTCATTGCCTCTCACCCTCCCTCTCTCTCTCGCCTTGTTGTTTCTCTCTCTCTCTCTCTCTCTCTCCCTCCCTCCCTCTCTCTCTCTCTCCCTCTCCCCTCGTGCGTGTCTGATGGCGGGTGGTGGTCTGAAGGGGCTCCGGGGCTGTAGGGGGGCCTGCAGCCCTGCAGCCCTGCTGGAGGGGTCACTTCAGGCCCTGCTGAGTGCCCACCACCCTGCATCAAGCTCTCTGCCAGAAGTAGAGGGCCTCTTCAATCCCATAAGCCCCTGTTTTGCCATGGAATGAGCACCGGATAACAAAGGAGCACCAGGGAAACAGATATCTCTCACTGCTCTCTCTGCCTGAATGACAAACACAGCATGGCGTTTGAATAACGACGCTGTACACTGCTAGGGGAAAGAAAACAGTTGCTTTCCGACTTAAATGTGTGAGTTTTCACAAGCTGGTCCTTTCCCCTTTCACCATTCAGATGGCTTGTCTTAAAATAAGTAAATGACACAGATGGCTTTTCGAGTGCGAGAACACACTTTGTTTCATGTACGATTTGGAAACATGGGATTGCGCAGTATTTAAGGTTTTACGTCTAGGAACTGGGTAGAATGTTCACTGCACTGTAAAAAAAAAAGTTCTAATTAAAAATTTGAAACTAAGCAGGACTTAAGACAAAAAATGGTTTAAATGCTAATGAGGGAGAATGTGTAATGAGGAATTTACATAAGAGTTCGTAAAACTAGAAATATAATATTGCACTAAACAAAGTAATGCCAGTGGCAGTATGTTAGGTAAGAAAATGAATGTCAAAACTATAAAACAAGCATTACTCTGTGAGTTTAAGTTTATAATCCCATTAAGAATTTGTTTTTGTACAGTGTGTTAGTTAAGGGCAGCGCCAGCACCCGCACTTGTTTCGCCGGGCTTGTACGGAAACTGGGTGGGAGTTTATGGGTGTGGAGATGGACAGTGTCAGTTTAAATGCCACGGATTGAGTCTTAAACTTTCGGCCTTTGTGGTCGTTAAATGGTATTTTATTAGATACGGATATCATTTCCTCATTTTCTCCCTAATGGTCTGGCCTTCCTATATATATAAAAAAAGAATTTATGGGTATTTACTGTTTGTTTTCAACTTTCCTATACATTATATGGCCTCTCAAATATTACTGTATCGATTCTGGGCAGTTTTATGGCTTGTGTCTGACAGGATTTATTAGGTTTTTCCATTTCACGTTGCTCTTCAGATATCCACTTCACCGGCGACTTCTCTGGGCTTGCGGTTCTCTGTCGGACTGAAAGGGGATTGTGGGATTGTGTGAAAAGCTGTGGGCTGGGTGGGAACGGCCGCCATCTTTGACCATATGCGAGCAGGCGCTCGGAGAGCGGCGTTTTCGCCTTTCGTCTCCGTGTGATTAGTCACCGCGCTCGAAGCCCCCGCCCCCCGCCCCGCGTTCCCGTTCTCCCGAAATCTGCCGAGGAGACCGCGCCGGAGGGCGAGACCGATTCTTTCTTCGAGGCGCTTTTCGCGCAGTTCTCTGCGAGCGGAGATGGAAGCGTGGCCTTTAAAACGCCACACTTGGCACCATTTTAATTATTACAAACAGAGGGATCCATTTTCCAGATCAGCGCTTGCCGTAGAGCTTGCATGAGAATGAGCTGCGAGAGACGCTCTCGCTCGAATTGGAATTGGCCGCGAGAAACGGACTGAACGAAGATGGAAAACCCGCCTGATTTTTGAGCGGTGCAGAGTAATCAAATTACGTGAATGTTTGGGACAAGAATGCTTAATTATTAACTGAAGCTCCCCGGCATGAAAAGCTTCGAGATAAAAAGTCAACCGCGGACAAAACCAAACGTTAAATGAAAGCGGGGCTTAGAGAAACAATGGACGAATGAACATGCTCGTTAAGCAAAGACAGGCGTTCGATGTGAAGATTGATGGAGTCGATATGGGGCGTGCGGTTGGATGCGATACCTGTAATGAATGTGTCCCCCCCCCCCCCTTTTTTTTTAAGTGTACATTAAGGAGCTGCACTAAGTGACTTGCTTTTTACTTTTTATGCATCCCCCTTGTTTGTTCTTTAATGGACAGATGAATGGGCGGATCCGATGAGGCCCTGGCCATGCTCTGTTTCTTCCTCTTCGGCTGGTCTTTGATGATGAGCGCTGGGTCACGCTACCGGGGGCGGGGCCAGGCTGCCGGGGTTCGGCCAGGTGACCAGTGGCGGGCCGGAGGCCTTCACGCAACCAGGAGGGCCCCCCAAACCCCCCCCCCCCCCCCCCTCCCAACCGCCTTTCTTTTTAAATTGATGTCGGAAAGCTGTGGTGCTGATGACCTACGGAAATACGGCATCCTCCTCCCTCCCCTGCCCTAAAAGCCCCACGGTGGTACTTTGACTCACTGTGACTTGCTGTGACTCACTCTGACTCGCTGTGACTCACTCGGACTCGTTATGACTTATTTTTACTTGCTGTGTCTCGCTTTGACTGGCTGTGACTCGCTTTCACTGTCTGTGACTCACCGTGGTTCACTGTAACTTGCTGTGACTCACTGTGACTCGCGACTACTCCCTTTGACTAGCTGTGATTCGCTTTGACTTGCTGTGACTCGCTTTGACTCCTTTTCTGAAGATTCATGCTCAGAGCTGCTGGACCCACTCTTGTCGATACCATGTGTGTGGATTAGCAGGCAAACCTACTGTATTAGGCTGACAAGCTGTTGTAGAGCCACAATCGTGCAGACCAGAGTCAGGGAGTGGAGTGGTCGTGACTGCCACTATTACAGGGTTGCGTGTTCTTCTTTTCTCCCTCTCGTCTGGCGTTGTTGAGGTGACAGTAGAACCTCATACATTGTGTTTATCTGATGAGATATGTGATACCTCTGGAAAGGTGTTTTTTATTTATTTATTTATTTTTATTACCCCTCTGGTTGCTTCCTATTTTTCTCCCTGACGTGTTCGCGGTCCAGCTGTCACATTGCTGCATACATGCTTATCTGGGTAATGTTTTTACGGGCTCCGTCTCAGATGTATTATTCGTGTTGAACTGCGCTGTTGCCGGAAGCGGCAAAGCTAACACATCTGTCATTACCCACATTTGTTTGTCTTGTTTTGGTCTTGCGCAAAAAAGATTTTGACAAGAAAATGTCAAGTGAATGTTCTGAACATCGTCTTCGCTGAATTAATACAGACTAGTCAGTCTTTTATGGAGATTTTAAATTCTATTTTTATATATTTTTTTGTCATAACGTAATGTCCTTAAAAGGCTATCCAAATCTCAACTCTCATTTCAAAGTCGATGCGGATTGGGTTGGCGTTGACACAGCGGCACGCAGGGAACTTTCTGTCTGAATGGAAACCGCGTGTTCCTGGGGCTGAATTCGGTCCTGCGGATGGCAAGTGCGCTCGACACACAGATGAAAAGCGTTCACACGGGACAGTGTACTGTGCTACTGCTCCGTTTCATCTCTGATGCTGAATCAGACCTTTTGATACGACTGGAAGCAAAGTCTGTGAACAGATGTTTTTTGGCATCTGCGCGACGCGGCAACAATCCGTTGCTTGAGGGTACGGGCCCTGGAATTTTTTTTTTTCTGTCAGCAGTACTCCCTTGTCGAACCTACAGCACACTTGAATCGCGGGTAAAAAAGAAACAGGAATGCTCATGGCGGGGGCGGAGTCTCCCACCCCTTTCAACTCAAAGCTATGCTCGCCGATTCGACGAGAGGCTTGGCTTGCTGGGCTCTGTTTGTAAAACTGCAACCTCGATTCCCTGAACGGGAAGGCGGGGAATCAGACAAGACTGCATGCCCCCTTCGTTTTCCATCTTGACCTTTCCGTACGCGTAACTCCACGGAGCTGGAGAGGATTAGTCATCGCTCGGTTTATAAAACTAGCTGATTCCCATCTGCTAGATAAACTCACTTTGATCTCTGTGGCATCCAATAAATTACAGATGCTTTGCTTGCGTGTCAGACATGCAGGTACATTCACTTCCTTTCATTATTTCTTACATATAAAGTTAGATCAGTGACAGTGAATCCATCTGTATGTACCTGTATATAGGCAGACAAAGAGCTGGGCACACAAAGTTTTCTAATGTAAGGTGGTTATAGACAGCTAATGTTATGCATTTAGGCTGAAGCACTGCTTCAAAACATCAAAAATGGAAACACTAGCCTCACTTAAATGTCTTTCTCTGTGCGATTAGTATGTCTGATCATGTACAACAGGTAAGAACCTTTACAAGATATTTCCTTAATGCATCTCTGGACTGCCAACTATCACTATGCAAAGCACAGGAGGTAAATAAGTCTGCCTAGATATGCTTGGATTTGGAACATGGCTAAACAGTAATTTATGTTGCTGTAAACACCATATGAATGCATTATTCATTTTAAATAAGATTGCACTTAAAGGTTTCTTGAGCTCATTTGTCATCCTTTGTACGTTGTGTCTGGATTGTGTATTGCTCAGGGAACCACACTCTGGCTCAGCTCAACACCGTCAGCAGAATTCTGCCCAATGAGCTTGGCCTGGGCCCGGGTCACATGATCAATTCAAACCAAAGAGATGTGTGCATCTGGCCAGCCTTTACAGGAGCATCGTCATTGATCGTTGAGGGAGTGGTCCTCAACAGCTTAGTTGCCCACCGCTTTTAGCAGTTATTGAATGCCTGCACTGTTCTTCCCTTCCAGTCAAATCATTTTCTCCATTCATCAAAACATTTCCGCACCCGTTTTGTTGTTTAATGGCAGACCCTGTGAGTAGCCTGCCTTCAGGTGAAGTAGACCGCACACCCACGTAAATTGACCGTAATGACATAATTTACCAAGTCCCTCAAAAAAAAAAAACGCTTGGAAGTACAGCACTCGTACATTACTGGTTAAAAGCTTTATTGACGCGGGCGTTATTTACTCTGTTGAGGCCTGCTCTTATTGCATTAGCTGCTGGCGGGGACCTCCTTGCGCTGCGTCGAACACTGGGCAGCATGTTAGAGGCTTTGAAATGGATCTGAGGCGTTGCTTGTGTTCGTCGGTAGAGGAAGCGCGCAGCACGGGTTCGACAAGCCCAGAGAAGCTGGACCGGCTGCACCTGCGTTGCGCGGAGGAGACGCTGGAGCAGGCCAATCTGTTCCTCCTGTTTGTCCTGCAATTGGCCTGGTACCCCAGAAGACTCCCTTTTGGGGGGTTGGGGGGTTGGGGGAATACAATGAGTAACCATGGAGACCATGGCTTTCCCCTGCTTGCTGATCACGGTCGGCTATTTGTTCACACAGTCGTTTTAATTAGGTTGCTTATAAAAAGATAAAGGCTTTGCACTCTGGGCAGTTGGGCCGAATCTGGCGTGTAGTGGTAGGCGGTCGCGGGGGTGGGGGGCAAATGGACGGGGGGGGGCGGGGGGGGAGTTGTACGGGGTGTGTCCCTGGAGGGAATCTGTCTGGAACTTAAGCGAGAGCTCACGGTCAGACGCTTTCTAACTAAAAGTCTTTTTTTTTGGCTGTGGTAATGTGGTGAGGGAAGGGAAAAGCGATCAGCCTTGGCGGGTGCTGAGAGTTCTCCCGGTACCTGGCCAGCTCCTCCGAGTGTCCCTCCTTCCTCCCTGCCCTCTGGGTACAGGAGAACTGGAACGAAGTCAAGCGTACAGAAATCTAGCATTAATTAAAAAGGGCAAAGAGACACGCGCGCGCACATACACACACACACTCTCTCTCTCTCTCTCTCTCTCTCTCTCACATGCACACACACACACACACACACACTCGCAACCCAAGAAAAAATGTCTGAAAGACTAATGTGCTCTGTACAATAAAGCACCAACTCTTCCACCTGAGTTCTGACTTTGGACCACTTTTAGAGGACTTTAATCTATTTTTCTGCATCACTGTGGAATTGATTTGAAGAAATTAATCATTTCTGGGGGAAATTAATGTGGAAACATCACTTTAGTATCATGCTTCAGACATATAATTAAAATCCACATTTACTGCTGTGAATATGAAAGCTGAATTAATATGCATTTCAGTTTTACTATAATCCAAATGTAATAAAGTATATGGGCAGTGGGTGTGAGAGATATATGGCTACAATTTTAGCACAATAATTTTTCAGTGACGAACAATGCTTCACTAATAAACTGTAAGTTATGTATTAAATAAGCTATAGTATATACTGTATACTATATCTTATAAACTGTGTCAGAGAAATTCATGTATATGCACTCAAAACTTAAACTGCAGATCCAAATGTTTTTATTTTTTATTTTTGGTATTATTGGTTATAGTAAACCGTTTGTTCCCTAAAGGTTCCATGACAAAACATCTACAAAACTGTTGAATTGATACGAAATATTATAATCAGACGGGATTTGCATCAACTACAATCGATGCAAGGTTAACGCGTTTGACTTTGTAAGGAATGGAAGCATTGCAGTGTGTTTTTAATTAATTTATTTTTTTCTGAAAGTTCCCCGAGAGATGCGGTTTTAATTGGTTTTAACAGGTTGTCAGTCATGTCACTTGGCTCGAAAGGATTTCCGTCATTTTTCTTCTCGCTCCCTTCAGCCTTGCGCATCCCGTCACATGCAATAACTGAGCCCTGTGCAGTGCTGTTCACTCGCTATGGTGTAGTGTTTGCGTGAAAATGACTATTGTTAATTTATGAAAAATCGGCATGCGTTTCCAGCAGGCTAGTGGTTTGCTCAGACAAACTCTCTTGCCGCTAATGTTACGGAGGAACCAAGCTCCCGCACCTCGGGCTAAATGGCTCTTGGTTGTCAGCATTGTGCGTTGCCTGGACAAACAGGACACGGGGCGCGTGATAGATTCGTGAGCGTGATAGATTTCCTGCACGCGTGACGATAAACTCCCAGCGAAGTGACGGTCGGTGTCCCAGCGAACAAGCCCGACCCGACGTGACATCTCCACCGATCGAAGCTGATTGAGAGATTCCTTTCGGTGACCCTTACCGATGTTCGCACTGTCTGTTCGCCGTCTTGTCTCCTCTCCGCTTGACTGTGCAATGGAACCGCCGTGGTGTGCTGCTTGCGCATCGCTGTGGCAAACTCGCTAAATTTGCTTAATTCTCGCTTAATTGTTTCTAATTCGTTGAGCCGTGCCGATACAGCAAACATTAATCTGATGATGTGATAATTACATACACTTTCATGCAAGGATACTCCAGACTTCCTGCCAAATTTGATTACACCCTCCACGGCTGGGTCTTTTACGTCAACACCAAGGAAATGCCAAATGAACCAGGAGTGAATTAAATGGCGTTAGACTTTGATGGCTTTGTTTCAGTGCGGTGCGGCATTTTTCACGCAAAACAGCATTAATGGCTATTCTGTAGGACTGTCTATTGGTTTGTAATCATTCTTATTTTTAATTATTGGGGCGACATAATTTCTGCTCGCATCAAGATTTTAACAACATATATGGGAAAATATACACGTTTGCTGCGGTCAGATATTTATATATTTTTAAAAATGCTTTGAAAATTGCGATCAACTAACGTGCAGTAAAAAGGAATGTAAAATCGCATGGAAACCTGTAGACCCTGGCTCTACCAAATAATTTCCTGAAAAGACACTGCAGCAGTACAATCCCTTTACTTGGTAAATAGTATATTTTTATGTTTCGCACTTAATGGCAGGCCTAATATTTTCAGTGATACATTATATCAAGTCTGATTTCCTTTAACACCACAGGCCAACTCTAAAAGTACTCATTAATTCAGTTTGCTGGTTAACGGCTTTCAAATAACTTCTGCAACTTTAATGCATTTTTGTATCGCTATCTGGCAGTAATTGAAGGCTATTAATCTGTTGAGGCAAAACCACACTCTTTTGGCTAATTCATATTTGCTTCACTCCTTAATTGAGTTGATGTTGAGTATCCATGTATAAATGACCATAGCTAGAGAAATTGTGGTCATTTAAAGTGTCCTTTAAATGTGGAAAATGTGATTACTGCACAATCTCCATTTGACGATTGACAGGGCTTTTATTTTCCTTTTTGTCGGACTAAAAGACCATTAGTGCAGACCTTTACACAGTTCATCTAAGGACAGGTTATTTTGTGTCTTGATAAATATTAAATGGCTTGTTTTTCTGTCAATTTAGCTTTGGGAGACAGTTAAAAAGGTGATAATAAGTAGGTTCCTGTGTGCTATTAGCCTGTGTAGTTGTGGTATCCAGAAAGGGGGAATTTAATCTGTACCATTTAGGAATGACACATTTGGTATTTTTATTATTTTGATAGCCTTACATTTCAATGTGATGTGTAGACATTCAAGTGCCATTGGAAAAGACAGACAGACGACCTATAATTTATGTCAGTGTGTAAACAGTCTTCAGTAAATTTCATTCTGATGCCTGCCTTTCAGTAAAATTGTTGACACAAGTCCAATCAAGTGGCCAGTTCTGTGTGTGAAACTGCTCATCTATAGCCATCAAATAAGCTTAAAATATCCAAATAATTATTTGACTATGGTCTGATTCTCTGTATTTATAGCTATTTTTCTCAAATATTGTCTTGATGGTGATACTTCATGTGGGGACTCACCATTGTGTACTCATTGTGATGTCAATTAATGGTATCATTTAAAAAATTATTTATGGTATTTCTGTGTGTCATATTTATGGATATTCCCTCCGCCGCCTTCGCCTGATGTCTCATCGTTGGAAGTTTTGAAGGAAGTTGTGTGGAGGAAGTGCATTATAAGGCCGTGTAAGGTCACTGGTTGACAGAATTGTGAGTTGTGACTTGGGACCTCGGAGTGCAGCTTTTGGAAAATACAGCCCCATCTGTCCCTTGGTATTTCTCTGATGTACACTCAGCGATATATTACTGCCTATTACCTTGTAGCAGGACCTTCAGTTGCTTGTCTTGGTTGGTTGAGTAGTGTCTTTGTCTTTATCTGCATCGGTGTGTTGTCTTCACGTTGCTTTAAAGTGTCGTCTGAATCTGTCATGGGCGAGTCTGTCTTTGCGAGGAGGTCAGGAGGAAATTCCCCACGGGAGCTGAGCGTGCTCGCAGTCGAGGCGAGATCGCTTTCTGAAGACGGCACAAAGTCCGTCGTCACGGAGTCGCTGTCGGCCCTGGCTGTGTGCGCTCGCTGCTTGGGGACTTTCCCGAGACGGAATAGTCTGTCGAGAGAAACTCGCGCATCCTCGTTTGTCTTGCATGCCTGAGTTCTTGTCTCTTAGCTTTGCTCGGAATTGTGTTTTTTATTTTTTTTTTTTCCCTCCGCCTCTCTGTGTGTCTGTCTGTGTTTGTGATTCCACAGGTCCTCCCCTGCCATGCTCATCCAACTCTTCCACCCCTGTCGAACATTCCCCCTCTCCTCCCCCTTGCCTCGAAGCCAATGAAAGCCAGAGGAGGTTGCTAGGTAACTGTGAGCCTCAGCCAGATCAGGACTCTGACTCCGAGGATGAGTTTGGCCCCAACTCGTTCTTAGTTAACACTGGCTCGGGGGACCTCTGTGCTCCGGCTGGCCCGTCCGCTCACGGTGAGTCGTTTCCTACCGCTGCTTTCTGCTACATAGGCTCCTGGGTTTCCAGGGTTTTTTTCTTGTTGTTTTTTTTCTTCTTCTTTTGTTCTCTTGTTGTATTGCTCATGGGGTTAGCCATGGGCTAGTATGAAGCTGCTCCTGTGCAAATCTTATGGGGAGGGTGGGGTGGGAGGGGGAAGCACAAGGGTAAAAAAAAAGGCTAGCGCTAACATTCGCCCCCAGGTAATCCAATAGCATTGTTCACCGAGCTCTCTGGAGGGAAAGGAGGAGAAACCGAACAGAAGAAGGAAACAAAGCTTTGCTGGAAAGGAAAAGATACTAGTCACTAAGTAATAGATTTTTTTTTTTTTTTGGTTTGTTTGTTTCATTGAATCTTGTGCTGTCGGGAGCCAAATATGCTGTTTTTGGAATGCACTGTTTCACCAAACCCACAAAGGTTTCACCAACTAAGCCTGTATTAAACAGACCTGTGCGATAAGGGGGGAAAAATACATCCTTTTTCATACCGACAGATTTTCACTTTCCAATAAGTGTTATAACAGATCAAAAAGAACAACTCTTTTAATAGAGTTTAAGGTGCAAATTAAAGATAAGTAACTGTCATAAAACTTGTGAAAGGGGAATCATGTTCATTATGTGATTAACTGAACCTTTCTACTGCAGGAGGCACAGTGGAGTTGTCATCACTGTGGCCTGTCAGATCTATGGTAGACTCATTTGAAACACAATGCACTGAACCCCCTTGGCCTTCAAGACTGAGAGCTAAATTAGGTTGTGATTCCTGCCACCGTTTTATTCACTCAGTGTTTTTCTCTTGGCGGTTCTTAAAGTGTCCCATGGTGAGGGTCCCTTTCTGCTTTTGTTATGCTCAGCTGATTGAGAGTTGGGTCTTGGGTCGTTCCCCTGGTCGGCTGTCATGGCAGTTTTTTACCCTTCATCCCAACCCCTATGCAGCCTTTGTAGAGAGAGAGTTTTGGGCTGGTTTAGCAGTGATGGCTGGGAGACTCTTTTCCTCGCAAATGCTGATGGTTTAAGAAGATGAGTGTTTCGGTTTTTGAAATATATTCTCTTTTGGGTGCAGGAGTGGGTATTATCAGAAGTGTCAGAAGCCACTGCCCCGTGGCCTTGATATTTGATTTTAATATGGAAATGATAAAAGCACACTGACAGGCTTCCTGCTCTCTACACAGCAGGGATGATTCTGGCCAAGTCATCCTGTCTAGGACCTGACATGAAAAATTTATGTCGAGAAAGGACAGGGATTTAACAAGTGTGAGAAATGCCATTGTCAACAAGAAAAAGATTAGTTTTTTTTAACAAGTGTTTTGTTACTACCACACAGCACTTTCTGGTGGTGGTAAAACTTCATATAGGCTCTTGTGGATTTCAGTGGGCCAGTATATTTGTTCTCAGTCACCTACTTTCCTTTCCTTTGCTTTCTTTGTTATCCACAGTGATAATAGTGCATCAGTCCAGTTAAACCAGCCAATGAACATGTAAATGTTCACTTTCCATATGTTGAGATTTTACAGGTTAGATTTTTTTGATAAAAATTTTTTTTTTTTATCCAATTTTTGTTTAGCTGAGTGCATGTTACATTTCTTGTCTACCATCTTCTGGCATGTCCAAGGTCTAATCGCAAGGGGGACGGTGGGTTTAAATATCTGTCGTTCTTGGAAATCTCGGTGTTTCGATGGAGCATTGCGCACCGTGACTTAGAGCCCAGCGCGCTCCACCACAGGCCGCGTGTGGGTGGTGCAGCGGCCGACAGTGATGTAGCGCTCGACAGAGCTCCAGATCGATGGCGTGTCGAATTGAACAAACTGCACTTTCATTCACCTGGAGAAGGTGAGAAGACCTGAGAGGACGGCATACAAAACTTTATTGCCCTTAAAAGGGAATTTGTCTTGCTCTTAAGCTTCTCGTGGCAACCTGTGACATCACCCACAGAACCGCTGTGATCTGCTGTGATTGACGTGCACTGTGCACTGAGTAGGGAGAGTTATAAAGGTCTATGAGCCGCTGTAGTTTTGAGACACAACTCAAGCGTTGTCAAGTCCTATATCATGACATTGTTTTAACATGCATCCACATTCATTTTAACGTTGTTTTTGGGTAGTTAACTCAGGTGTTAAATCACTTCTCTAGAAAAAGGGTACAACTGAAAACATTATATATGCTCTTTTTTGACTAAGAATGTTCCGGTAGAGCCCTATAGCTGTGAGCTTTATAAGTGTTTGATGAAAACGGAGGCCAGAATCTCTAAATAAATAACTCTGCTTCTCTCCCAAAGCCGGGCATGTCTGTCAGGTGCCAGCTGAAGGTGATCGTTAGCGCTGCTACCAGCATACAAATCGGGATGCATTATGGGGGATATTTGAGAGCGCCACAGGAACAGAACGGCAAACTGCACCTCTCCGTCTGAGGGAGGACAGGGTGACCATTTTTATTTATTTTATTATTTTTTTTAAGAGAAGGCAGGGGTCCATTTGAGCCTTTCCCGGCCGTCAACTCCAGGCGTTTCGCTGCTGTGGAAAGTGCCGGAAAAGCCCCCTCTTAAAGAAAACGGCTCCCGGCCTCTCCTCAGGTGCGCACTCCACACAGAGGGAGAAATCTGTGTAAATAATTGATTGGACGTGACAACTTAATTAAGCGAGGGCTGGAATTAAATCAAGCTGGGGGAGACGGTGCGTTTGGAGCGGCGGATGGTGGCGGCAGGAGCCGCAATCTCAACCCAAATTAAATTTAATCTCTATGGCAACGTGCTGGTTACCACTGATTTTTAGGGTTGTGAAGCGGGTTTGGGGGAGTGAGAGGCAGGGAGAGTGGGTTGGGTGGGGGGGTGGGGGTAGTGGCAGTGGGAGGAGGGAATGGAGGACGTCCTGTTCTTTAGGAGATTCATCATGCGACAAAGGCCCCGATTTGCATAGAAATATAGGCTGCCTTAAGGCCTTCTGTTACAGGTACCGGGGAGACACAAGAGCGATTCTCGCTCTCTGTCGACTCTGCACTTTATTAGGCTCGCGGGAAGATGCGTAACATTGGGCACGGTGACACGTTTGATAAATAAAACGCGATTAAGTACATTAACCACCCTGCTGACCAGCCTTGTGGGGACAACGCTAATGTACTCAGTGCCTGGTCGCCATGGCCTCCTGAGGGTGTCCCTCACCCCCCCCCCCCACCCCCCCCACTTCCGTAAGGCATTACAATGAAGCTGTTTTACTATAAAAATACCTTTGCCCTCAAACTCTGCGTGCAAATAACCAGTCAATTATGTAAATGGAGATTACTATGACTGTGATTTGTTTTGCTTAAGAAGTGCAGGGCCTATTTGCATTTTGTTGTTATTCACAATTGCGGTGCAAATAACCTATGAAATGCGAGATTTGCGTATTGAGAATATTTAATAATGACAAGCCATTACATAAGCGTTCATAAACTTTGTGTCAGTCTTCAGAAGCAGACGCTTGGTTTATTTATTTATTTATGTAATTAGATTGTGTCTCTAGACATATTTATTCGGCTCGCATTTCTAATAAATCACAAAGTGATGTTAATGAATGCTTGTGGTGGTTTGAATTGAAATAAATATTTCTTCCTGCCCCAACCCCACCCAATATAGCTGAAGCTAAAATGTGTGGCAACAAATAAATGTCATATTTCTCTGAGGGTTGAACGTTGTCTCTCCCGGCTGGAATGTGAACTAATATTAACTCATAGAGTCTGCGATTACCTGTGCTGCGCCTGGGAAGCGTCGGTCGTGATTTCTGTGTCCTTCGAGCTCTCAGAGCCGGTAAACGGAATGCGTGAGCGGTGGCGTTCTGTCACTCGGTGTTCCGCCGTCCCTGGCCTCGTGTTATGTGACAAAATGTCCCCCGAACCCTACAAGCCATTTCCCCTGACAGTAAGGTACGTGTGCATACCAGACTTCCCGAGGGCATGGCTCTGAATGTGTTTATAATTGGAACATGTCAGGTACTCTGTGTGTGTGTGTGTGTGTGTGTGTGTGTGTGTGTGTGCGCGCCTATGTGTGCGTATGTGTGTATGTGCTGGTGCATGTGTGTATGTGGTTGTCAGGCCTCGGTTAACCCCTGGGTGCGTGTGTGTTTGTGTGTGTGTGTGTGTGTGTGTGTGTGTTAATGCATGTTCGCATGTGGTTGTCATGCAATGTGACACCACTGGGAGGGAGATGCGGCAATTCATTATTTAAAAAAATTGTGTACTCTTTATTGTGTTCCCCAGGCTGGCTGTCATGGTTCATTAGTAATACTGTAATGCATTCCCTTTGAGATTATTCCATTTGCACCATTCCTTTAGTCACTGCCTCTCTGGAAGCTTTTTTGAGAGCAATTCAGAGAGAACTGAAAGCAAGGCGATGCAGATTGTATTCCCAGAAAGTTCTCACAAATATCACAGAAATATAGCCAGACCTGTTTGGAACGAGGGTAGTTTAAGGAAACTGAATTGTATTACGATTTTGGGATCATGGTACTAAATCAGAACACAGCAATTTTCCACTGACCCATTATACAGTGAAACTGCGAATGCAGCGAACTGAAGAATATTGATATAGCAACGGCTAATAATTGGTCCACCTGTCTTGTTGCCTTAGTGGTGTTGCGAAATGTTTGTTTGTTTGTTTGACAACAGGTGACCATTTTCCCAGTGCTGTGTTTTGATTCACAGGGCTGAAAAAAAAAACCCATAAACATTACCTTAAACTCTCTTGTTCCTTGCTCAATACACTGTTATTGTTCACGTCAGCTTTTCACTGGGTGAATACATCCAGTCGTGTAGTTTATTTACCGAGGGAACGATTCCTTTCAAATGCACAAGCCCTCCGGCCAGCCCCACCCCCCACTCCAACACCACTCTTCCCTAAATGTGGTTTCTGAAGTTCCCAGAATCCTTCTGGGCTGCTTGCTGAAGCCCTCTGCCATTGTGAACACCCAGTGTTCCACTGTTGCCACAAGGCGTCACCTCAGGGGCCTGGCAGGCAGGATCTCCCACTGTGAGGAGCTTCCTGTTGGGGAGGGGGACTTTCCACAAACCTTAGAAACGCCACCTCTTCCATTGAGAATCTTTTGTTGCGTAACCGCGTGATGTCCGGGTGCCATTTTCTCCCAATGACGTCTGCAGCTCTGTATGCAAACCCCTCCACAGTTCTCCAGCGAGACGTTCATTGCAGAATGAAGCCGTTTAATCATCTTCCACATTAGGTGTTAGCAGATTTATTTAAAGCATGTTATACAGCACTAAGAAATGGGCAGTTGGCACATCTGAGGCTGACAAAAGATTAACTTAACGTGTAGTTTTTAAAAGAGTGGCGTGTGCGTTTTGCAGGGGTTTACCTGTGTCTTAACATCCTAGAGCGCTGCCTTATTTAACCAGTCTCAGAGTCAAAAAGCTGAGGTGCAATATTTCTGATGTAATTTTTATTGTACGATCACAAATAAATCCATTGTGACATGTTAAAACTTGAGTTTCCGTTAAATTGTATTGGACAAAGAAAGAATTAAAAACACTCCCGCAATTTATATAAACAAGATTTTCACTGCCAGCTGTATCTAAATGAAACGTTTTTATTATTGTATTTACAAACCTTCCCATCACACTCTGGCCATAGCTAATTATTGCCTTATTGTACGTAAAGGCCTGATTTCACTTAAAATTTGTAAAAAAAAAAAGTGTAAGCTTTGTTATTTTCTTCACAGTAGCCATCTGATCAGTTGGTTTATCTGGGTTGTAGGAGTTGAGGGAGAGTGATGTCTGAAATCAGGCTACAGTCTCTGTGCGTCACCCAGTGTAACTCCCCCCCCCAAATTTGCAGAAAGGTAAAGAAAATGAGTGTGTTAGAATGCTGTTTTCGAGTCAACGCCTCTGTCCCCCGGCCCCGTGCCTTTGGAGCGCGCTGAAGCAGAGCTCCAAACTGCAGCCGCGGCAGGACACGTGACCCCTTGGTGCTCCTCTGCTTTCCCTCTCAGAGGGAGGGCCGAGGAGGCCCGGGTGTGAGGCTCACAGGCGAGACGGTGTTTGTCGCAAATAAACGCGATAGGCTTGTTTGTTTGTTTTTTTTATTCCCGCTCCTTTTTTTTTTTCCTCTGGCTTCGTCTTTCGCGAATTAACGGCGGCGGGCGGGGACGCGGCAGCGCCTGGCCGAGGTGCTGTCGCTCCCGAGGGCGGAGGGAGGGCCGGCGGCGGCGGCGGCGGCAGATGCCGTTGAGAGAATTCCACCTCGGCTTTCTGCTTCAGAAGTTTGCGATGGAGTAAGGAAGAAAGAAAGGGAAAAAAAGAAAAAGTAAGGACAGGTTAAAGAAAGAAAGAAAAGAGAAAGAATGAAAGAAAGAGGGGAGAAAGAGAAATGACGAGAAAGAAAAAAGAAAGAAATAACAATAACAAATAAATAATAAATAAATATAACAATTGAAGAGGCCCATCATTGTAACCGCAGCATATGTATTTTCTTAAATTTGAGTAATAATTGTCTGATTTTTGTTGCACATTTCTCCTGCAGTGCCATTGCACACGCTGCAGTTTATCTATTGCTGAGGTGACCTAAAAGTATTTTGTAAGCCCATGAGCAGGCTGAAAGTCGTGACTTGAATTTCAGAGCAGGGCACATTAGTGCTGATATTCAATAGGGATCCCACAGTCTTTGGCGAGAAAGGCCATTGGCACCATTACTGTGTTTGGGTAGAGTAGTACTCAGATACTTTTACCTGTTTTTCTTGGCTCTGTTGTGCCCGGCAGGAAGGAAGATGGGCAATTTATATGCTGTTTTCTGCCAGCTTTCTTTTTTCTCCAACCCTGAATCACCCACCTTTGATCATGTGTTTTGTGATGCGTTTTAGATGTGACTGTTTTGAGCTTTGATTAGACAATGTATCAACTTAATGTGTAAGAAATATGAACATGTTAGGCTACTGGATGTTGTAACAGTATAACCTTCCATTATAGATGCATGTGGCTTCACATGGAAATTGGAGAGAAGGAAGGGGCCAGGATTAATGTTACATAAACTTCATTTTAGCAGACGCTCTCGTCCAGAGCAGCATGCAGGTCAGGGGACTCGCAAGTGCATCCACCTCATTTATGAGTAATAGTGGTAGGCCTGGCTAACGGCATGTCAAGACACCCATGTGTTATGCATCTGCATCATCACTGAAGCACTAATGCAAGTTAACTAAGGGAACCAAGAACCGAATACTGGTCCTTGCCTGTGTCTGTCCTGTTGTGCGGACGATAGATTTGCATCCGAACCCAGATACCATATTTGGAAATTCACGCATAATGTCTTGTATGCAGATTTTTTATTTTTATTTTTTTTATTTCCAGAGGTGACCAATGGTGTACGCAAGATGAGATTAGTGGAATCAAGTGGGACGACTGGTAACAGATGTAGATGTGGTCGTCTCAGTACACCGTTAGTCGAGAGTGGCCAGCATCCCATTGCTGGCTTTGGGAAGAGGGCGGGTCAGACAGACAGTTTCATAAATTATGAACGGGTTTGTGATTGATATTTGGCGATTGGTGTCCCCTGTTGGTTCACTAACACTTCTGAGGAAACCTGATTTTCCACAGAGAGAGTCACTATCCCAGCCTTAATGGCCTGTTAGCACCTGGCATTGAACCGAGATGCTCAACTTCTTCATACCAGGGGCCGAATGCAATGTGTAGGTCTGTATCAGAATGGTCATGACTGTGATTAACTGTGATTAACGCAATAAATGTTTCTGAAATGCATTAATCAGTCTGTCATTTATCTGGCCATCTATCTATCTATCTGTCTGTCTGTTAAGAATTCAGCATTGTACTAGATATTAGTTACCCATACAGCACATCCATGCAGTGCTCAAGCAAGCTTTTGTTTTTTGTTTTTTTGGCATTGGAGATGCTGGTTTAAAAATTCAACAGTCCTGGTAGAATGCTGCTAATCACATTCTAGCTCAGTTTGTTTATAGCACGTATCATATTAACAGTCATGCAGCTCCACTGTAATGTTTGATCACACTGCAGGCAGGCCACTTACAGATGGTGGCTCATTGTAGTCACCACTTACCGTCCCCATTTTCCACTGAGGGGGGCTTTTGGTTGGTACCGCTGTGGGACAGTTCCAGATTTAGTAATGAGCCCGTCGTTACCCAGAATGCACTGGCCCCCGACCCAGTAATTGACTCCCTACTGGAGAGTGTTCTAGCATGTAAATTTGTTTGCTGGGAAAG
The DNA here is from genome assembly GCF_018555375.3 of Anguilla rostrata. Classification (NCBI taxonomy): domain Eukaryota; kingdom Metazoa; phylum Chordata; class Actinopteri; order Anguilliformes; family Anguillidae; genus Anguilla; species Anguilla rostrata. The sequence continues at coordinate 31,562,760 of NC_057944.1, read as the reverse complement.
TACAGCTGTCAGCACTTTTACGGCATTTATGAGGTCCTTTAAATGTTTGTCTGCAGAAATTAGGAGCAGTTCGTTTGTTTTTTGTTTTTTGTTTTTCATTTGAAAGAGACAGCCGCTGAACTCCATTGTGATGAATCGTTGCTGCTGAATCATTGAATTCTTTTTGGAGTTTTTGTTTGCTGTGGGGCTGATGAGTGTTCTGAACTGAAGAGTGTGATAAACCGTGTCTAACTTTTACCTTTCGGTGAAAATGATACACTTGTCCTTTGATGGTACCTCAGCACTGCAATGTTAGCAGAGCTGCTTGAGGGCCAGAGGCTGGAACAAAGACAAGCGCAGTGGTGCACTGTGTGCGGACAGAACTGGGTTGCTCAGAGATCAGGTAAAACCTTAGTGCTTGCATTTCCTTTATAGTTTTTGACGTTTGCTGTCAAAAGCTGTTAATTGTTGAAGGTCTGAGACAGTCTTTCAGATTTACTCTTTTTCTGTTTCATTTTAGAAAACCCTCTAGGTTTTTCCTGGCAGAAAAAAATGTTTTACTTTTTTGACATAATACAAGAGTCTTGGATGACAAAGACCATGTTGCAGTGAAAACATTTTCAGAATATTATTTATTTTATTTTTATTGAATGTCGTAGTGTAGGTTTCAGCATAGTTTAATATATATTGATCTTGAGATTGAGTGACTCGACACAAACATGAATTGCACGGGCTCGGGAGGATATAGTAAATTTATATTCTTGTTTTATTTTATTTATCTTAAAGTTAGTATGCAGCCATTTTGGCATGTATAAAATGAAGAACATTTAAAAAATTATTTTAAGGGGGCGACTGGTTATCTGGTTTGGATCCTGCTGGAGACAAACCAGCTACATTGTGTACCTGAGCTGTACCTGGGTCCTGAAAGTGGGTAAACCAGCACAATATGAAATGAGCGGGAAAATGTAGTCGTCCTCTCAGTTTCACGTTGACGCTGTGAGAATGTGCGCTTCTGAGAATTACAGTCCTACGAGTCGCTGCCGAAGCGGATATGGGAGTAAAGTGTCTTGTGTGGAACCACCTGTCACCAGATCTGAGTAATGACACGGTCTGTGCCGAAAAAAAGAGAAAGATAATCGCTCGTAACTGGATTTCTGTCAGTCCCGCGTTCCTTTAATGACCGGTTCAAAAAGATGTTAACCGCGCCGAACGAGACGTTCTCACTGATACCGTGGCGCGGCTCGCTGGCGGGTTTCCTGGGGTTTTCTTAAAGTTGGCGTTTTGAGAGGGCCAGCGCCTTATTTGTGCCACATCCTGCTGGAACGCGGTTCGCAACTTCTCAGTTTTGGACTGCCTGTGTCCCAGGAACTGTTTGCGTGGATCTGGCAACTTGTGAAGAGGAAGGGGGAAAAAAAATGCATATTGGTAAAAATCGTCACAGTTTTGAACTGCCTGTGTTGCCAACCCCCCATGTCTACAATCAGTAAACCCCCCCCCCCTACCCCACCCCACCCCATCCCCACCCCAATCCGCAACCATGGAATAATTTCCCCCTACTTTGGCTCTGCTGTTTTTTTTTTTTTTTTTTATTTTTTATTTTCGGGACATCTGTGACACTTCGGTCGCCTTCCTCACACGGGAACTTTCTGTTCCGGGACCTCCTGGTTTACAGATTAAGTGCCGGATGGGGCTAAAAAAAGTCCCCTCAGGTGTCATAAACATACAGGTGTGTGGGAGAAGCACACGATGCAGAGAGCCTGTGTTTTATGTACGGGATCCTGTGGGGACACACCGTGTTTTACACCAGTATAGAGGATTATGGAGGTTGTTGAGATCTGCAGGCTATTCAGATTGCAGTGTTTTTTATTAGGGGTCTTAAGCTTGACCTAACGATGGAAGCATGGGCTCTTTTGTTTAGGTCTACTGGCTGTGCTTTTATTTGTTTTCGGGTGTGCAGTCGGCTGGTGGAGGCAAAGTGAATAATGACTTCACCTACATAAGCGCAGCCAGAAATCTTGGGCAATCTCAGTTTTGTAATAACATGACTGCATGCTATGGTGAATTCTCCACGGTGTTGTGTTTGTGTGCACGCGTGTGTGTGTGTGCATGCATGTGTGTATGTGCGTGTGTGCATGTGCCTGTGCGTGTGTGAGGGCATGTTTGTGTGCGTGTGTGTGTACGTGTGCTTGCGTGCATATCTGTATGTTGTCCTGTTCCTGCCAGTCCTGCGCTCTGGCTGTTGGTTGGATAGATGGTGGCCCGTTAAGGAGATGGCGCTGGGCTCTGATACTGGATCTGTGTGATTGATGAGTGGCTGGGCGGATGTGGAAGTTGATGGATAAGGTGTGCTGTTCTTCGCTGAAAGCGCACAAGGACGCCAGCGCATTGCCTCTTATGGAGCGGGTAGTATCAAATTGTGCTGCTCGGTTTTATGCACAATCTGATATCCGTAATGTTAAGTGTCTCCATCTGAATAAAGTGTCCCGATCATTAGATCCACAGCCTTGATGGAGTGGATAAAAAAAAGCTCTCTCCTGTCAGCCAGAATCAACAACTTGTTTTATTTATTTATTTATTTATTTATTCATTTATTTGCGAAAACCTTGAGTGACAGTTGCGTAATAATCTCTGTCTTTGCCAGAACCGGGAGCACGCGTATCGGTGTGTGTGCGAACTCTGCGCTGCACATTCTGAAGGCTTTTGCGTCAGTCACACGCACGCAGCAGAATACAGATGATGCGAGAGCTGGCTGTGACAGCTCCTGCCCGGTAATTAGCGTGTGCAGCCCCCGACTCCTCCAGAATTCGTCACTGGAATGAGTGATCGGATGCACTAATACCGCATCTGTGTTTTCTTTATTCATACGATAATTTGTGTCAGGAGAAAAAAAAAACGATTCCTGAGAAGCTTGGAGGAATCTAATGAGGAATCAGTGACTGAATGATTTTGCTGGAGTGGATTGCTAATATTGACATCCACACATTTTTGCAGTGCATTTTGAGACTTGTCGTGTCCGTCTGAACTTAGTTCTCCTGCTCTCTCATTTACTCCTCGGTCCTGCAAAACACCATGCCTTGCATTAATTTTGAAAGCTACGGGCGTATCTTGCATTTGTTTACCACCTTTGACTGTGGGCGATGAATTATTTATTAGAAAATTGTGATGGTAATTAGACTGTGTCGTACCTCCCGGTGTGATTGCCCCTGGTGATAACCGACTGTGAGGAACAGTGGGACTCCTGGATATCCTGCCGAAAGGTCAACGACTGAGATGGTCTCCCTGTGAGAGAGCTTGCAGCATTTCCCAAGGAACTACTGCAAGTCAAGTGCACTGTAAATATCATGGACTGTACAGCACATAGCAGAGGTGGAGCTTTCTGTTGCTCGGCAACATATAAGATAATCGGCAAAATTTTATGGCTGTTAACAGGTAAAATCAACAGTCGGGTCAAGCTTGGCTGGTTATTCTAAAGCTGGTTTGGCACCTGCAGCTCTTTGTCTAAACGAGCGTGTGTGCACTTCTGTCATTTTCTCTGGATAACCCTGTCTGCTATATCTTTAAATGTAAATGGGATGGATCGGCAGAAATGGGAGATTCTGACACGCATTCTGCCCCTGATTCTGGTTGAGGCTAGCTGCCTTAGAGTTATAATTGCCTCGTGCTAAATCGTGTGATTTTCCACGGCCCAGTCATACACAAATGCGGGAAAAAAACACCATTTTGGTTCAAGGGCTCTTGAGAGCAACTTAACTGCTTATCTTTTGACTTTGCTGTACATAAAACAAGCAATTCATTGGAGTGAATTAACACTTTGAATTGCAGATTAGCAACCATTTACGTTAAATGTGTTTACACGGTTTAAACTTGAAGGAGTTTGCCAGAAATATAACTGCACAAGAGTGGACAATTTTTTATATATTTTTTGTAATCAAATAAAATTTGTCAGCATTAAACCCTTCCATGGCAACAGTGTTTGATTGTGGAATAGAAAACAGTTTAGTGAGACCGTCTCTGCCGCAGATACGGTGGCGAGCCTTGCTTTTGAGGCCTACCAGCAGTGACCTGTTCAGGTTTATGGTCTGTAGCCGAGCGGTTGCAGGCGACATTTTGGAGGATCCCTTTCCCGGAGCAGGTGAGCTCAGGACGTGCCAGTAGGCCAAGGCGAGCAGCTGGGGGGCCTTCCGGAACAGCCCGTGGGTGCAGCCGGAGCCCCGGGCATGGCTGGCCGAAGCAGGCTGAACACAAATGTTTGTGGAAGACAAGGCGGCTCGGGGGAATTGAAACGCACTAAAGCGTTGAGATGCTGTTCGTGATGGGTGTGGAGGGGCTCTGTGCACTGCTGTAATGAACCGCTCCTGGAGTCTGACACTGTGCCACTAATGTGGCCATCGCTGGGAGACAGAGGTCTCATAATTAACCTGCCTGCCGAGCGCAAACAGGCCAGCTGCCTGATGGGAAACCACTGGCCAAGGCTGATGGATGCTGCCACCTGCCCCTCACACATGCAGACGGACACACACTCACACTCACACACACGCACACACACACACTCCCCACACACACACACACACACACACACACACACACACACACACACGCACACACACACACACTCCCCACACACACACCCACACTCCTCACACACCCCCCACACACACACGCACGCCCCACACACACACACAAACACCCACACCACACCACACAACACCCACACCCACACACCACCCACACACACACCCACACACCACACAAGCACACCACCACACACACATGCACGCACACACCACACACACCCCCCACACACTCACAAACACACATGCACCCACCCACACACACACAAACATACCACACACACAAACACACACGCAAATAATATCAAGGTAAGCAATGGCAGCAGCGCGGTACCTTTTTTTTTTTTTACATATAAATATATTCCTTAAATCAGTCAAATAAATATGTGACAATGAAACTTTAAGGGATATTTATTTAATGTATTGCGGTATTGCAAAGGCAAGCTCACGGTCATGCTTGTGCTGTACGCCTCTGGAAATCTTTAAAAAATGTTCTTGCTTTGTTCTTTTTTTCTTCTGCTGGTTGTTTTTTTGTGTTTTTTTTTTCTTTTCTTTTCCTGTCACTTGCACTGTTTGGGGGGTAAAAAAAAAAGTCATAGCCAGCTGTAGAATACTCATTTGAATATCAACTGCTATGGCATTGTACTGTGGCAGGAGCAGGGGAGGCAGCCTCCTTACGTATGCTGAGCATTAACCAGACGTGTCAGGCAGGTGAGGGAAGAATCCAAAGCCCAGGTATCAGTGTCTCAGCTAGGATGGTGCTGCTCTCTCAAATTTAGGCACGGAGCTGTACTATTTTCATCAAGTGCTGAGGGGAACGCTCTCGGCCTGCGCCTCTGAGACCCCTGTGACCCAGGAGGATCTGGTTTTGTACAAAAAGCCCCCTGTTCAGCACCCCCATGATGACCCGGGGAGTCAGGACAGCCTGTTCTTTGGCAGCTCTCTGCTGTCTTACAGCTGCGGATGTGTCAGAGCAGACGAGGCCCGCGCGCACATTCCGTTCCTCAGAGTTCCGCGCATGGAGAGGCGCACGCAAGAGAAGCGCTCCAGAAGCGTAGGCGGCGGAGAAGCGCCTCTTTAGCTCTCTCTCTCTCTCTCTCTCTCTCTCTCTCTCTCTCTTTCTCTCCTCCCCCCCCGTCCAGTCCCAGAGAAATAAACAGGTTTAGAACAAGCTTTGTGCGCTCCTCGTTTTCCCCAAAAGCAACAGATGTAATGGCGATATCGGGAGGGACGGCAAGGCGAGGCACGGAAGCGTCCTGTCCCCATTTGGCTGAGAAGGGAGGCTCACATAAACATAGCATTTAGCATAGCATTAGCCTGACCGCACGCAGGTGATCGCGTTTTCACTGCTCTAAATAAGTCCCGCAGTCATGGTTTTTTTGCTTTTGTTTGTTTCTATTTTATATTATTATTTTTTTTAAAGGCTTTGTTTGCTCGGTGCTCTGCCCGTCTACCTTGAGCATCCCTGCGGCTGGAATAAACGAGCAGCGAAACAAAGGCGCGGGCGGAAGTATAAATAAGTCCCACGCCGCCGCCCCTCTCTGAGCGCCGTGGTGTGTGAACGGCGCGCTGCTTTAATGCGCTCAGCGGGCTCCGTCCCGACCGGCAGGCTCCAGGAACGTGGCTCTGTGGGCCCGGAGCACTGATTCTCAGGATGGGCCTCATGTCCCAGTGTCAGTGTGTGGCGTGCGTGAGTGCGTACGTGTGTGTGCGTGTGTGTGTGAGTGCGTGTGCGTGTGAGTGTGTGCGTGCGCTAAGTCTGCAGATGGAGTCCCTGGATGACCCCCCTGGTTGCCGGGTGATGACGACCGCTGGTCCTGGAGGCAGCCTGAGGTCGTGGCAGCCGTGCTCCTGTAGGCCTGTGCCCTCGCCTGTCTCCCTGTATGAAGATCAAGCGCTCAGAGAGTCACATTCACAGCCTCTGCTGCTGCCTTCCTGGCCTCGGGTCACGTCCACCGTTCTCTAATGGGTCGTCAGGTTTAGGGGGCAAATCCCCATTGGCTGTCCAAGATTCCGTGTGGAATCCGGGGGAAACGGACCGTATAGATTTACAACTGTTTACTGATCAGATGCATTTAAAATGATTTACTGCATTTTCTATTTCGATTCCCATGTAAACGGACACCATCAGCTCTCTGTTCCCTCTTCTCTCTGACTTATTTCAAAGAATAAATAACAGGAATTATGTTTTAACTGAAAACAGTTCTGTTTCATTTGTATCTTTGTCCAGGCTTTGAGCTTTCATGTTAATGAACAAGAGTTCCCCCCCCCCAATAAATGGCTGTATTTATTAGGTCAACATTTGGAGCCAATTAGCAGTTTCACCACAGAATTTTTTTTTTTTTGCCTGTATGCTCGTGTTTTTGCTCTGGGCTGTCAAACCACCACCAAAATGATACATCTACCTGCAATGAATGTTAGTTAAATGTCTATAGAGCCATCATTTATTATGGAAACATAAATTACAGGCATGTAACCACTTCTAACCTTAAACCTTTAGATGCCATATACCACTCTGCTTTAAGATTTATTACAGGTGATAATAAAAATGGTACATTTCACTGTATTCTTGTGAAAAGGTTGGCTTCCCCTCTCTCTGTCTGAGAGACGCCATCAGCACTGCTATGTTTTCATCTATAAAGTCCATTCTGGGCAAGTGACCATTTTTATTATCTTCGCCTTTGAATTAGAACACCTACAGTTACTGTACACGCTCACAAGCCTGGCTTGTACTCCAGGACTCCAAAGACGTAGGCTGACCTAGCACAGACTGCTGTATGCTTTTATGCCCTGCATATTTGGAATGATCTACAAGAATAATTTAAAAACTTTTAAATTGGACACTTTACTGCCTTTAAGACAAGTTCAGAACCTGATGTTGAATTTTGTTTTTCATTGCAATTGTCTTAAGCGATGTTATAATGCTTCGCCACGGTTTAAAAAAGTACGGCACATGCCTGAATGGTGTACAGGCTAACGTGTTTTTCAGTGGATGTGTTTTAAGTTTATTTGTCGAGCACATTTGTGTTCTGAACACAGAAGCGGTTCATCTTCCATGTCAACATGGAGCAGAATGTAGGACAGTAGCTCCCTAAAACTCACTGAGTTGAGAAGTTTAGCATTTATTTGCCAACATGTTTGGAGTTTGGTGCTAGCAAATCCCTGGGATTTGATGATCCGGTCTTTGTGAGTGTACTTTCTGAGAGCGAGTAAATCTCTCTGCCTGTCTCTCTCTTTCTCTCTTTATCTTGCTCTCGCTGTCTCTCTTCTCTCCGTCTTTCTGTGTGATGGTTGCCTCCACGCATTTAATGAGTGTGCCCGTGTCTTTTTTTTGTTTTGTTTATTTTTCTCGCATGTAGACGGCGCGTTCCAGAACCACTCCCAGCTCCGGACGCCCCCCCTCCCGCTGCCCCATTCCCACCCCTCCAGCCAGCACCACGGGGCCTCCGCCAACTCCCTCAACCGGAGCACCTACACGCCCCACAGCAACCCCAGCCCCGTGCCCACGGACAGCTCCCTGCCCCTGGAGGGGCCGGGCAGCGCCCAGGACTCCGGGAGCGCCCAGGACAACTGGCTCCTCAACAGCAACATTCCACTGGAGACCAGGTACGCTCCTCACTGCAGAGCTGACCGCACATGACCCACAGCCTCCCACATAGTGGTCATATTCAAGCCTTCTGACAGACTAATGAGGCAGTACTGATTAATCATTCAATCCTACTGACAGATTAATCAGGCAGTTCTGATTTATCATATTAAAACCTACTGACAGATTAATCAGGCAGTACTTATTTATCATATATCAAACCTACTGACAGATTAATCAGGCAATACTGATTTATCATATTAAAACCTACTGACAGATTAATCAGGCAGTACTTATTTATCATATATCAAACCTACTGACAGATTAATCAGGCAATACTGATTTATCATATTCAAACTTACTGACAGATTAATCCGGCAGTACTGATTTATCATATTCAAGCCTACTGACAGACTAATCAGGCGGTACTGATTTATCATATTCAAATTTACTGACAGATTAATCAGGCAGTACTGATTTATCATATCTAAGCCTACTGACAGACTAATCAGGCGGTACTGATGAAGCATTCAAGCCTACTGACAGATTAATCGAGCAGTACTGATTTGTCATATTCAAACCTACTGAGAGATAAAACATTCAATATTGATCTATCAAGAAGAGGCAGATGGACAGAGGGTTATGTTGTCAGCACATGCACATCAATAACTTCAAGCCTATGACAGCTGATAGCAGAAGAGAATGTTCAGCAATAAAGCCAAATCCTAGTGGCCTCTGGTACATTTAGGTTAGGAAAATCAATATTTCCTTTTTATTACTGTGCTGAAAAAAATCATACGTCTGTATTAAGCATTGTTTGCGAGTTAATGTGCACAGGATACAGAATTCATTTAAATATTCTTTCTTGCCAAATATGTGAAAGTGTGGTAAAGTCAGTCCTAGGTCAAATATGGATTTGAAATACTTCAACTCTTTAGATGGCAGGTAGAATTTGTAAAAATTCTCTGCAGGTCCATGAGCGTTTTCAACCAAACATATTACTTCCCAGAAGGTAAAAATTATTTATTGTTCTGAATACAGACAAAATATATTATGTTTCTTTTTATAGTGTAACTAATCTTCAGGAATTATACTGGAGTGTCAAGGGTTAAAGTATTTCAAATATTTACTCCAGACTCGAGTCTGACTGAAATCGCTGTGTTTCCCTTACCAAAAGGGTGCTCGGTCCTCTTAGTTAATTCCGAGCTGGGTGACCATCACAGTACCCTGGGCTGTGCTCCAACACTGGCCAACATGCTTTTTGAACATGATTCTCTGAAAGACGGGAGGGGGGGGTCTTTTCTTTGTCCGGTTTGGCCGCCGGGCCAATAGGTTACTCTTTTATCAGATGTGTAATCACAGTCACAGCCGCTGTGAGATGGCTTTGGGGAAGGAACGCTCCGGAAAACTCCCCGGAGGCCGCGGTGTTCTCCACCGCGAGCACCTCAGGCCTCGTTTATCCTCTGCCTGTTGGCGCTTTGGACCAAACGGTCGGCGGCGAGTGCTAAGGCTCTGTGTAGAGTCGGCCGACTGCGTTTCTTTGGTTACCGCTCACTGTTCTGCCTTGGGAAGTTGGCGCTTTCAAGAGATGGGTAAAGTTAACCAACCGCTCCGATGTTTAGATCATTTATATTGGAGATAGTGCGCCCTTGGGCCCGAAACCCTCCACCTCTTTCACCGCGAGCTGGAAAGGCCAATGAATATTGATATTTTTCAGAGTATATTGAAATATTCCCCGCCCCTTCAGATGGAGAGAGGTGACTCTTCTTTCAGCCCACCAACTTTGAGGTTGCTGGGCGGCACCACTTGAATGTTATCGATGGAGGAACCTTGGAAGAGGAAGCTGTGGGCTTCTAACATCTTCCCACATGCTCGCAAGTCTTAGTCTCCTAACAGGCCAAAATTGCCCAGAGAATTAGCAAACTAATTTAACGGGTGAAGAAGTAGAAGTAGCAGTAGAAGATTGTCCACTTAGCAGGAAAAGGAACACTACTGCTAGTTTGTGAAAGGACTGTTATTGGATCAATCAATGATTAACTGTTGTGTATTATCTGCAGTTAATCTTGCAAACAGTATTCCCACAGGAAACAAAAAACGGATGTTCTGAACGGGAGGGGTGGTGGTGAGTCCTCAGCATAATTTTGTCGAAGCGACATGAATTAGCAGTCTTCCCCAAAGTCCCATAAATTATTAGAATGATGCTGATAAAATTGGGGCCATTAGCAATATCCACAAGGGCCCCGCGATGTCTTCTGTCGCCTCAACTTGGCTAATGGTATTATAATGGCCCTTTTCCCACTTTTTTGTTAAAAAGAAGAATAGAGGGGTCCTGATAAATTTCCCGCTATGTGCGCTGAACCGAAGCTGGCCCTGTGGAAAGTGACCCGGGACCACGTTCAGTTCTTTTCCTCCTCTTCCGCTGCGTCGAGCCCCTGCCAGAATTCTTCCGCTCATTAGAATATTTATCCGGCCCTTCTCCAACCGTAGCCTTGTGGCACAATAAAGCCGTCCTATACTAGCGGGCCCCAATTGTGAAAAGAAGCAACAAGGCTGTCCTCCCGTCCAGATGAGGAACATGTTCAGTCTGCACGTTGCATGTTGACAGTTCATTTTTTTTCCTCCCCATTTCATTACCTCAGCCCTCCTTTATGGAACGAAACCTTGGCATGACTGGAACGGCGGGTCACATTAACACGAGTAAAGCGTACGGGATGGGTTTTTACTCAAACAAACGTCCCTAATGTCCCTTGTGCTCTGTCAAAACCAAACATTGCGTAACCACTCAAGGCCCTTTTGGAAACTGCAGCGGGAACCTGTTCGATCGTAACCTGACCTAAGCACGCACTTCTGTTTTTTTATTTTTTATTTTCATTTTCAAACTGTGATAAAAATGATCATTTAAAAAATTGCATTAGACCTCTCTTATTCTCACACTGTGGTTTTTTTATAATTTAAAAAACTGTTTGAATCTACTTGAACCTGCGGGAGTGGGAGGGGTATTGAATGTGATGCATTGTTCTCTTTTAATCACAACCATAAAGGAGCCAGAATACTCTGTTGTTTATCAGAGAAGAGCAAGATTCTTTGAGGGATGGGCAGGGATCATACAACACAAGGTAAAGGGAACCCCCTCCAAGCCCCCCCCCCCCCTCCACAAAGCTCAGTCCAGTTTCTATGAACACCGAGCAGGACCGGGTAGATGTTAAGTGTCTCACTAACACCTCAATGCTAGTCTAGTTCCATAAGGGCTTTACTTTTTTTTTTTGTGTGACGTAGCTGTGGGATTCCTGTTTTGTTGCTGCGGTCGTCGTTGTCATTGTTGTCGTCCTCGTCCCTGTTTTTGTTGCTGTCGTGTGGGTGAGCGTTTTCATTTTCAGCGCTTCCTGTGTGTCGCTCACGCGCTCGCCTCACCCCGGCTTCACCCATTTCTCCATCTGTGTGTAGACGCATAGCAAAGCAGACACTCCTAGAGAATTTGCAGGACAACTGTATTGAGATGGACATTCTGGCGTCCGAACCGCGCGACACTTCGTACAGCGACGGGTACGTTGCCTGCTGACTGTCGGGCTGCCATGGTTTTTAGGATTGTTTCTGCTTTGCCATGAAGTACTGTACTGTATGTAGTGAGCAGTTCTGTGCTGTGCCTCTCAGAATTTAGCCCATTCTTTTTTTGTAGATCGAAGGTAGGGCGCTAAATTCTGAATGTATTTCACTCTTCGCTGTGTCTTTTGTGTGTTTAGCTCAAAGATAACTGTCGCATTAGACGGCTAAGTGAGTACACAGATTGTTCAGGCCCTTTTCTCCGTAAATCTTAGTTTCCTGTGCGGAGGATTTGTATAATTCAGGGATTGGTGAAGGATTTCTGTCCGCACAGCTGTTTCACACAATTTTGAGATGCAGATCCCGAACGTTTGGGGGATCATATTTAACATCATTTGGGAATCATATTTAAAGAATCCAATTGTGTTTATAGTGAAAGGGCCTATGTCTGTGTATGTGCATGTACATACACATACGTACATCTATCCATACATACATACACACTCACATATATGCATGTACTGTGTGTGTGTGTGTGTGTGTATATATATATATTTACAATATATATATATGTGTGCATATATGTGTACTGTGTATAATTATATATACATATAAATACATCCATCCATACATATTATTTTCAAAGAATGTTTAATAAAATATTAGAAATAAAAATAAAAAAGTTTCATAACAAGAATATCCAACTACATATTGTTTGAATTATACTTGTAAGCATGCACAAATTACTTCTTTTTTTTTCCTGGTACACAAGTGTGAAATATGCACAAATTACTCAATTATTTTCCTGGCAAACAAGAGTGAATTAAAAAGGCTCTCTGTGGCCGCTAGTGTGTGGGAGCTGAATACTGATTCACAGTTCAGTTTGCACATACTTCAGCTAAAGGGTCGACACGCGGGTTAGTGACGGTGAATGGAACTGCCGCCATCTTGGCTCTGGTTCGAAGGGTTTCTTCCAATCGCTTATTGTCACTCCTTGCATCTCCACCCAACAGAGTACGTGAGGAAGAGATGTGAGGATGAGATACGAGGACAGAGGAATGGAGGCTACATGTATTAGGCAAATGGGATGTCCTTGCTCAGTCAAGCGTCAGTTTGAAATGATGGCAGTTACAGCCGTTGCCTGACGTGGAGAGTTAGATCCACAGGTGGATCATTTATACATCACGCATTCCAAAAAAATACTTCCACAGATTCTGCAATCATGCATTTAAAAGATTGGATTGTCCTTAAAGATGACTCGATTGATTTCCTGGTCATGCGAGGGCCAAGGAGACGAGGGCGGATAAAATAAGCGATTGGAATGAGCCCATAGGCTGATGAGAGGATGAATGACAGCTTGCAGCGGTTACCCCGGGTAACAGCGTTACGTTTTTACAGGCACTTCCTGTTCAAGCCTGGCGGGACCTCCCCCTTGTATTGCACAACGTCTCCGGGGTACCCGCTCACCTCCAGCACGGTGTACTCCCCGCCGCCCCGCCCCCTTCCCAGGAGCACCTTCTCCCGGCCTACCTTCAGCCTGAAGAAGCCGTACAAGCACTGCAACTGGAAGTGTGCTGCTCTGAGCGCCATCCTCCTGTCCGTCACGCTGGTGTTCCTGCTGGCCTACTTCATCGGTGAGTGTGTGCCTCTGCGGGGCTGGCTTCCAATGTGCACACGCACACATGCACAAACACGCATAGGCATGCACTCACTCACACACACACACACACACACACACACACACACACACACACACACACACACACCCACTCACGCACGCACACACACACACACACACACACACCCCCACTCACGCACACACACACACACACACACCACACATTTTTGTGGAAATGCAGGTTGCTGTAATGTACTGTGCTCTGCTGTGCAGCTTCGCCGGGGGCGAGCAGCAGTCACAGTTGTGTCATATGCTGCTTTATGTAAGTGACATGCCTTTTGCTGCATTTGCATCGGCAGTTCGTAGAGAAACCTGTGGTGTGGCCTGAATTCCCCCCGCCATGTGTTCCTTGGGTGATATTTATTTATACTGAATGGTTTTATTTTCTACAGTTTTAGCTTGTGGCATTCTGGGTAAAAAAAGAAAACGTGTCTGTAGATCAGCGTGCAGACACAGAATATGTCACTAGATTTTCTTATTTTATTTCATTTTTTTCCTGAAACAGCTGGGGAGTATGTTTTTTTTACTTTGTGCCATATAAATGTAGTTCCACTTCATAGTGGGAGCTTGCCTTCCTATAGTTTTCATGCACACCTGCTTAGCATATATATGGCTAGAGGTATATTTTTATCTCACTTGTGTGCTGAAATTAAGTCAGATTGCATGTAGCCGGAAAAGAAACTCGGTGTCACGCAATTTGAGCAAGCTCTTCGGCTCGGAGGTGGCAGACGGCGTTGCCTTCATCAGAGAGATAAATAGATCCATCCTCTCAGACAGCAATAAATATGCATTACAGCGGGTGTATGATAAAACCGCCATTTCTGCTTTTCCTCTGGGCTTCACTAGCCATTGGGAGGCTACTCAAGTCCTATGAAAATGGTGATTGCATGGCAGTTAGACTACACCGAATGCCTGCTGGAATGTAGGTATTCTTTCTTGAATGTGTGATATTGACATCATAAGAAACGCCGCTGCCAGAGTCCTGGGGGGTTTTCTCTCTCATTTACACTGCATGGATTAAAAACCAAAATTGGAATCTGCTTCAAGCCCGTAATCTCAGTGAAACAGAACAGATATGCCTGTGCACTACAGCAAACAATAAGAGAAGGTGGGGTGCTCGACAATACTGAGACAAAATGGAATCCTAGAAATCCTTGTGTCGGAGCACGCACTAATTATAGTGGCAGAGAGTGAATTTGCGCCTTTAATCCACTGAGAACAGGAAACTTCCTGAGAATCTCACGTCAGGTGACGTCGAAATGTCCGTTTCCTGTTCTCTGTCGTTTGTGTGTGCTTTAGCGCCACCTTTTCCAGGAAACAGTTCACTTTGGGAGTCTTTCTTGGATTCCATTTTGTCTAAATGAAACGGACTCAAAGGTGGAAACATTGTGGAGGCCAGCGGCAGAGGCGGAATCCGGGGCTCAAATTCAGCAGAAGCAGTGCTTTGTGGCACGCTTGAGGAACCGCGGCTCTAAATATACATTGCAGCAGGTCTGACCTGGCTGCGAGCCAGATTAGCCCACATCGGGCCGCTAAGACTTAATTACTGGGTGTAATTACTAAAAAAGGAAAAGGGTGGAAAAAAATCATGCCTTGTCCCGACGCACCTGAGGTAAACATCGCTGGAATCCAGCGCCTCACCCCGAGATCTAGATTTTGAAATCAGGAACAAAGGCCATTTTTAATTAAACGCCGATGAGAAAATATATTTAATTTCAAGTGCAATTAATTATTGAGGCCCCGTAATTGGGAGCTCAGGCTGGGTTGTCTAATGAGCACAATTAAACCTTGTGACAAATGTTTTGACTTGCAGCGTGTGCTTGCCCCCCCTCCTCACTCCCTACCCACCCCCCCACCCCCCACCCTGTCCCCCCCCACCCTCCTCCTCTCCGCGGTCTCTCGTTTTCAGTACGGGTAAAAGTTGAAGGTGCAGAAACTTGCCATTATCTCTGTGGTGGCACTCTCATTAATGTATTCATTATGGCCCCCCCTCATAAGGTCATCAGCTTCCTCCCTCTGTGTTCTCTTCCTCTCCTGCTGGGAAACAAAAGGCCAGCCAGCCTGCCACTTAGCTCAAAATTTAATCACCGGTCTGAGCCGCGGGTGCGTCCGAGCGAGTGTGCCCGCCACCGTGTTGAGGAACTTTGCGTGTTCATCGTTAAGATGGACGCCGGTGGCCGGGAACGCCGGCTTCGCTTTTCACGCTTTTCGGGGGATCGCGCGGCGTCGCCGCTGCGTCGGGCTGCGTGACGTAGGTCTCCCCCGCCGCTCCCCCGGCGGTCTCCTGAGGCTGCTCGGCTTCCCCCCGCCGCTCTCGCGTGGGAATGCACCTCCGGAAAAAAACGCCGCTACCTTCACACGACTCCAAGAGAATACGCTCCCGCTGCCGTTGCTTTCCTGTACAGGAATATGGATTTGCTGCTAGGCTTGTTTTGTGGTAAGACAGGTCTTGAGCTAATAAATAATATGAGATGAGTTTTTTTTTTTCTCTCTCTCTCTGGTTTGTACCTCGCGCACGTAAGACTTTACAATTGTAGCTCGGTTGCTATGATCTAACTTGCTCCTGAGAAACATTTTGGAGTGCTGGCGCAGAAGTGAAAAATAGTTTTTCCTGGAAATGTTTCCTGCTGAGAATAAAAAATTTTCTGTTATTATTTTTAAAAACCATTTCTGAATACCAGGATTCTGGTTTAACAAAAAAAAAGGAAAGAGAGAATTGGTCTTGTCAGTTTGGGTACTGAGTGTTTTTCATGTGGCAAATACAAAAAAAAAATTATAATAATGAACATAAATTGTAGCAGTAGAAATGCCAACAGGATGCTGGGATATATACCCTACATTATTGAGAATAAAAACTAAGGAAGTCATAATTATCTTATACAATACCTTTGTTAGCCCACTTTGAGTATTGTGTGCAGTTCTGGGGACTGTATTATAAGATAGATATAGAGGCTATGGAAAAGGTTCAAAGATGGGCAACCAAACTGGTTCCTGTTATGAAAGAAAAAAGATATGAGCAAAAGGTTGCGATGCGATTAATCTCTTCAAGGGGCGATTTGATGGAGACTTTTAAATTCATAAGAGAAGTGAACTACAAGAGATTTTTCAGGTTGCGTTCTGTTAGTAGAACACACGCACACACACACTTAATATTTCCTCAGCTGCTTTCTTTTAAGTGTTTAATTTGAGCAGCTGTTGGGCTGCCTGGATTAAAATTATAGTTGAGTTTAGATGATGGGCTCTCTCCGTGTGTGAGATATGGGCTCACTCAGGTGTGTAATGAGTGACCGGTGTCTGCCAGGCTCGCCGATCACCCAACCGAGTGTCTAAAAGGGATTAATTAGCCATATGCTCACAAATACCCACAGTCCACACATTGACGGATGAACCCTGGCCATGCCTCTGGACAGTCTCCAGGTTTTTTTTCTTTTTCTTTCATGGTATTTGGACTGTTGTGTCTTATGACAGCATGTCATGCTGGAACGGTACCAGGAAATGGAATTTTTTTCTTGTACGTGGGCAGTAGTAGCAGCAGCATCTTTAAGTGGCATGCAGTGGGGTGGCCTGGCGGTAAAGTTGGCCCTGGTTTCTAAAGTGGCGCTAATGGGTAATTGGGTGCTGGCACAGCGTGCATGATAATATCTCCAGCACATAAAGAGGTGAGATGTTGCTTCTGAACTGGCTCGCGGTTCTGCCGAGTTCCCTTCCAGAAAGGCAGAAGGTTGGAGAGCCGAGCGCGGTGCTTACGATGAAGCTGGAGCGCGCGCTACGCTGCACTCCTGCGGGTTGGACGCCCCTCCCTAACGCCTGCGCGTGCCTCACTCTCGCTAAAATGGGCTCGTTCTCTTTTAGGCCTGTCTCTGCGGGCAGCACGGGCCTTTTAATTGCTGTCGTATTGACGTATGTTAGATCACTATGGGAGGCCAAGAGGTGAGTTTCACATACAGTCTTATGCATCTGTTGAGCCCAACACTGTTGTGCAAGCACACAGAGATGAGAAACAATGTGTTGAGACCTATTCAGGCAACTCCTGCAGAGGTTTGGATGTCTTGGTTTTTTTTGGGAGATTTTGGATCATCTTTATCCAGACTTTATCCGGACTTTTGGCAGCATTGGGAGATTTTGGATTGTTGTACAAGTACAAGCATGCAGAGATGAGAGACTGTATCGAGTGCAAGTCCTACTCAGTCAGCTCCTCCTGAGGTTTGGATATCTTGGTTTTGTTAGCAGATTTAGGCCTTTCCTCCAGAGGTTGGGGGTTCTTTGACAGTGTTGGGAGTGTTTGGATCATTTTCCTCCAGACGCCAGCAGTGTTGGGAGAGTTTGAATGCAATAAGATGAGGAATAGCCAGTCGGGGAGATTATTCGGGCGCTCGGAATGAAACCCTATCCATCGTTGCTAGCGCTGAGCGCCCTGACAGCACAATGTTTTCCCTCCCTCCCTCCCTCCCGCCATGTCCGCTGCTGATGTAAACCCACAAATCAAAGCCGGCCTCTTTGCTGAAGCCAACGAAATGACAAGTTGGGCCACCCCCGCCATCATTCTTCTGACACACCCTCCTGCGCCACAGTCGACTCCCAGCCCGTCTAAACGGGGTGGGGGCTGGGTTTCGCATTATCGTCGCCATTGGTGTTGTGTCACCAACGGCCCCCTCTCTTGATATGATTATTACCACTCAGTCCTTGCGGGGAGCACCTACTTGCAAAGAGAACGCAGAGGCGAAAAAAAAAAGAAAGTCTTGTCCTGGAATCCGATCTGGGGAAATGGCTATTGATTAAGTTAGCCAGAGGAGATTGCGCTCATCCTTTATTGCAGGCTGTATGAAAGGACTCATAATTGTCCCTGTAATTTCATGCCATATATTTAGCAGCGTTCGAATGACGGGCGGCAGTGTAGTATAACGGGTAAAGAACCGGTCCTGTAACCTGAAGGTTATAGGTTCGATTCTCAGGTTGGACACTGCCGTTGTACCCTTCAGCTAGGTACTTAACCTGCATTGCTTCAGTATGTATTCAGCCTGTATAAATGGAAGGAATGTAAATGCTATGAAAAAGAAGTTATCACATAACAGGAATTTGGCAGTCGCTCTTTTCTAGAGCGACTTACACAACATTTTACATAGCATTTACAAGTTATGTAAGTCACTCTGGATAAGAGCGTCTGCTAAATGCCTGTAATGTAATGAAAGAAAGCCTTCTGGTTAAGAAAGACTACCTACCTGAGAGTAACGATATTTATAACCTTCCATTTATCGATCTGTACCCTGTCGTAATGGAATTTTTATTTTCTGCTGGTATTTTTCATACACTAATAATGAAGTGGAGGCCTGCTGATTAAAGATCATCCACTAAATAGGGTGACATGCCATGTAAATGGTTGTTTAAAATGGTTGTTATGACTCTGGTTGACTGATACAATGAATAAAACACCCGAAAAAAGTTTTCTTTTGATTATTCAACAAAATCTCATGGAAACTCTTTTCCCCCAAACTCTTTTTTCTTTTTTTTTTCTCTTTGTACTGCTGCCACCTTCACCTAATAAACAGATATCTAGAAATTGCTTTTCGCGGAACTGGTTCGAGCCGATGCGGTACGTTTAATGAATGTTGAAACACGGCGAATCCGTTTGTTTTTTTCTGAAGCCCTTGGCACAGATGAATCTTGATTGATTGAAGTCGGTGGAATCTCCGAAGCCGCGGGTGTCAATCAGCAAACAGCGCGGGCGTGAAAACGAAGCTTTCGCTCGGACTGTTCGTCCGTGACAAGACCGTGTATTTCTAACTAGCGAGTCACACAGCGGGGCAAATAAGCCTCCCATTGTCTCTGACATACGATATCTGGCAGGGGGGGAGAGCGGAAGAATCTGCGTCTGAAGTGTCAGCGGGTTTTGGGGGAAATGAAGGAACTCAGAAACACTGTTTAGTTCCAATGAGGGGAGACGGAAACAAACAAGGACGCGTGTCGATGCGGAGGAGGAAAAAAAAAAACCCCAAAACGAAAACGTGCCTCCGCGGCTCCCCGTCTTCGAAAGCGGCTGATAATTCGGCACGCCGCTATCGGTTCTCCCGCGGCGCTCGGGCGGAATGTTCCGGAGAGGCAGCCGGGCAGTAAAACGGGTCGTGATGACTTTCTGCTGACAGGTGCGTTCTGCGCGTAGCTGCTGCTGACACCGCCGCCTCGCCGGGCCGGGTCGCGTCTGTCCTCCGCTTCAGTCGTCCGTCACCATCAGCGCCCGCAGATCCTGAGGTGCGCACCGGTCCGTCCTGGAGAGAGCGGTCCTTTTGTTGACCGGGTGAGGCATTGGGCGGCCTCTCCTCCTGGTCTTTATCTCACGGCTCATTATTGTTCCTGCTGACACGATCGTTTCATTGTCCCCTCCTTCCATTGTCTGCTGGGAATTAGTGAAGTAATGAGGAAGGGAAGAAAAGAGTCACCGCGCTGCCTTTTCTCTTCTGGGAGGTCCATGCTTACCGCTGACACTCACATATTCTCTCTCTCTCTCACACACACACACACTGTCTTGCATGCACACACACACACACACACACACACACACACACATGCATGCATGTATGAATTCATGAAGCTGATGAATGCGTACACATTCACACACACTCTCTTGCGCACATAAACGCTGCCTTGCAGACATGCACAGGTGGCACAGAGGTCTTTGTGTATTTGGAGGTTTTCTCCATTGGTTTGTTCATCTTGCTGAGTCAGCACTTAGGGCAAGTTTTGGTCCCTTAGGTATTATGTCTGTTGTGTGTGTGTGTGTGCGTGTGTGTGTGTGTCTGGTGTGTGTGTGTGTTCTCTTGGGGGATTTGCCATGCAAAAAAGATTATAACCAGGATGGCTCGGAATTGTGGAGTCCACAGGAAGAGTCTCTCGGATTCCTTCATTTGATAGGGAAATGAACACTCTGTCCTTGAAGGCTTGACAAACACGTACTGCAGTTGCTTCTTACAGTTTGACAAAGGGCTGACAAATTGCCAAATATTCCATTTAACGTCGAACTAAGTAACACAAACAAGACCAGTACTACCCTAATAAGCATTAAACAGCTTTAAATGAATGGCAGCCACATTCTGTTAAACCACAGGCTTCAAAAAACAGAACTGAGGTTACACCTAATCAGGTGTTCATGGACAGATAGATAGATAGACTCTTTATTGTCCACTTCTATGGAAATTTGCCTTTGGCTTCAGTAAAAACCAGCAGTCTCACATTTGTTGATATATGCCACAAATAACACGGTATGGACCATTTAGACTCAGACTAAACAGGCCACACAGCCTAGTGCGTAAATAACAGGGAAACGTGCTTAAAGAGGGTCAGGGCAGAGGGAACCGAGGTGTAATCTGAAGAAGTGAGTCTTCAGTCCTCCGTGTTGTAAGATGTCCCGAATCCCTGCTCCCACCGGCGCAGGAAGCTCAGTTAAATAACGTAACATCCCGTCCCGTTGCAGCCATGCACCTCTTCGGGCTGAACTGGGACCTGCAGCCCGTGCAGAGGCAGATGTTCCAGCCGATAGAGGACAGCGTCGGCGGGTCAGCCCTCCCCACAGGCCTCACCCTGCCGCCCCTGGGCAACACGGGGCTGGTGATCCCCGACCGCAGGGGCAAGGATGACGGTAAGGACCGCCTTTATAACCCCTCTCTAGCGCCACCTGTGACCCAGCAGAAAAAAAAAGTCAAAGGATTTGATTTTATTCATGCATAATGCACATACTGCCTCGGATGACAAAAATCCAGTTGTGGTGAAAATGTTTTCAAAAATACTATGTTTTAAATATTATTTTTATTGAATGTCTCTGTTAGTGTTGGTTTCAGCAGTGTAGAGTGTAGAGTTCTTGAGATTCCCCCTACAGGGGACAGAAATGAATTGTCAGGTCTTAGGAAGATATTTCACTGCAGTCCATTTTTAAAAACTGATATTCATTTGGGTGTTCATCCATACATTGTGAAGTGCTGCAAAAATCTTTCCTGATGGTAATCATTTTATTTTCGTGCATTGTAGTATATTTATTTCATTTTTAAATTGTTGCAAACAAGTGTGACTTTGTCCTTTTATTAATGGCTTAAGAACATTAATCAATGAATTAGTCAATCAGCAACTGAAATGATGAATTGGATGCACATGTTTACATTGTCCTCAATGAGTAATCAGTCAGTACATAGGGGAAAACACATAGGCTGATACTTGTCTTCAACACAGCTAGGGTCGTCAGTGAAAGTGCATTGTACTTAATACAAGTTGGCACAAGTTATTGAAAAATGTGTGGATTGTTTGAAATGTCATATCTTTGGGGTCAGTGCATCTAAACTCAGTGGATATTGAAGTGGGAGTTCTGCAATGCCTGTTCCCAAGCTCCATAGCCTTTTGGTGTCTGGAGCTGGATGTGTACAGTGCTATACTGCAGTGTGAAACACACATGTGAGTTCAGGTAATTAGATGAAGAAGGAAGAATTTAGGAAACCATGGATGGCAATGCATTGGAAAATGGCTTGTTTAGTTTCTGCCAAACATATAATCGTAAGTTTAGGTGTAGCTTATCTTAGTTTAGCATCGTTTGTATTTCAATAATTTGGTTCATACGCAGACTTTTAGGAATTACAGTTTGCTTTGCAGATGTATGGAGACTATACGCTTTGTTTATGTGGGAAAATAAAATCACCGGAAACAGAACTGTGGCCAGAGAAAAAGAGGATTTTGTGGCAGTAGGCCACTGAACGACCCAGATTGCGGTTCCAAACTTTTTGTCAGGTCCTGGAAGAGTTGTTCTGGCTCAGCGGGAAGGTTTTTCAAAATGACTTTCTAACGATAATGGCGGGAACCCATGCGGGCGTGCCCTTCTGCTTTACGCAATTTGCCGGATCTTTTTTCCCCCCGCTCTCCGCTCTCAGATGAATTTGTCGTCTTTTGAAACGTCGGAACAATTCGCCGCCCATTTCCACGCGAAGGCTCGTCACGGCAACAGACAGCCATCTGCATGGTAATCCAGCGAGAGCTCGCTGCTGGCGGATTGATGATGCTTCTTCACGGGAACGGAAGAACCCGAGGCAGCTTTAGGGGTTCCGCGTTCGGGGTCTGGAGGCAGATTAGCCGTCTTGTCCCGTCCCTCATGAAACGAAACGCCGGCTCTTTCATCTCCTGATTTGGACTCCACTCCTGGCAGGAGAAGAAAGTGCATTCTGGCCCCATTGGTACTGTGGGCAAAGACAGTTTGAGAAGTTTTGATGCCTCCCAACAGACAAGCCAACTCTCCAAATTTAGCTACTCTGATTGCCGCAAATGGCGGAGAGAGCTGGAGGGGCGCACGCCATTTGGAAGTGTACCGTACCGTGCCGCACCGCACGCTGGGCTGCAGGGAGAATCCTCAAACAGCCTCAGGCCTGAGATCATGCCTGTGTCGAGCTGCCGTGTTGACTGGCAGTGGCTGCTGAAGGGACTATCGATCGCCGCGTCTTTATAATTCCACCCGACAGCGTAGCATCGTCAACAACAATGAGGGGAATCAATCCGCGTTGCGTCCGTGCCGCGTCCATGCGCACACATTTGTTTTTGCAGCTCTCCGAATCGAACTTTCCACCGTCTGACTTTTGAGATTGATGTTCTGAGCGCTGCTGACTTGTCCTTTAGTTTAGCAAAGTTAGCTTAAAAAAAAAAGACAACCGACTCACAATTTTCCAACAAGTCCCCTTCAAAGTATGATGCATGGACTAGATTTTGCCTAGATGTACTTGACTTAGTTCTTATCACTAAGGTTGAGACATTTTCCATTTCAGCGGTGAAAGGACGGAAGAGCACCTTCCTATGCCGCGATTAGATGTCGCGCCAGTATTAATGTTTGTTTCCCGAACGTGTTATTGCGAAGAGGCGGGAACGCGCGTTTGTTGTCCTCAGATAGCGCTGTGCGCATCACAAGCGCTTGAATGTCGAGCAGCGCGGAGGAAGCCATCTGCCGTGGCGTGTGTCGCTCACATCCGGCCGACTCTGTGGGTTCGATGTCTGTCCTAATTGAAATCACTGCTGGAATTGGCTGTCTGCATTACTGTGTGTGTGTGTGCGTGTGTGTGTGTATGTATATGTCAGTTTCTTTGCACATGCTGAAGTATGCGTATGTATGTGTGTGTGTAATTATATACATTTGCGTATGTCAAGCGTATGTTTACGTGTGTGTGTTTGTGTGTGTATATGTATGTATATGTCAGTTTCTTTGCTCATGCTGAAGTATGTGTATGTATGTATGTGTGTGTGTAATTGTATACATGTGCGTATGTGAAGCGTATGTTTACGTGTGTGTGTTTGTGTGTGCGTGTGCACGCACGTGCATGTGTGTGTGTGTGTGTGTGTGTGTGCGTGTGTGTGTGTGCGTGTGTTCTGAGTCTTGTTTTCTGCTCGTGCCGCAGCAGGTCTGGACGGTCTCTTCCCAGACGACAGCTTCATAGACATGGGGGAGATCGACGTGGGCCGTAAGGTGGCACAGGAGATCCCCCCTGGAATATTCTGGAGGTCCCAGGTCTTTGTGGATCACCCCACGTACCTCAAATTCAACATGTCTCTGAGCAAGGGAGCCTTGGTGGGCATCTATGGAAGGAGGGGCCTTCCCCCTTCACACACACAGGTAAGTAGGCTGGGCGTGGCCTCACCTGTCCACTGAGAAACCTAAGGTGCTCTCTGATGGGTACACAACTACCCAGGCCTTTCTCTAAAAAAATCACACCTTTTCAAATCCAATTCTGATGATCTCTTTTGGCAATACAAGCTACATAATTAGGAACAGAAAGTAAATTCTATTTAGTTGTAATTTTAGCTAAATATGTACTCGTCAGACTTGATGGGTCTGGGGCTGTTTCTGAAGAATACAGTTTGAGAAGATAAGTAGTGCTTCAAATAAAGCAGGGCCTGATTTTAAAATAAATAAATAAATGAACAAACAAACAAACAAACAAACAAACAAACAAACAAACAAATAAATAAATAAATAAACCAAACTGCAAAAAAAAAGCCAAAGACATATGTTTGAAAAGGCACAAAAAGTTGGAATGTTCTAGTGAGATTTTGATTACAGCTGCTTTGGCTCTCATTTAATTAATTTATTTATTTTTTGCTACCAAATGAGTTGCATTTTTAAATCAATCGATAAAGGATTCACATTCTTTTCGCAGCCATATTTTGACCTTACTCTGAGGAGAAGTATACTCTCTGACTTCCATTTTTATTTATCAGTGACTGAATGCTTCGCTGCGAACAGATTAGGGGGGAAATAAAGACACAGAGGCCGATCTGTCTTGATATTTCTTGTGTAAAATGCTTTCGAAGACCCTTGTATTTTTGATTAAATCAAATGACAGTATAATGAATATGGAAACATCTCAGTTTAATTTGGGAGGTAATGAGAACAGCTTCTGTTCTGGTATATTTGTGAGGAGTAGACAGAAGAGCGCACCGTACAGTATTGTACGATTGATTTACTGATTGCGGCATTGGAACCAGAGGCAGTAGATCTGGTTTAAAAAAATAAAAAAAACACAAAAACATAATTCCCAAATGCAGATAAGAAAACTTAATTATACTGTACTGTGAGCTCTACATGACTCTTCTCATCTTCACAATACACGGCACTGCTGGGGAAAGGTTTGAGTTAGCCCATGCAATTTTAAATCTGAATGACCATTCATTCTTTTCAGTAATCCAATTCTGATTCAAAGAAATGAGTCAATTTATTGTATCATTGTATTCATATAGTTTATATTACTGTTTTGCATATTCAGCTCATTTTGGCAGTGCTCCCTACCATAAATATTAACTGTATGACACTTCTAAATTTGTTGATACTGGTTCTATTATACTGTACATTTTAAAGACCTGAACCAGATTTATAGGTTTAAAGCAAATTAATATTCACAGAATATCACTGTCTATACAGTAGATGCATCGTTCAGAATGGTGTTCTGATGATGACTTGCTCAAATGAATTGAGAGTTCATTAATGAAATGTTCATACACAGTACAAGAGCATACATGGGAATTACCGTTTGCATTATTAGGCAATAGTTAATAAATTTTAAAAATCAAATGCCTTCTTCACTGGCAAAATATCAATTAAAGTTCATCAATCATCTGTCTGCATTGATTCTTTAAAAAATTGAGCATGAATTGGGTGGTACAAATTCATGACAATTTATAGTCATACTAGAAATTACTAAATTGCTAATAAATTTCTACATTGGTTTGGGTAATAGTCTTTCTTTCTTTCCCTAGGTACTTTGTTATTGACATCTGTGCATATTTCTGCCTCAAGCTGTATGTGCACAGAATTAATCTGTTTGCTTCTGTTCAAGAGAATCAATGAATTTTGCACAATGTACATGATTTAGTATCTATTATGCATATTACACAGATATTATCAATAACACAGTGCCTGTTGTAATGGTGCTCTGTCCGGCTGATGTCAATATTAGCAAGACAAAAACATCACTTGTCATTCAAGAACAATGCAATTATATATATATGGATATGAACAGGATCATACTAGTTGTTGTTCATGTCAATTCATTTTTTGTTGTTGTTGTTGTTAATAGTGCAGTCCAGAAGTAATTGTTCCATTATATGTCATTGGCACCATCTTGTCTCCTGTTAAAAAAAAATAAAACAAGACCAGGTCAAAACCTAGTATATGGCTGGACCGGCCGACCAATCGTGTAACTTCATAACTCGGCCGACCAATGGTGTGACTTCATCACTCACTCAGTCACAGACATTCGCGTTTGTAGGGCTGGCCAAAAAAAACAAAGCTATGAGAAAGTTATTTGGTAATTGCCACCCATACAAATGTTCTAGTTCTCACACTGTTATGGCATTTATAGCTGACAGTAAGTCTGGAATTAAAGGATGAGTGAAAGTGAAGATCATGTTTGCTCTCCCGTTAGCAGGATAAGGTTAGCATGTCCGCTGAGGGTTGTCTGACATGTGCCTCAAATGGCTCGATTTAGATCGAAAATTCATCGGCTTACATCAGGCAGTTTTCAAACCTTTTCTGGAAAAATAAAAGTCCACAGTTAAAGTTCTGATGGCTCTGATTAACCAGGTTGCTTTTATGTAATTTAATTTGAATTTGTTGGCCTTCATTTTTGATATGGACTATGTGCAGTCTTTGCTCGATATCATTGTGTCAATCTTTCAAATGAAAACTCATCATGTTTGTCTCATCCGGTTAATTAGACTGACTTTGTGCCCTTTGTAAAGACTTTTAACTAAAATTTTTACAGATTTTAACTCTTGCTGTCGGACATATTGACAGTAATATTCTGTAAGTATTTTAATTTAATACTTTATTTAACCAGGGAAGGTTCGTTGAGAAAGTGTTTCTTTTTTTCAAGGACAGCCTGGGAGTAATGCCAAAGAGAACAGTTGCCAGTGTGGAGTCAGAGAGAGGGAAGCGGGGGTAAAGCCCCTGGAGCCGTTTTTTGGGTTAAGGGCTTTGCTCAGAGGCCCAACAGCAGAGTTCTTTCTTGTTAGGGACCCAACTTCATCTCTCCAGACACAAGTCAGCCTCCCTGTACGCCCACCAGGGGCTCGAACCAGCAGCTCTACGGTTGCCATCTCTACGCCCTACCACAAGGCTACCCTGCCGCCCAAATATTTTAATGAAATGTGCTCTGGTGATGAATGCAGTTCAGGTGCTTAAAGGGTGTAGAACTGAGTGTAGAGCCTGTCTGTGGTTTGGCAGTTTGACTTCGTGGAGCTCCTGGATGGACGGAGGCTGTTGACCCCGGAGGCCCGGGGCCTGGAGGGGCCGGGGGGGCCCCAGCGAAGCCTGGCGCCGCTCAGCAACCACGACACGGGCTTCATCCAGTACATGGACTCCGGCATCTGGCACCTGGCCGTCTACAACGACGGCAAAGAGACCGAGCTGATCTCCTTCATCACCACGGCGATAGGTGAGCACACACGTCATCGCTGTGGACTGGCTGCAGTCTAGAGGAGTCATCGTCGGGAAGCTGCAGGGATTGCTGCTGACATGCTTTTAATTCAGGGATCAGTGATAGGATCAGTTTCATTTCAGTTCATTCAGGAAATTAACTGAAATTAATTAAATGTTATTGGAATGTATGCAAGTTTTTAAAATTATGTGTATTTAAATTCATTTCTGGAGCTAAGAGAATGGATATGGAACTGATCAAGGACTCTGCAGTATATGGAAAAAAGGGCAACTGATTCAGATTGTATTCAAGAGGCTAAATCTTAAAATAGCATCTTTTACCTTGTGAGAATCATATGGGCTTGCAATTAAAACCGGCACAAGTGAGCTGTTAGGTTTTTCAGGAGCATGCAGCCAGGCTCGGTTGTATCCATCTAAGTGTTACATCAGGTGAGAGAATATTATTATCCCAGATGATTAAAGGGTGCGAGTTTCTCACCGTTAGCTCATAATTCACTCATTAGCCCGTGTGTCGAGAACTGCACGGGTCTCCCGCTATTTTGGGTCATGTGAATAGAACACCTTTACTCCCATCTGTGGGGTTGAACCCAGCTGCTAGTGCCATTCTAAAGTTTGAATTGACTTTTCTCAGCCAAGGGCTCTATTATGTTAAGTTGACAAGCGGAAATTCAATGAACTGCCAATTTGTCCGGACAAATTGGCGAATTAGCTGTACCGCGCAACATAGAGTTACTGTCCCGCCAAATCCCTCAGCACCTCTTGCAATTTGTCCAAGTTAATTGATTAATTTTATTTATTTATTTATTTATTTATTTAAAACAAAGTCAAGCTAAGGTTTTGGGAAGTTAAACGACATATGTGATATATTTAGCACTTATATATTTAGCACTCAGTGCTAAAGTTGTAATGGTGTCCTCTAACCTGAATGTACGCATCACTGGTAATCCCCAGTGCACAGTGCGTTCACAGCTGGCTCATTGATGAAGGTGATTTGGCCCCCTATTCTGGGTTATCTGGCCTGCTGAGGGGAAGTCCTGAGGTTGTACGCTACAATGGCGCACGCTGAGCCGAAATGGAGTGTCTCGCGCTTGACTAGACTCAATTAGTGGCAATCACAATACTCGGATGTGTTCCGGAGGGCCCTTTTCTGTCCCCCTTTAAAGCGGGCTCTGCGGCGGGGCTCGCCGCAGCTGCGCTTGGTCGATGTAGCTCGTCCCCTCGCGGAACCGGCGGCGACGCCGTCTGTCAAATCGAGTCGCCGGCTCGGTTTAACGCCGCTTTACACAGATGTTCCAGGCGCAGCGGCGAGGGTGGAGTATCCCGAGTGCAGCGTGTTCTGCCAGTGCTGTAGAGCAGGAGATTTAACCCTTTCTGAGCCCAGGGATCCCCACCCAGGCTTAAAGGCATCCAGGGGAACCACCCCATTGTCAGCTAAAAAAGGTCATATTGTATAAAAGGTTTATATTTTGAAATATTTTCCCAAATCTAAACATAGTCATTGCTCATCAAGTCTGGCCAGGGACCACCCCCCCCTCCCGCAGTGCCTTTGAGGACTCCCGTGGGCCCCTGGACCCCCTGTTGAAAACCCAGTGTTTGCATATAGCAGTCCGGTCCGGTAAAACTCTACCTCATTAGCGGGCACCATTGGGACAGGTGTGAGAAGCCATTTTGAGAATTTTGCAGGGACAAAGGAAGGTGTCGGGTGTCACGGAGGCAGAGCTCGTTATTGGACGGCTCCTGGCTCCGGTTCAGTTGTGCTGCCAGCGAGCGAGGGAGCGATGCAAAACAAACGTTAACCTCTCTGACCCTGCAATGGAAACCCAACCCTTTCTCCAGCTTTTCAACGTTGTCCAAAAGATCCCGCCCGCAGCAATGCCCTGTACTCCCCCCTTCTGATGTCAGATCTCATGCAGCTCCCAAAGTGGGTGTGGTTTAAAGGGGACTTGGCCAATCACAGAGCTGGGAAAGCCGAACACACTGCTGCTGATACCTTCATCTCGCTTCTTTCAGCGTCCGTGCTCATTAACCCTAGTGGAAATCAAACTTACAGAAATATATTGAAATAAAATGTGTTTCCAAGCATATGAGCACTTCATGACACTTCAAATTTAGCAATATGTGTTTTTTATTCATTGGTGTGCAGTCTTGTGCACAGTATGTTGTGGTATATTTTGTAGGTATAAGGTACCCTGCTTTATGGAATCTCCTCATGTATTGCATTCACATCATCAGCTGCTACTTAGCGCTCAGAACATTTGCATTGGATGAAAACTGAGACTCGCTTGCTTTTCGAATCTGCCAGTAAATGAAATACCTGACAGGTGAGATTAAGGTGTGGTTGGCCTGTCAACCCAACACCTGTTTCAGCAGGGCAACGGGACAGGTGAATGGGACCGGCAGACTTGCACTTTTAAAATACAATCCATTTGGACAATTGGATATTTTACAGAAGCAATTCGGGTTAAGCAGCTTGCTCAGTCAGTGGTTCCCCGGCTGCTCCCCAGAAGTCCAGCATACAGCCTTAGGGTAACAAGCCCAGTTCCTTGGTCTTTATGCCGCACAGCTGCCTGTGCTCTGAGGGAAATTTGGACTGAGGAGTGGCAGGGCTTTGGTAACAGAGAGGAGAGGATGCATCACTGAATGGGTCATGACTCTCTCTGCCAAGTTCATCCTCGGGTCACTAAATTGCGTGTGCAGGGCTGGGTGCGTTTCCCTCTCCTGCATAACCAGACTCGCATTTTTATGCGTGCATCTCTGGTGGCCAATCGGCTCGGCTCATTCGGTCCGAGAGCAGCTCAGAGGAAGCCAAAGAGGGATGTGCAATCGTTTTCGGAAAGAAAATCTGAAGTTGAACATGTCATTTTATAATAAATAATCTACACGCACGCCCGCACACATACACACACACACACATGCAGACACACATACGCCCACAGGTGCAAAAAGCGGCCATTTCTTAACATTAGAAATCCTTTTCAGCATCACAGCAACTCAGCCACAGCCCGGAATAATCTCTTTTGAATAGATGTATGCTCTCTCTCTCTCTCTCTCTCTCTCTCTCTCTCTCTCTCTCCTCTCTCTCTCTCTCTCCTCTCTTCTCTCTCTCCTCTCTCCCCTCTCCTCCCTCTCCTCTCTCTCTCTCTCCCCTCTCCCTCCCCTCTCCCTCTCTCCTCTCCCTCTCCTCTCCCTCTCCCTCTCTCTCTCTCTCTCTCTCTTTTTCTCTCTCTCTCTCTCCCTCCCTCCCTCCCTCTGCAAGGCCGAGTGAACAGAGATGACCTGTTTCTTCAGCGCGGCAGTGGCGGTTTAGGTGACCTCACCTTGCCCCCGCCGTGGTTAATGGAAGGGGGGGAGCAGGAGTGATTCTGTTTGATTGTGTCTGGCACCTCATTTCATCAGCGCTGATCCCGGCCATCTGCGGCTGATTCCGGCGAGACCGCACGGCCCTCTGGGGCGGAAAGAGCCGCCCGTGCCTCGGGCGTCCGTTCCATCACTAACGGGAGCTTCAACCGCCACCCCCCACCCCCACCCCCACCCCGCCACACAGGAATTTTCCCTTTTTTCGGGCCGTGCCAAAAGTAACAAACCAAAATGCGGGTGTCATCAATTATGTAATCGCTTGCCTGGTGCAACAGGTTAGATGATGTGGTACATAATAGGGCCAGTCACATACCAGAAACCAGCAGCAAGCAAATGATAGATAAAACAAGCCAGTGACAAATCCTCATGTGTTCCTTTAGGGAAGTGCTTCCTTTAGTCCTTTGCATCTCAAAGGTTGTGGGCTTGATTCCCACCTGTGACACCACTCTTGTACCCTTGAGCGCGGTACTTAACCTGCATTACTTTAGCAAACAGTGTCTAGCCCCATTAAATGGATTGTGTGTGAAAATGTAATCTGTGTGAGCTGCTCTGGCTTAGAGTGCCTGCTACAATGTAAAAGTGATGTAACAAAATGTCCTTGTGTGGGCAGACAGAGCGAGAGGCAGTGGCTCTGCCTTTAGCTAATCACAGGCAGGAGAAAGAGAACTAGCCCCAGCCCAATAAATAAAGAATATTGACCCATCCTGTACATTTCTGTTTTTTTCCGATGACAATTCTCGAGGGTCCCATCACTGTGAGGGTGTAAATGTAATTTCAACTTAGAGAGGGGACAACAAACAGAAAATTTCTTTAGGCTTTTTTTTTTTTGGGGGGGGGACACTAGTAGTAGCACCCAATACAAAACGATAATAGCAAAGGGGGGGCTGGCGGGGGGAGGGGGGGGGGGATGCAGGATCTATGTGGCTGTCAGTCCTGTGCAGTTTGTACGTGGCTCTTGTGAGATGATGAAAGTTCTGTGGGCTGGTGTTGTTTATATTGTGTTGCAGGTAGGTGGTCCGAGCAGTCGGGCTTCAGTAGTGTAGCAGACACAGAGCCTTGGCGCTAAGCAGGTGCGCGCGCTGATCTGTTGTGTTGACAGGGCTTTCTGCCGTGGCAATACCTCTGTTTGTCAGAGTCCTTCAAGCGAGAGTACATCTGCTTTGCTCTGTAAAAAAAAAAAAGAACCTGGTGCTAGTACAGTACATCACAGCCAAATGCTCCTCAGGGCAGAATCACAGGAAGTTGGATTCAGTGTCTCCAAAGCATGCCGGTGTAGTGTATATCCTGACTACCCCGAGCCGGTGTGGAACACAAAGAACAAGCCGCCTTCCCCCAGCATTCTGAAACCTATAAGCTTGCAGCTTCCTGTCCTTGTAAACAGGGATTTCCTGCAGGGTGATTGTGTGTGTGTGTGTGTGTGTGTGTGCGTGCGTGTGTGCGTGCGTGTGTGCGTGTGTGCGTGCGTGCGTGGTATCTCTTCGGATGTGGAAGACATTCACGCTCTTCTCAGAATTGCAGGAATGTTGCATAAAGCACTTTGCAGAGAGGCACTCTGCTGTGGGGGGGGGAGCGTTTCCCTTAAAACCCCAGCCCTGCTGGGAATCAGGTAGTTCACACTTGCACCCTTAAGCGAGGGGCCGATTTGTAAACTGAAAGCTTGTATGAAAATGAGAAGTGGGGGGGGAAGAAGAGCAAATTGCCACGAATCACAACCCCCCCCCCCCCCCCAGCCTGTAAGGCAACACGCACACCAGGCCAGGTTACTGCATAATTGTACTTGCGGGGGGGGAGATGAAAATGTCGGGGGCCCCGTGGCTTCTGGCCCCCTTTCGTCAGACACAAAAGCTGCTTTGTTCCCCTCTCCGTGCCTGCGAGCGGCGGTAGCCCGCGGGCGGCGGGCCTGCGATTCCCGCTTTCGGACCTCTCTGAGCTCGTTTGTCTCCGCTCGTCGGAAGCTAACTCCGGGCTAATCAAAGCTCGTCGCCGCCGGAGGGGGGCGAGTGAGATGTCATCGCCCCGCGTTCGTAAGGCTGAAGGAGCGCCGGGTGGATCTTTGATCAGCGCTCCTCTACGTGGGACCGAATGTGCTTCGTTTGTTTTTACGGCGTGATCCTGTCGCGCCCGAAACTTGTGACGACTCCCTTCATGATAAAAAAAGAACACGGCAGGTTTAACTGTAAAGGTACGATGCGGTCCATAGCGTAACTCGCCATGATTAAAGCATGGAGCTGTTGAAACCGGCGTTTCAGCTTGGCGAAGTTATTCCGTTGTGTTGTCTGCTTCCTCGGTCCCCTCTCCCAGTGGCAACGACATCCTGTCACACCATTGCCACAGACACCAAGCAGCAAACAAAAAGAGCTAGCGCGGAGCTGTGAAAATGTTATGAATGATTTATTCCACACGTCGTCGCTAAGCGTGAATAGCGCCTGACAACCCCCTGACAGTTTGGTTATTGTTCTTTTTGTTTGTTTTTTTGTGTATTTATTCATTCATTTGTTTTGTTTTGCTTCCAGATTCGATTGACGACTGTCCCAGTAACTGCTTCGGGAACGGCGACTGCGTATCGGGAACCTGCCACTGTTTCCTTGGTTTCCGGGGTCCGGACTGTGGGAGAGGTAACCCCCCCCCCCCCCCCCCCACCCCGTCCCTCTTCCCTCTTTTACCCCTCTCACCCCCTTCCTTCACATCTCTCCACCTTGGTCTTTGAAGCGAGCATGTTACAG
This sequence comes from Anguilla rostrata, assembly GCF_018555375.3. Classification (NCBI taxonomy): domain Eukaryota; kingdom Metazoa; phylum Chordata; class Actinopteri; order Anguilliformes; family Anguillidae; genus Anguilla; species Anguilla rostrata. Next base: position 31,529,381 of record NC_057944.1, on the reverse strand, counting down.
GGATTATAGTTCAGGGATGTGAGATAAGCTGACCCGGGCTGCTGTAGCGGCTGTTTGGCTGGACCTGCCGGGACACGTCTAGGGCAGTTTGCTCTGGGTTTGACCAGCGGAGTCATATCAACACTCTCCCTGCTGGTCATTTTCCATTTTCACATATTTACTGACTTTTTCAGAAAATATATCTCCAAATGAATCTATTTGAGAGTTGGTCTATATATATATAAAACCCTCTCTCTCTCTCTATATATATATATATATATATATATATATATATAGATATATATGCACATTTTTATGTATGTGTGTGTGTTTTATTTTATTTGTTGTCTCAGTCTTTTTCATGTCTGTCAGGCCTTAGCTTGGGCCTGGAAATAATGAGCTCGTAGACGAGCCTCCCTGTCGGCCCCAGCCTCCGCCTGCTGGAAGGAGCCTCGAACCCCGCCGGGATGGCGGAGGGGGAAACCGGAGATCCTTCCTCTTCCCTCTTTTCCTCTGCTTCTTGGGAGGTTCCCGAAATAACGCGATCACTTTCTGCGCCCCGCGTGTGCGCGGAATCCGTCTTCGCGTGTTTCGTGTTTTCCCTCGAGGAACCTTTGAGGGGGAAAGGCTGCACCGACGCACAGAGAGTCCCTTTGACGATCTTAGCGTCAGACGCGTAGGAGTGTGTGTTAGGGGCCCGTAGTCACTTATTTATTTGTTTGCTTTTTTGTTTCCTCCCTGTCCTCACACATCTGCTGTGCGGTGGATGTGATTGATCTGCACCGCTGCATTGATTTGTCCCTTTCCAGTTCAGCAGGATTCAGTGCGGTCATCAATTTGGGGGAAAAAGCCCTCCCGTCCTCTCCCGAGCGGCGGCCACCTTTCCTCTTTATCTCTGTGTGCTTGTGTCACATGTCACGCTTCTAAAAACGGATTTAATCAAGCCTCCGCGGGGGTGACAGTTTCCTTTTCTTTGCTCAAGATCATCTGTAAATAAACACGCATCAAATATTTATGAACAGTTTCAGCTGCGGCGTCTTCATAGAGCTCTTCTTCTTTCTTTTCTTTTTTTTGTCTCCCTCCAAGAAAAAGAAAAAAAAAAACATCTACATCAATCCTTAAGCTAACATGGGGCTCAAAACATGAAATGCTGCCTTACCACTGGTGGTAAGAGTGTGAGGCTTGTATTCAACTTAGAGTAGACTCATAAGGATTCCGTGGATCTCCCTCTTGTGATTGGTTAACGTTTCATTGATGACTCATCGCCCGGCCATTTCAGAATGTTTTTTACGTCTGGCTGTTTCAGGGTACAGAATGTGCAGTACAAGACCGTTTAACTGGATTTTACTGTAGTGGGTGGTCACTAGAAAAGACATACATTCAATGTAAAGCATTTTGTCTGGGAGACAGCACCACAGGCCAGTGTGTGTTTGAAGCCCTCAGTCTGTGGAAGTCATTCTCATAAGTGTGTGCGTGTGTGTGTGCGTATGTCTGTGCGTGCGTTTGTGTGTGTGCGCGCGTGCGTGTGTGCGTGTGTTCGTTCGTGCGTGTGTGTGTGCGCGCGCGTGTGTGCGCGTGCGTGTGTGTGCGTGTGTGCGTGTGTGTGCGTGTGTGTGTGTGCGTGCGTGTGCGTGCGTGCGTGTGCGTGTGTGTGTATGTCTGTGCGTGCGTTTGTATGTGTGCGCATGCGTGTGTGTGTGCGCGCGCGTGTGTGTGTGCGCGCGTGTGCGTGTGTGTGCGTGTGCGTGTGTGTGTGTGCGCGCGTGTGTGTGTGCGCGCGCGCGTGTGTGCGTGTGCGTGTGCGTGTGCGTGTGTGTGTGCGTGCGTTTGCGTGTGTGCGCGCGCGTGTGTGTGCGTGCGTGTGTGTGTGTGTGTGTATGTCTGTGCGTGCGTTTGTGGTGCCATGCGTGCATGTGTGTGTGCGTGCGTGTGTGTGTGCGTATGTCTGTGCGTGTGTCTGTGCGTGCGTTCATGTGTGTGCGCGCGCGTGTGTGTGTGTGCGTGTGTGTGCGTTCGTGTGTGCGCGTGTGTGATGTCCTCTCCCCACAGCCTCCTGCCCGGTGCTGTGCAGTGGGAACGGCCAGTACCTGAAGGGCCGCTGCGTGTGCTACAGCGGGTGGAAGGGTCCGGAATGCGACGTTTCCACCAGCCAGTGCATCGACGTCACCTGCAGCGCCCACGGCAGCTGCATCATGGGAACCTGCATCTGCAATCCGGGCTACAAGGGCGAGAACTGCGAGGAAGGTGATGCGTGCATTAGCAAGCGACATAACTTTGCAGGGCGTTCCGATCGTTCATCTGGCGCTCTGGCGCTTAGCAACTTACCATCCGCACAAGTCGATGGAGTCATACTCTCACTGGGGTCGGACAGGAAAATGATGGATGATATCACAGCCTAAATATGTTTTTGATATGAGTAGTTGGATTCATGAAGTGATGCAACGTGCACTGTGAAAGATCAGATTTCACATATTTCGGAGGTTTATTGTTGCTAGGACTGCGGGTAGCGTGGAGAAAAAAAGAATGATTTCTTTTGTTTGACTTGCCAGGAACAGTGATGAGCTGTTGGGCCCGAACATTCCCAGCACTTCCCAACTCAAATGCCACTTTTCTTTTCCGAGAAACGGAATGTACCACAATACATTGGAAAATGTGCGGGCTTTTCAGAAAATAAACTCATGCAAGTATTTGACAGTTGTGAAATTAAGAAAAAAAAATCTGAAAGAAGCAGTAATTAAACTCCATATATGGCTCTCCCACCCCCCCATACCCCCCCACCCCCTCCCCCCACACCACTACCAGGAAAACGCGTCCGGGTACCAGACAAACCTTTCCATGTCCCGTCAGCCAGATTGGGGGACGGGAACGTGTTTGGCTCTAATCCCCTTCCTGAAGTCCCTCCGCTGCAGCCTCTCTGGACGGATTAGGGGACCGCCGATAAGATTGAAGTTGCCATTGTTTTTGTCAGCTCTCGAAGATTCTCATTTCAGGATGAAAAATGTGTGGGGGGGAGGGGGGGGGGTTTGTGATGAATGGAGATATCTGGCCCCCGCAGCCCTCCTCTCCATTTTGGCTGGAATGGCGGTCATATAAAGGGGAGAGGGGGGCAGGAGGGGGCACTGTAAGGGTTTAAAAAAATTTATTTTTATGACTTTCATTTCCGTTGACCTTCAGCCATGGTGATTAATTGCCAGGAGAGGCTTTGGTGTCAGTTTGCCTGTGAACTGTGTGCCGTAAGCTTAAGCCATCTGCTATGGGATGTGTTTGCCTGATTATAGCAGCCATTAGGGCTGTGATGTCACGGTGAAGGAGAGCTGTCACAATATGGCCCGCGGACGGCTCCATCGCCTGGCCCTCGCCCGCCATATGGGGAACGGGCGCCGTCGCCAGCTTTTGACAAAAGTAATTAAATAAATAAATCCGGAGACTGCTACTCGGGACGGGGAATAGCCTGGAGGAACGCTGTTCTGGCAATCGTTCGTCTACGCAGATTTTAATTATGCCGTTTGGAGACATTTAGAGTATAACTGCATTGTAAGGTGTGTTGCACTTCCCTTTCAGGGGTTTTTGTCTGTTTTCCCCCTCCTTTGGTGCTGAGCTCACAGATCTGAATTTTACTGTCCGTGAATCCAGACGGCGTGCGCTGAAACGCCTCATGTTACACCCCCCCCCCCCCACCCACCCACTTCAGTGGAATCTCATTTCTGGGGTTCTGGGGGAGCTTTAAGGAGAATGTCAGTCATCCCTCAGATTTACCTGCATTTAAATCCCTATCCCTTCCACCACTTTAGGGTATTATTCACACTCTTCCTGTTGTCATTTTTCGTGTCACGGCTACAGTAAACGCTGACCTCTGGCGGTAAGGCTCCCGCCATCTCGCCATCTCTCCGTCTGAGCTCTGAGGCCGTGCCTTGCGTGACGGGCTCCTCTCTCGCTTCTGCTTTCAGTGGACTGCCTGGACCCCACCTGCTCCGGGAGGGGCGTGTGCGTCCGCGGGGAGTGCCACTGCCTGGCAGGCTGGGGCGGGCCCGGGTGCGAGAGCGCGCGGGCGTCCTGCATGGACCAGTGCTCGGGCCACGGGGCCTACCTGCCCGAAACTGGCAGCTGCAGCTGCGACCCCAACTGGACCGGGCACGACTGCTCCACGGGTGAGTGTGTCAGGTGGCCTACAGGCACCAAGGCCCAGTGTTACACCTCTCCACAGGTGAGTGTGTCAGGTGGCCTACAGGCACCAGGCCCAGTGTCACACCTCTCCACAGGTGAGTGTGTCAGGTGGCCTACAGGCACCAGGCCCAGTGCTACACCTCTCCACAGGTTAGTGTGTCAGGTAGGCCAGTCTTACTGACATACGGTGTCCAGGCCCGGGGCCACACCTCTCCTCAGGCTCAGTCCAGTCGTTCCCTGTGTAGAGTGCAGGACACAGATCCTCAAATCTGGCCCTGGAGGCCAGTACTGCTGCTGGCTTTATTTTCTACCTGATGTTTCATTCATCATTTAATGCCACTGATTGGCCAGAGATTTAGCTAACCTGGCGTCCCGGGCATAAATCAGTCCTGATTAGAGGGGAAGAATGGAAACCGGCTGTACTACTGGCCTTGAAGGCCAGATTCTTTAGTATTTGAGTGGTAGAGGGAATCCTCTATAGGTGTATGAGTGTAACTGCAAGCAGTGCACTACAGTGAAGCCACGTAATGTGCCTCTGTTACTACAGGGCATGGAGGATGGAGGTACTGGGGCTTCCGTAAACAGTGAGACATGTTCGTTCATTTGTTTGTAATCACAGGTAATGCTCAAATGAAATGGCTGACTTTCAAAGGCATTTTCAAAGAGACTGAATTTGTAAGAGCTATAACTTCAAGGGGATATGAAAGGAACCAGTTGACTTGAACCAGTTATTTTTGTATTCAGCGCTTTGTTTTCATTTCAGTATTTGTTCATAACTTGCTTTTTTCGTTTCTCGTTAGGAACGGTAAACATTGGTCTTTCTCAGTGCCTTCCATTTCCCAGAATGCATTGTTATTATTGATAAACGTCCTTCTGAGTCATTATGCCTTAAAATAATGTGGAAAGCATTTTTTTTTTTTTTTTAATCTCTCACTGTACGATTTGATTGGCTTATTATAATGGCCAGCCAACATTCCGGAGAACTTCTCAAGAGGTGAGTACTGTGACCGAGAAGAGAAAGGGAAGCGTTTCTCACAAAAGCAAAAGTTATTCGTATTGATGTGATTTAGCAGAAACTTAAAAAGCAGCAGAGGCTGCGGTTGACACCTTTCCTGTAAAGGACCCACCTGCGTGTTACTGAGCAGATGGCGAGAGAGGAGGCATCCCTACTAAGCTTCCAGGGACAGACGGGGTTATGGCACCCCTCCGGTTTCAGTGCTGGGGCTGGTCGTCAGATGGTGAATTAATCTCCTTCCCGATCGACACGTCTCTGAAAATAGCAAAGAAGGATCCTCCACTTATACTTAAGATGCAAGATTATGTCCGCCTCTTGACTTTTATTTTGATTTTTTATTTTTATTTTTTGCCTGTCGCTTGCCTGAGACTGATCCCTGCAACCAAGATGGCCTGTGACACAGAAAAGCAGTATCTTCTCACAGGCAGTGGGAGATCAGGGGATTATGGGTATTTTTTATTTTACAGCAACATGAGCACACGCTATATTTAGGCTTCAAGACTCCAGTCTTCAAGCAATAAACGATCGACATTTAACCCCTCACATCCTCGATTGACCACGAAACAGTGACCTATCGGTTATCAATATTGCGCAGATAAATAATTAAAGCCTGTGCTCGGGACTTTGGCGGATTTTTGGCGTTGTGGTTTTAATAGCCAGCCGATTTATCAGAACAAAGTGCGATACCAGAGACAGGGAAATGTTGGAAATGATTTCAATAAAGCCAGAGAACGGTTGGCATTTAGTGCTGTGAATGGCATGTCACTGTTAGACAGCCTGACCTATCAGGTAATCCAGGGGATTTGAGGAGCGCGCTCAGTCGGTGGGAGAACACTGAGCTGTAGTCGCTCCGCGTTCGCCGTGTTGCTTCAAGCAGTGGATCAGCGGCGACCCGGGTTTCGGTGAGTGGTAGCCGTGGTTACGGCAGTGGGGGGGAGTGGTAGAGGGAGGAGGGCGCTGCTGTACGAGGTGGGTTCTGCTTGAGAACTCTGAACTCCTGCAGCACCCCCTGTGGTCCGGAGGACTGCAGCGGCAGTGTGTAGCAGCCACCTGCTTCTCTCATGGCTCCTTTTGCACCGGAAACGTTGGCGCTGTCAGAAAAGCATTGACTTCCCTATTAGCTGACATGGAAGTGATCTTTATGTCTGCCTATAAGACAGTGCTTAGTTCAGATTACAGACTTTCGGTTTGTATATTTTTTATTTCCTAGAAGGCTATTGGTACCTTCCCACATTACTCCGAGCCAGAGTATAACTCACACCGAGTTGAAGTTGCAGCCAGTTTTGTGACAGATTTTTGCTGGGAAAATTTGGCATTGCCCCAGCCTTCATACGCAGCAAGAGCTTTCTGTGAAAGCAGTGATGATGGTGACATCATCACACCCACTGTCTTAATTAGTGCAGTCTTCCTGCCTATTCAACTGTGAACAGACTGTACCACTTGTAATGAAGATCGTCTTCGCGAGCGCTTGTCACATAATATTCTATCTGGCCATTGCTTCCTCTTCAGTCCCGGCTAAACGGTTGTGTTCTTGTATGTTTGTGCGTGCGGTTCTGGGAACGGTCTGTGTTCTGAGCTCTCTCTCTCCGTGCACGTGGGGAATTCTCCTTCCTCACGGGGAACAGACTAGGAGGGATCAATATCTGCCTCGGTTTGTAACCCCCTACTGTCTTTTACGTGCACAGAACATTTGCTCATTTTTCCATTTGACAGCCAAGTGACAGTAAGCTGAATCCCTTAAATGTGCCCATTAATTGTCAGGCTTAAGAATTAATGTTGTTTTGCTGTGCAACTCTGGCTCACATTATCCCAAAATAAATTATTGATTGATGTGCAATAAGTGTACATTGATCATCACAATCGCTTACACATTTCTCAAGCTCGTCCTTTCCTCCTGTACTCCCTTGACGGTACTGGAAAGTGTGTGTGTGTTTGTCTCTGTGTGTTTATGCACAGTGTGCATGTGTGTTTGCACAGTGTGTGAGTGTGTGTGTGAGAGAGGGGTGTGTGCATGTGCGTGTGCATGTGAAACCTGGACTATTTTCAGTGCTGCTGAGTGGAATATTATTAAGACGCTTCTAATTGGAAAGTTGCATGTCAATCTGCACACAATTTGCCTAATTCAAGAAAGGCTCGTCCAATAATTGGGAGGGAGGGAGAGATGTTTCTTTATATCTTTCCAGAAAGACTTTCTCTCACTCAATTTAATTTCTAACAATGACAAAAGACTGCTGGATAAACTGTAATTGACTCATTAGTGGGCTTGAATTGACTGAACCAGCAGTGTGGCCAAGATCAGCCAACGGTGCAAAGCTACCGTTTGTCTCTTTAGACTTTGTCTGAAACTCAGCCAGCGAGATCCAGCAATGCATCATGGGAAATGTCTGTGGCAAGCGCGGCGGCGTTTATGCTTATTATACGAATGTCTCGGTTCACCAGTCTTTTGTTAGTTATGTATTTTTATTTTTATTTTCTGTTTTTCCCACTGTCTGTGTTTCAGGGGATGTCAGGCTGCGATTGTTCGCAGGGTGATCAGTAGACATTGCTTTCGGGACGGCCGCGGTCAAGTTGTGACAGCCTGTATTGCAGTGCGGTTTTTGTGCTAATTATCATTGGAGGAAAAAAAAAAAAGAACGTTACAATTTGCTGCTGACCCCTTGACTTAAGTTAATTGTGAAGCCTTCACCTCATTGTGGGTTCGGATTTCTGCGATTAAGCGTGTAATGTAATCTGACGTGCTTCTGAAAGCGAAGCCTGGACGCGTCTCTCCTTCCTTCTCTCCTTTCTTCCATCCTTCCTCCTCCCTCCCGTGTCTTTTCACAGGAGGCGGACGGAGGCCTGGGTCAGCGCGGGCCCATAGAGCCGGTGTCCGTCCATTGTAATGGCCTTATTAGATCTGTATTGTCAGAGGGGGGAATCGCCCCTGTGAGGTGCAGGAATTTTCCTTTCAGCCGCCATCAGACAAGGTAGCGGAGCGTGGCGGCTTCACCCTCACAATAAGCCTGTGAATGATCTCTTTTCTTCACACGTGCTGTCTCTCCCCCCCCCCCCCTCATTCCCTGGCTGTCTCTCCCCCCCCCCACCCCTGCCCCATTCCCCGGCTTTCTCCCACAGAGATCTGTGCGGCGGACTGTGGCGGCCACGGCATCTGCGTGGCGGGCTCCTGTCGCTGTGACGACGGCTGGATGGGCGTGGGCTGCGAGCAGAGGGCGTGTCACCCGCGCTGCAGCGAGCACGGCACCTGCAAGGAGGGGAAGTGCGAGTGCAGCCCCGGCTGGAACGGAGAGCACTGCACCATCGGTACGGGAGAGAGTGTGTGTGTGTGTGTGAGTGTGTGTGTATGTGTTAGTAAGAGTGTGTCTGAGTTTGTGTTTGTGGGTGGTGTGTATTTACGTGTGTGTGTGTGTGCGTGCGTGCGTCTGTGTGTGCGTGTGCATGTGTGTGTGAGTGTACGTGTGAGTGTGTGTGTGTGTGCGTGTGTGCAAGCGTGCATGAGTGTGTGTGTGGAGTGTGGGCATGTGTGTATGAGTGTGTGTAAGTGTGTGTGTGTGTGTGTGCATGGTGCGTGTGTGTGTGTGTGTGTAAGTGTGTGTGTGTGTGCATGGTGCGTGTGTGTGTGTGTGTGTGTGTGCATGGTGCGTGTGTGGTGGGTGTGTGTGGTGTGTGTGTGTGGTGTGTGTGGGTGGGTGGTGGCAGCGCTGGGGTCGCGTTTGGGGTGATAAAGTGGGAGCATGCTCAGATGCATTTGCGGAGGTTGTGTGGCATGGCATGGGTTGTGGGTTGAGGCTTGACACGATCTATGTGGGATGCGTGTGGTTGTTTATGGCGTGCCTCCGTTTCCCTTCATACCTCCCTTCTTCTCATCCTCCCCTTTCTATTCTCCTCTTTTTCCCTTTTGCTTGCTGATTTCAAAGGCAAACAGGAGTGCGGCGGCTGGAACGGCGTTCTTTTACAATATCACATGACCAGGGAGGAAAAGGGGGAGGGGCCTTGTTTTTGGTCTCAAGAACTCTCGTTTAATTTCTCCCAGAAAGGGCATTTCCTGCTCAATGCGTTTTTATTAATTTATCATCTTTCTAGCTCTTAGAAAAAGTATGAGGTTGCCATGGTTTCATATGACCCCGCCTCTGGTTGTCCGCCTCATGGTTTAATCCCGTAAAATGTCCAGAATGACGCACCGGTGAGCAGCGCCGCCACCTGTCCGGCTGATCAGCGCGGGGATCAGCACCGCGCAGAAACCCCCACAACGCGCTTATCGCCCGTCACCACGCGTCTCCTGTCAGTCACCACGCCGCTAGGTGTCTTCGTTTATTCATTTTATTTTATTTATTTTATTTATTTTTGTGCGAGGGTTCAGCGGTTTGGTGTAAAACATCGTCTGTGACGAACAGGCGTGTCACGCTCGTGTCTGCGCTGAGCGGACCGAGCGATTCTCTCCACTTCTCCGGGCAATAGTGCCAGGAAAAAAAAAAAGAAAAAGAAAAAAAAAAGCGCACAGCTCACAGGTTTTCCCGCTCTCCGACCGTCTGCTCAGCTTAAGCTGCTCAGTTAACACTGCTCTGCGGATGGATTGAGCCGAATATTTTTAGCATAGCGTATAGCGGTGTGCGAGTCACCATTTTCTGCACAGGTCTGGCAGCTCTGTGTGTGCGATCCATTTGTACATGTCCGTACGAACATGGAATACATAGTACTACATTCAAATAAATCATTTAATAATTAAAGGTACTTCACAATATATGGTAAAACATTCTTATTACTGTTGCTTTCACATATTGCAGTGTAAATTTTTTCCAAAAACCTCACACATATGCAATATTTTGATGCATATTCAATGTCTATAAGAGTAGACATCCATAATGTGCATGGGCTGTTGCCTGAAGTCCGTGTTTTCATTAGATTTTTGTTCTTTGTGTCATTTCTAAAGATACGTCTTCCTGCAGACAAATCGAAAGGCCAAGTCCAATGAAAGCACTCACTCTTAAAGGGATATTTAAATTTCTGGAGTTTTTTAAATGTACATTATTTCATTGTTATTTTCATTCTATGTTTTGATCCGGGCAGCTTTTTGTGCGGTGAAGGGTGTTTTACATGTTTACAGAAGTTGTGATGAACTGTCAGCTTTACAGTGGCATGTACTGGAACATTTGAGTATTTGTTGCTTAAAGCAAGAAAATACACTACGCTACTGAGTATATCCTTCATATCACAAGGAAACTGTCCGGGCCAATCTGAAAAATACTCTAAAACTGAAATAACGTATTTTTTTTAAATCCCAGAATTAGAACTATGCCTTTAAGAAACTCTGTTTCCTAGAATGCCTAACTTCTTGCTGCCTTTCTTTTCATTTTTTGCCTATACTTTGTCCTCTCCCCAAAGAACTTTAATGCACTGAAGCAGGTTGTCAGAAGTGCTTCTTCGTCATCGCCATCTTCTTGTTTCCATCTGTAATGTGTCCTAGATTACCATACTGTTTATCACAGTCCTGTGAGGTGTGGAGCCTTGTGCGAAAGTGGCACCGTCCTTCCGCACATCTTCTAAACGAGAAACCCTACACCTTTAAAAGAAGAGAGGCGAAAGAGCTGATGAAGGAGAAGAGTCTCGGTCATTACGAGGACGGCTCGTTCCAAAATTAGGCCGAAGAAAGATCATTTCTCTCGAAGGCTGGCAGGGACCCATTCAGCTGAAGCGAAGTCCTCGTGAATAATAATAGCCTGCATGCTTAATCTTCCACGTGTGCATTATTGATATTACTGTCATGTGCGTCATGTTGACGTGGATTCCGCGCCTTGGAGTTCCTCTGGCTCTGGGTGTTCGTCCTTTTAAAAGTGCAAAAGATCACAGTCCCGCCTGAATTTCAGTGTTTAATAACGGAAGAGGCACGACGTGTGATGGGAAATACGAAAAACGAAACGCGTCACACGCAGGACGCGCGTCAGGCCGTGATGCGGGGCGTGTAAAAGGAGGATTAGCGGGCGTCGTCCTCCGCGTTCTCCGCGCTCGGCGGCGGGCGGGCGCGCGCGGGCGTGCGGACGATGGCGGATCGGCGTCTGCATCCCGCTCGCCGGCGCTCACCGTGGCCGGTGTCGTCCGAGGGATTTGAAAGGCTGCGGAATCCAATCTGCCTTTGTTGCAGAAAAGCAATGAAACGCGGCGATGCTTTTGGCAGAGCGGGATTTTCCGCTGATCCCTGGACTTGGTAAACAGAAATGTATTGAAATGATCTTTCTCTTCCTCCATCTCTTCCTCACTCTCTCTCATTCACACTCTCCTTCCCTCCCTCCCTCCCTCCCTCCCTCCCTTGCTTGTTTTTGCGCTCTCTGCATGCGGCCAGTCTCAAGACTGTTCTTATCTCTCCCTTTTGTAGTGTAAACCGACTAACACAGCCTAGCCGTCTGCCGTCTGTAGCGGAACGTGGCACTGTCCAACCCTCCCTTATATGTGTTGTCTTTTATCTCCCCGAAGCTCACTATCTGGATCAGGTAGTGAAAGGTATGGTCTTCCTCCTCCTTCCTCTTCATATTTGGTTTCTCCCTCCAGAGCCGGCTCGGCTCGGCTCGTTCACTAAGTCCGTCAGTCCATCCGTCTTCACGTCCGCCAGTCCGTCCGTCTTCACATCTGCCAGTCCTCATTCGCCCCGCCATTAACACACCATCTTCTCCTCCTCTTCCTCCTCCTCCTCACCTTCCCCACAATCCAAGGACAATGAGATTAAAAAGAAATCAGCGCCTCCAGTCTGTGCCTTGTCTCCAGGGTAGGGGTGTATTCAGTCAATTCTGGAAACTAAGTCAGACTCGGTTGGCGAATTGGGAAATGGCGCATATTGTTCTTTGTCAATTCCTGAACTGAACTTCGAATTAATTTCCTCATTTGACTGAAAATTGACTCCGACTGTACTGCGGTTGCCAGCGGTTTTTTAATTTATTTATTTTTGTTAGAGTAAATTAGCGCTGGCTCTTTTCGCGGGAGACTGTGTCCCCCCTGTCCCGCTCTGAGAGGGCACTGTGCCGCCCTGCTGTGTGGCCCAGCCTTGGTGGGACCCCTGTGTGGCTCCCCTTGCAGATCTGTGAGGGGGGGGAGGTGTGGATAGGGTTCAGTTAACTAGCGCCATGCATAATGTATGACCTCGCTGCTGGGAGCCGGGCCCAGTAGGTGCTGAAGCAGCATCCACGCTAATTAAGAGGGTTCAGGGGCTGAGGTGGAGGGGTGGGGGGAGTGGGGATTGGGGGGGGGGGGGGGAGAGAGAGCTTGCGCTTCTCTTTTTCTTTCCTCGTCCGTGGTAGTGGACCGGCCCCACGGCGGGAGGCACTGCCCCCAGTGGAGCCGCCATGGCGTGGCAGGCTTCTCTTTGGACGGGCGTGCCCTCTCTTCGGAGGGCCGCCAATGGAGATGCATCGCAGCCAGCCGAGAGAAGAGAGGGAGATAGAGAGAAGGAGAGAAGGAGTGGGGGGAAAGGGGGGAGAGTGGGGTAGAGGAAGAGAAGAGACAGAAAAGGGAAGAGAGGTTTTTAATTTTTTCTATACTTGTAATAAGTCTCATCAGCCAGCTCTGCCACACATTAATCACGAGGCTTCTTTGCTAGGGTGGGGGAGGGAAAACCTGCCGGTTAGCAGTATCAGAAGTAGGGCAGTCCTGGTTTTACCATTTGAGCTTTGAACTGTTGTAACAGTGTGGCATGCTCCTTGCTGCTGTCCTCGAGGGCCACAGTGCCCGCAAGCTTTCAATCGTGCCGCTGCAGGGGTGTGGATCTCCGCGGCCCCCCCCCCCCCCCAGGTCTGCAGACTGGGGCCCCTGGGCGTTAACCTCACCACGCTCGTGTTCCTCTATTGTTGATCTGGAGATGTTTTCAATCCGTCAGACTTACGTGTGCTGAAGTAACAAGCAGCTATTCGGTAGCACAGGGCTGCCCAACCCTGTTCCTGGAGATTCCCTTTCACTCAAACCCTAACAGAGCACGCCTCGTTCAACAGCTAGAGATTTTATTTAGTAGAATCAGGTGCGCTTTGGTTGGAGTGAAAGCCTACAAGGACGGTAGATCTTCAGGAATGGGGCTGGGCAGCCCTGGTCTCCAGCAGCATTTTCTCTCTGAGTTGCCTCGTTTTTTTTGAAGAGTAGCAGGCTAAGCACTGCGCACAGCCCTTGCTGCTGTACCACCGAGTGAAGTGTTGAAAACGACGCTGTGTTCGGCATCTTCAGTCGGTGTGTTGGGTAAGGCGGCCGCTGGGTCTCAGAGAGACCGGGCCCAGCCCCGTCAGACCTCTTTCCTCCTCCACGCCCCCCACACCCCACGAATCCGCCCCCGCTACCGTCCCGGCTGACAGAACGGGGGCAGAAGGAGAGTTCCCCACCCCGGCCGCCTCTCTAATGTAAAAACGCGACTCGGTGGGGGATCGGGGGAGGGGGGGGGGGGCGTTCTTCTCTGTTTGCGTCGAGGGGGAAGATCGGATCGGAAGGTAACAGATAACTGGCGAAGGAGGGGGTGGGATGAAAAACAAGCCGCCCTTATCTCTGTCCTTGGGAAGAGGAGACTCTGAGCCACACTTTGTCGCTTTGGATTTTTTCACTCTCGGGGTCATGTGACTTCAGCACCTCTCTGTTACTACTGCTACTACTGCTAACACTACTACAACTACTACTACTAATAATAATAATAATAATGATATTACCACTACTACTATTTAATAATAATGACAATAATAATAACGAATGCATCAGTAATACTCTTCTTAGTACATTTCTCTTGTTTTGACTTAGCTTAAACCTCGACAGACAGACCTGTGATACGCTTTCGGTATTATCAAGGCTAATTTAGCATCCACTGCTCTGCATAGATTGAATTTTATCTGCAGAGAAAGGGGTGCATTACTTTGGAAAACCATACAATCCTCATACTTTGGGGATTTTCAGAATGAGCGTGAGCGCTGCCTTACCACACAAAAAAAAGGTTTTTGTCTCTCAGTGTTACGGGCACAGTCTGCTTTACTAATGAGGAAATACTGACGCGATAAATCCCTGCTCATTGATTCTGTTTCAATAGGGAATGACAACAGAAGATTCAGAAACTCGCGTATCCGATTAAACCACTTCCTCCACTTCCTACTTCCTCTCCCAAATTGCTGTGGGAAAGTGTCTTTAAATTTGGGCATCTTTGGGTAGTATAGTATCTTTGCCATCGGACCCAACTGTAGATGTAAACAGCCTCCATTTCCTCTTACTGTTACACATCTTGGTCTCTTACCAGCATTGTGTTGTCTGTGTTTTGGGCTAGCTCTCTTATTTGCTTGTTAGTGTTTAAATCATTTGCCAACATAACCTTGTTTATTTGTCTTTGCTGGTGCAGAGGGCTGCCCCGGCCTGTGCAGCGGTAATGGCAGATGCACGCTGGGTAACAGCGGCTGGTACTGCGTGTGCCAGCTGGGCTGGAGGGGCAGCGGATGTGACACGTCCATGGAGACGGCCTGTAGCGACGGCAAGGACAACGACGCAGGTGAGGACCGGTCGGACGCCGTTGTCGCGCAACGGCGAGGAGAGCCCGAAAAACCTGCAGACACTGCGGCCCTCCTGGTCTGGAGTTAAACCTGCAGACACTGCGGCCCTCCAGGACTGGAGTTAAACCTGCAGACACTGCGGCCCTCCTGGTCTGGAGTTAAACCTGCAGACACTGCGGCCCTCCTGGTCTGGAGTTAAACCTGCAGACACTGCGGCCCTCCTGGTCTGGAGTTTGAAATCCATGTCAGATAAAGATATGCAAGGTTTTTTTGTCTGTCTTTTTTTCTTTTTTTTTTTTCCTTTCCTGACTGCTTCATGTGGGTAAGTATGGACATGTCTTTGGCTCTCTCAAGTGTGATCAAAATGGTGGAGCCAGTTTGCTATATAAAGAGTCATGAACTCTGCAAAAGTGGGGAGTGAGTTTTGTTTGGTTAAACAAGTGTTCTCTGTTTATTATTAGGTAGCTCTGCAGTACTTCATTTATTACAGTTCAAAGCTCTAAATATCACTGAAGGACAAGGTGAAAACGGAATTGGCTGGGGTTTCTTTTGGCACTTGTTATGCGTCATCGTGGACAAACATGGTAGGGAGCGGAAGGTGCTCTTATATTTTACCGTTTGACATTTTCTGGAGAACTCTACCGATTTAAGCTGAACGCAGGTCTGGAGCTGTGTGAGGATTCGCAGGGCTAGCTTGTGAAAAGCATCTCGGGCGCCCATTCCGTACAGCGGCGTCTGGCTGAAGGGTTTCAACACCTTCTGAGTGCTGGTCACAGCTCGCGCTTCACTGGGGAAAGACCGTTTGCTCTAAAGATGATGCCACTGACTGCCTTCTTTTTCTTTAAATAGAAAAAAAAAAAAATAAATCCAGCATTATGCGCTGGCTCATCTTTATTTATAGAGGGTCAGTTTATCGGCCCAGAACTGTGCAAAGAACCAGACCTACGGCGGCTCAGATGTTAAAACCCCCCCTACAGGGGGATTGACTAAATCACGACAGGGCGGATATTTTTAACTTCCGTCGGACCAGATAGGACGCAGAGAGCGGTGTCTAGCGACCCAGTTCATCCCAGGAAGGGTACTCTCCGCAGCTGCTGTGCGGCGTTTGAACTGTTCTGGCTGGATTTGTCGAGGGGACGGAGCCATTCAAAGCCAGAGCTGCTAACGGCCGCTATCCTCCCGGGGACATGGCTCTTTATAACGCTTAAAAATTGTTTTGCCTTTTTTCTTTTTCTCTAAATGAGTAATTGCTACCGGTGGTAGGTGCACTCAGTTGTAGCCCTACCTTTTATGAATTGGAAAACACGATAAATAATTTCACAAGTTCGCAGGGGTGTATGTGGTACGGCAAGGGAACTGTGCCGAGAAAGCTCTTGGTGCAGAATGTTCTGGAACATCCACAGTTTTTGCAAGTATTAGCTAATGTCTAGGCTGTTTGAGAGACAGTCAGTGATTTTTGCTTGAGGAGCTGCTGGCAAGTTTTGCTTGAGGGGCAGTTTGTGAGTTTGCCTGAGGGGCAGTTTGTGATTTTGTCTGTGGGGCAGTTTGTGATTTTGCCAGGGGTGGGGGGCATTTTGTGATTTTGTCTGTGGGGCTTTTGGTGAGTTTTACCCTCCCGTGTTCCCCCTGTACAGATGGCCTTGTGGACTGCATGGACCCGGACTGCTGTCTCCAGGCTTCCTGTCACGTGACCTCCCTGTGCGTGGGCTCTCCGGACCCGCTGGACATCATCCAGGAGACCCAGACGCCCTCCACGCAGAGCAACCTGCAGAGCTTCTACGACCGGGTCCGCTTCCTGGTGGGCAGGGACAGCACGCACATCATCCCCGGGGCCAACCCCTTCCAAGGCCGGTTAGTTGCCCCGGAAACCAGGACCCCACCCGCCCGCCCGCCAGGGTTCCGCGAATATTCCATCTCGGATCAACCAATTCAGGAAATGAAATGAATTCAAATGCACTTTATTAAACTCAAGATTCCCCCTGTAGAACATTTTCAAATTAGATTTATTTTCGAATTCATTTCCTAAATTGGCTGAACTGAAATGGAAGTGATCCCCCCAGCCTTGGCTGCCTGTCACAAGACACTTGATTCCCTTATAGCCTTCATATAGCCCACACTTAATGCATCATCTCCTGCCATTTACAAACAGTGCAGGGTTCCCATGGTTTAAGTCAAGACACTTAGGCTATCAATTTTTTATGTAATATTTCTTTGACGCAACAGACAGAGAATAATATGTAGAATACCACCGATCATAAGCAGTTTTTTTTTGTAAATCATAAGCAATGAAAAAGTAAGAAAATCACAGCGGCACAGCGTTATGTCTAACCTCAGTTGGTTACCGCTGAGTCCAAGTCATTAAAGTATAGTCAGTAATAATGCTACGTTTAAATAAAAAGCCTGCTCTTTATTTAAAATGGTGAAGCACATTTTACCTGAAGGGCAACAGCGACTACTCTGAAAACCTGTTTTCTGTTTGCTTCAGTTGCCTTTTAAAAATGAGTCAGAGCTTGACTCTTATCTGAAGATTCATGGAATCGGTAGGTAACTATTTAAAAAAAAAAAAAAAACCCAGTGAAAGTTTTTGTACTTCCACAGTGTCGTGCCACCCAGTCACTGGTTCTGACAGCGCTTATCTGCAGTATAAAGGCTAAATGTGTCCAACCCAAACCCAGAAGGTGTATGGAGATTGATGCTGTTCTCTGTAAACACATGCCGGTGTCACCTGTCACTGTAATGACGGGAGCAGGGGCCTGACAGGTAGACACAACATGCAGTCGTACAGAGGAAAGGGGGTAGAAGAAAGATTTTGGGATATTCACACATATAAATATATAAATAAATAAGAAAAACTAAATCATATTAGTTGCATGGTTTCTGCACTGCTTAGCAGGCAGAGAGAGAGAGAGCGAGGGAGGAAGGGAGAGAGAGAGAGAGATACAGCCTCAGGACTGGTATCAGAGAGGCTGTCATATTATCATATTCACCGAGTCCCATGTCAGATCGGGGTGCCTCTCCCTCTCTGTCGTAGTTTTTTTTTTCTTCTTTAATCGCGGCCCGCGTTCCCCGGCACCATATTTACATCTGCGTGTCTCTTAGATACATTTTCTCTCACCCTCTTTTAAAAAATAAATTAAATAAATAATTGATATCCTTCATCCCCCCATCTGACAGACAGACAGACAGACAAACAGACACGCACGCACGCACGTATGCGCGCACGCGCACAAAAAAGAAAATAAAAATAGAGAAATACAGCGAAGAGAACACAGACTTCTGGTTCTGTTCAGAAAAGCAGAGGGGAAAAAAATCACAGGAATAATAATTTAGAGAAACCTCAATCAAAAAAAAAGAGGAGGGTTTTGATCATTTGGCAAGAGACCCCATTATATGCTGAAGCCTGGTCTCTGTGAAGGGTTTTTTTATTTCATTTTTTTTTTCCTCTTCCCGTAGGCTGGAAAATAGGATGCCAGAGAAGTGCCGGGTTGGTGTAGCTCTATTTTTAGCCCAGCGTAGCTGATGGCCTGTCCGTCCTGTGAGGAGCAGCGTGTGTGAAGTGCCCGTTCTCCCGCGGATGCTCTTCTCCGCTCTAATTTGTCACGCGTCTCAGAGCTTCGGCCAGGGCCCGTGCGTCATTAGCCAGAGCGCGTTCCCTTCATACGCGTTTGCGCCTCACGCCATGTGCTGTTAAATCCCGGCAGGGCATTTTCTGTGCACCCTCTCGTGCGCAAATGTGCACAAACGTGCACGCACACACAGGCACACAGACACACGCACGCAAACACACTTTCAGGTCACCCTCTCATGGGCAACCACACACGCACAAACATACATATGCACGCAGGCACACACGCGCACAATGCATTTACACGCAGGTGCACGCACACACACACACACAGACACACACACACGCACACGCGCGTGCACACACACATACTCCTGCGCACGTGCAGGTGCATACACACACACACCCACACACGCGCATGCACACACCCAGCTGTACTATACAGACTTAGAGAGTCAGATCTCACTCTCTCATACACACACACTCTCTCTTATACACGCACATATCACACATACATGCTCGTGTGTGTGTGCTTGCGCGCATGTGTGTGTGTGTGTGTGTGTCTGGTCTCTCTTGTTATAAAATGATTCATAAATAAATTAAGGAGAAAAGGCGGAGCTGAACCGGGGAACATAAAGACCTCAGCTCACCTGAAAAAGAGGGAAAACCTCCCTGATTGTTCATTATTTATGACTGTTAATCCCGCCGACCAATAGGAGCAGTTATGATCAGGGACCTGGGGCAGAGAACAGGCTCCTGGGTAAGATCGGAGCCCGAGTCTTCGCTGGAACACAGACACCCCCTCACCCACCCCATCCCCCCCCCCCGTCTCTTCTGCCCTTATTGATTGACTTACCACTTCCTCTTGCTGCTGGTGCTGTTTGAACTGCTGTCACTGCTGTCTTACCACAAGGAGCGGGCCAATGACATGGCCTACAGCAACCGGTGAAGCCCACAGGCCCAGTCACATGACTCCTCAATGCCAAATCAGACATGATAGGACATGTCTACTGGTCTCACTCTGTTGAATTGACTTTGTCAAGATTTAAATCGACTCTATTAGTCGATTTAACTATTTTAGAAGTTATTTTACTGACTATTTTGCAGTGGTTTGCTCTTAATTCTAGTTTACAAGTTTATTTATTTAAAAGGAGGGACCTTAATGCACATTAATAAACATAATGTCAAAATATTCAGATTTAGCCGTAAGGGCTAATTTTCAACTGTAGTGCCCGGGCAAGTCGATGGAAAAACATAAAACACAGGTCATGACATGATAGCACATACACAGCAACTAATAACCATCATTAAGTCCCCAGCAAGCACACAGCGACACTTTGAGCAGATAGAGCACACATAGCAGCATATAGCACCACATAAAGCATACACAGCAAACGACACGTTGTGTATGCGGCTCAACACATATAGCTCATCTCATGCATCGTATTTAGCAAACATGGAGCGCTGACAACACGGCATTCGCCAGTCAGAGCTCTCAAACGGACTCGTATCCAACCCCGTCAACCTGTTTGTCAGCAGGCCTTTTAAGTCATCAGTAGTAAGGTCTGCGTGCACTTGTCTTTTAAACGAGTTCCATTATTCCTTAGCTCATTCCTTTAACACCGAGCGAAGTGTGGGAGTACATAAAATGCCTTCGGATTCAAGCAGCGCTCGCGTTAAGTAGCCCGTTTCCTGACGCTGAGCGCGTGCACTAATTGGCTAATGCATATTTCCTTCACCTGGAGTGGCTGAGGTTCGGGGTGGCATTTCATTAGATTCCGTTTACCTGACCATAATTACATAGAAAAGACTGTAAAAAAAAAAGGGACGCCAGGGCCACATTCACAGTTTACTGTAACAGGCTGTGACGTGTTTGTTTGGTCTTCATCGGCCCACTTGTTACGTTTGCATTGCTGGATTTATGTTTTTTTTTTTGTTGTTGTTGTTAAAACAGACTTGTTTGTTTGTCGTGTTCGCGAGACGGTCGCAGTGCACATGTCGGTCAGCCGCCTGGCGTCTGGAGATGAGTGTGATTTGTTTGGGTGCCGTTGTGCAGAACAGGCCGCCCGCTGAACAGTCCTGCGCTGCTGCGGTGGCGCCGTGTTGGTGTCATTTTAAAAAAGCGGTGGTGCCATCCTTTTTTTTATTTTTTATTTAAATTTTTTTTGACCGAGTAGACAGGCCAGGCAGGAAGGTAAACATCGCATTTGTTTGAGGATTTGGGCTGGGTCTCCGTGCCGTGGCTGCTTCGGTAATCTCGCCCGATGTGAAGTCTCTGGAGCGGTGTGTTCACGGCTCCTAGCTCTGGCTCCCGCTGTATTTGATGTCAATATTTAAATCATTTGTCTCGACAGCAGTGAATCCCCTCCCCTTGGGGTTTGATAAGGCAGGGAAGAGAGTTCCTGTGTGTCTGTCCTCCAGGTACACACGCACGTACACACGCGCACACACAACAATCACACACTGAGCACACAGCACACCCACACACACACACACAGAGGCACCCACAGTTCACCTTTCAAATAGGAATTTCTAAATTAAACTGACAGCATGAATAATTAAATGCAACAAAAGGCAAGGCAGCATGTGTTTGCTCCTCAGGTAATGCAGAGTAAATATAACAGAGATGGAGCCTCATCTCACAGCCGTGGGTCTGTGCACCGTCTCTGCCATTTTTACAAAGTAATAGCACTCAGCCAAGGTGTCCTGAAGGGAGAAAAATAGGACTAAATTAGCATTAAGCACGTTTCCCGGGGACTGGGATATTGCAGGTGAATGATCTTGCCTCCAGTAAGGGCACTGTGACATCACAAAGGGCACCTGCTTACAAGACCAGTGTTAATTGGCTCCTGGGCGGGGAGACAGAGAATGAGCAGGGGGCAAATCGAGCAAATGGCGTGCTTTGTTTCTGGGGCACAAAAAAAAAAAAACCTTAATTGATGTTGCATACAATGGATCTCACAATCACTGTGGTTCAGGTTTAATTGAAGAGGTGAAGCACCGTCACATTATGTTGTTTCTTGGAGCTAAGGAGCTGAAACGTCATCCACACCACGGCGTGCATAGCAATGAGCTACTTTGTGTTGCTGATAGAAGGCAATGTCCCATAAGCCTAAAATGCATAAATGGACTTGGCTTTTTTAGTACAGTCCACAAGTGTACATAAAATCCATTTGTGTTTGTAGTTTTTTGCGATTAGATGACGAAGGACCATTTTAAGGTCTCGTTTTTAATTTGTACAGAATCTTGTAAACTCGCCTCATCTTTCAGAGTCTTGGGAATCCTCCGCGGGTCCATTGTGCGCAGTGTAAGCTGAAAGGAAGGGCAGTTTTCTGCTTTTTGATTCAAATCAAGCCCAGCCGTCACACCAGCTCCCCGCCCCAGTGGAGGGTCTCCTAGCTCTGATATGCTAGCTGTAATTATGAACCATCCTCTCCGTTTATGGCGTCTTTGGGAGCTGCAGAGCTGTTTTCCTTGTGCCTGTTGGTATATTTTGGGCGTGCTACAGAAAAGACATTAGTCATTGTATAGTAAAGAGTGTGTACATCTTTTCAGGTAAAATATTCCAGAGTAATTTCCCTAAAATGATTATTGACATCACAGAAGTGGCACTACAGCACATAGTTGCCCTAACATTGTTTTAACTTTTGTTGCAACTGAATACAATAGAAATGTCCCCTGAATCGTAAAAAAACGACGCTCAGCGCATGTGTTTCGTCCATCTGCCAGCAGGGGGTGGTACTCTCATGACGAGGTTTAATTACTGGATGTGTCTGTCCCTCTCCTCAGCCACGCCTGTGTGATCCGGGGACAGGTGGTGACCTCGGACAGGACCCCCCTGGTGGGCGTGAACATCAGCTTCATCAACAACCCCGCCTACGGCTACACCATCACCAGAGAGGACGGCAGGTGAGATGGTCCGCTCAGAGCTGGCCCCGACCTTGCCCAGGGGCACGTTGCTAATGCAGTTTTTACATTATGCGGTGTTTTTTACTCATATCACAGTGTTTCACCAAAACCACAGAGAATTTCAGTCCTGTTCAGTCCTCTCTTAACACTCCAACCCAACCCCAAACACACACATTTTTAACCCCCCTCAACCTGGCAAACACACCCCCATCCTCATTTACCTTTTTTTTTGCTCGTATATAAAGTTTACAAATCCAGCCCTCAATTTATAGCACTGAAATGATAAAAATGATCTGTCCTTAAACCGTTAACGGGAGCCTTTACAAGGTTCTATATTCCGTCCCCCAAAATGAACTGATATCAGTGACCTACAGACACACCAGAGCTTCAGGCCTGGTACATTGCACTTAAAGTGGAGGTCACCTTTTTAGTACACGCACGCACGCATAAACAACCACAAGCACGCGTGTGCACACACACAAAACGCTTTTCAAACGCCTGTTGATGCAATATGCTGTGTTTCACTTGCTGGATTGCTGGGAGCAGTGCTACAAAGGTTAGCCACAGAGATTACAGTTTTCATCTCTAGCCATGTGTTTTCCCCTAGGAAAGGACTAATTAATTCACAAAGACACTGATGATGTCTGTACAGTAACACATTACATATTCATATTGTTTGTACGTGACTGATCTTATTTCCAGACTTGCGGTCTGTTGGATACCCTGGTGTTTATTATGTTTTTGTTTCCTTTAGTCACATTAAAAGATGTGAATAGCTCTCTGAACTGGGCCATAAAAAGCTAATGCCATCTCTGCTGATACTAAAAAATAACTGCACTTTAAAGCTTTCCCGTGTCTTGGTACAGTAGGCGCACAAATTCGATCATAAAGATTAAGTATGCTTTCATATCTCTTAAGTGCTGAAAATGTGTAACTTTGAGCTGGTGCAGTTGGCACTGTTGAGGAGAGGCTGAGGTGAAGTGGTGCCATTTGGAGGGACCAGCTGTGTAACAAATGGAACAGGAGTGCCTGCGGGTTCAAATCCGGTTGGCTAAAGCCAGCACAAGTACCGAGGGTGGTGCTTGCAAATTATTCACTGAAATCCCAGCATGTGGACCCAATATTTGTTAAAAAAAAATTAATTAATGAATTTAAAAATATATATATATATATGTATGTATATATATAATTTCTTATGCGCCATGGTTCGTCCTTTGAACTGTCAGTATCCTGTTTCATTTAGTTACAGTAGGAGGAATGGGGGAGCTTGCAGATAAATTCAGGATGTAATTTAAGTTGGTTATGCATGCACCAGAGACAGTAATGAATAGATGAACAGCGCAGGTGTGTGTGTATGAGTGTGTATGTTTGGGGGGCGGGGTAATTAGTCCAAGTCCGCAAAGTAATCTTAGAATTGTCACTCTGTGATTTAATGGTGCTGACCGAGCCAGAAAAGTTGCCAGAGTCGCTTGCAGCAGAAGTGCTAAATTGGCAAAGCTGATCCCGGGGCAAATTTGGTGTAGGGCAGAACCCTCATTATTATGCTTTTCTATTTATTATTTTTTAAAATAATATTCAGTGAATATGCATGCAGGAGAATGTGCGTGGGCATGTTCGCATCAACAGGCATTTTCCGCTCGGTTGTAAGGGAAGGCTTAAGACAAGCTTTGGAGTAGAGAGGCTTTGATTTTCATTCGGTACCACTAGCTGGGCTGAATGTAGCATTTTCACAGGTGTTTCGGATGAGCCGGAGCCACTTGCACACAATAAATCAAAGGGGATGTAGCACCCCGCACTTGGAGCTAAGGCAGTTCACTGCGTGCCGTAAGCAATGCTCCACAGCGTTCAATAACATTGATAAACGAATAGCCTCTTAATTTGTCCCATCGTGCAGTGTGTTAAAGCTGTGTATTTTCCCAGAAAAGGTAGTCCAGCCTTTTTTTTTTGTTATTTCTGTCGATGGATGACTAGTATTTCCAAAAGTGGAACCATCATGGTAAATTTGAGGGAAGATCCATATTTTCAGGACAGTCTTGTTTACTGGACCCTTGCCAGTGGGCCCAAAATTGCATTCGTCTTTCACCAAGGACTCCAGCTTGCTTCTCTTGCTGTTACACAACTACAGGCTTTATGTTTTTGTATTTTTTCTTGAATAAAGAAAAAAAAAACAGGATTATTTTTTTAGATTTCTGCCCCTACTACATAAATCATGTCAGATTAAACTGTAATGTTCTCCAGCCCAAGCCTGCTTTTTTTAAACGCGCCTCCTGGAAGTCCTTTTATGGTCGAAGGACGGTGCTTTGTCATAAAGCGTTGCAGCGGTCAGAGCTATGTTCTCGCGCCTCCCCTACTCCCAAACATCGATATCAGTCAGCGCCATCTTCAAAGATAATGCGACAGAGGAAGATCCTCCACTCTCACTGTTGTAATCTCTCTCACTTCCTCCATCTCTTTTGAAAGAGAGAATAGTTTCTGCCCTTTTTCTGTTCTCGTGTCTCTCTCTCTCATCTCATCTCTCTTTCAAGCCAGTTTTCTCATCACTCCACTTGTAGTCTGTCTTTCCATATCCATTCACAGTTTGTTCTTTTTATATCTCTTCCCCCTCTCTTCTCTTTTATTTCCCATCACTCCATTGCTTTCTGGCTCTCTCTCCCCTTCTCTCCCCTTTCTCTCACTCTCTCTCGCCCCTCTATCCCTGCCTTTCTCTATTTCGCTCCCTCGTCCTCCTATCTCGCTTTCTCTCCCTGTCCCCCTCCCTTGCTTCTCTCTCTCGCTCCACCTGTCCCCCCTCTATCTCTCCCCCCTCAGTCTCTCTGACTCTATGTTCTCCTCATCCCTAACCCCCAGTGTATCTGTAAACACAGCTCTCCCAGTTTCTCCTGTGAACGTGCCCAGTCTGCAGCAGCTCCCCTTGCAATCACAGTAACCCACTTCAGTGCCGCGTGAAATCACAAACGCACCTGTTCATCCACTCAGAATTGGCCAAGCTCTCTCTCTCACTGTTTTTTTTTTTTATCATGTGTGAGGGGGGGAGGGGGTTGTATCAAAGGGATTAGCTGTCAAAATTGCCTTTTGAAAAAAACTTTGGGCTGGCTGACGTGTTGTCCAGCTGGCGTAGCGACAGCCACCTCAGGGCCTTCTGGCTGAATCCATTTATTTCCCCAAAACTAGCAAGGTGTAAATTTCACGATAGATCTGTTTATTTGCAGTGGCCTTTCACAGGCGCAGTTAGTCTTATGGACTGCTGCAGAGGTGGGGGCGGGGCTTGGTGAAGTACGCGCTCAAATGATAATTTTGTGACGGAGTGTTTTCGCGGTGGCTGCTTTGCATGTCCTCCGGGCCTCAGGATGCTGAACTCCGTAGGTAACGGTAATAAAGTTTAGCCTCCCAGGAAGAAGGCTGCCGTAGTGACTGATCGCTCCCTTTGGCTCTGTTATTGATTGGCTGCTGCAGCTGTTTCCAGCGGAGGTTTGTTTTAATGGGGCCCCAGCCAGCCCGGCAGTGTGGAGTGCGTGTGGAGTGTGTGAGTGTGTGTGTGTGTGTGTGCGCGCGTGCCTGTGTGTGTGGGTTGGGGGAGTTGTAGGATAGCGCAGGGACGCAAGGACATTGCCGGCATCACGCTCCCACCTCCCTCCGTCAAGGGCGTGAGTGGCCCTTTGTCCCCCCCCCCCCGCCTCAGCCAATGAGGGCTCGCCACACGGTTGGCTTTTTATAGCCACGCTCCGCACCTCGGGAACGCCCGCGGCATTACCGCGCGCGGATTACCAGCCCCGCTCTCGCTGATCTGCCCCTAATTCCGCGGCGAAAGGGGGTTCCGGAAGGGGGGGGGGGGGCGCGGCTCTCCCCCCGGGGTGCCGCAGATACCGGGCCGCTAATTGGCCGTTAAAAAGCGGCTGCCGCGCCGTCAGTCGTTGCCGGGCGGGCGCGAGGCGGCGATGGCGGCAGCGGGTGAATGAGTCACGCAGGAGCCGAGCCCGCCTGCGGAGAGCGCCGCAGCCCCGTCGCCGCCCGGCCCTTCAGCCGGAACGGGGGAGCGTAAGCGCTAGTGAATGGTGTGTGCGCCCTGTGTGTATTCCTGCCTCTCACCCAATGCATGCTGGGATAGGCTCCAGCACCCCCAGTGCGGGTATGGCGGGTATGGATAATGGATGGGTGGATGGAAGGCAAGTGAGGGTTAAGTCCCCCCCATCACGAAACAGTGATCTCTCACAGGCCGGCCCTTCAGCCCTGATATGGGGGGGGCATAATTACAGGGCGTTAGCACTGACGGCTAACGTGCCGGGCGCCGCGTTTCTCCGCTGAAAGATCCCGCTCTCGTTTCTCGCCCGCCCCGCTTTCAAGGGCAGCTTGCTGTACTTTACAAATGTGCCCCCCCCAAACCCAACCCCCCCCCCCCCCCGGCCCTCGCTCCCCCCTTGATCCCGTTTCCCCTCAGCCCGCGCTGGAATGATGGATGGCATCACTGAATCGGTTTTGACTGAATTTTTAAGGGTTTTAGGGAGAGCCGCCAACGAAAGTGCGCGCTTTGGTCATTTAGCGGACGCTTTGATCCGGGGCGACGCGCAGTGAGTGCATTCGCTGGTCAGCGCGCTCCGATGCTTCTGACGGACGCTGCGTCTCTGCCTCGTTTGAAGTGAGACCCTTTGTCCAAATTAGCTGCTCATGCTGACCGCAGGGCTAAGACTCAAACCCATTTAAAGAATAACCGATAGCGGCAACCACATAATTATGATTCAGTGCAGAAGTCTGTGCTTTTATTATTTTTAATGTTTGAAGGCGAGTGAGGGTTTGCATGTTCTTTTTTTTAAATTTGGGTGGGGGGGGCGGGGTTGAAGAAGTGAGCTGGCTGCAGCTGCTTTAATTCCTCCCAGCTCTTACAATTATTATTATTTTTTTTGTTTCAGTTTTGACTTGGTCAGCAACGGGGGCGTGGCCATCGCGCTGAGGTTCGAGCGCGCCCCGTTCATCACCCAGGAGCACACGCTGTGGCTGCCGTGGGGACGCTTCTTCGTCATGGACACCATCGTCATGCGGCACGAGGAGAACGACATCCCCAGCTGTGACCTGAGCAGCTTCGCCCGGCCCAGCCCCGCGCTCTCCCCCGCCCCCCTCACCGCCTTCGCCGGCTCCTGCGCGGAGAGGGGCGCCGTCGTCCCCGAGATCCAGGTGAGCTTCCGGCTCCGCACCCGGGCCCGCACGCCTGGGCCCGCACGCCTGGGCCCGCACGCCTGGACCCGCACACCTGGGCCGGCACACCTGTGCCCGCACGCCTGGACCCGCACACCTGGGCCCGCATGCCTGGGCCCGCACACCTGGGCCCGCACACCTGTGCCCGCGCGCCTGGACCCACACACCTGTGCCCGCACACCTGTGCCCGCACGCCTGGACCCGCACGCCTGGGCCCGCACGCCTGTGCCTTCACCCACCCGTCACCCACCCGAAGCCCATCGCTGGCATAATAATACTGATAACTATAGTAATAATAAACTAAATAAATAAATAAAAATGCTGAGGAGAATAAAATGGCAAGAAAAATTTACTAAGTCATATTTAAATTATGAAGTCCTAAGGGAAAGCACATTTATAGAGGTTGGTCTTCAAATTTTTTAAATGAAAAGAGTGTTTTTTTTTGCACTCATTTACAGCCGTACCTGGGCCAGATACATATCTGATATAAATTCCATTTCCTTCAGGTTAACCTGCTAGCCCTGTTTGCAATGTGTACGGTTTAATACTGTTTAGATTGAATGTGAAACCCTCTTGTCGATCCCTATGCAAATTCTGTGAAATGTGAAAATGGTTTTTTTTATTTTGAGTAATCTGCAGATTTATATTTTTAGCGCATTATGTCCTAGGTTTGATTACAGTAATGCTTCCTGATCCAGGTGTATTGGCGAGAATTATGTGTGAAACACAAGCATCAATCAGATTTATTTAGTATTAGTCTTTATTCTTAATTCTTAATTACTTTTCCCTGTTTTATTTGCTTTGCACAACTCCGTATTCTAGAGAGTTGCATGAGAAAACCCTCACATAGCTGACTGTGTCCATTGAACCCGCTCAGATTAATGACCCAGTTCAGTGGCGCAGCTGGGATTTCAGTTCACTGTATTCCGATTCCTGGAAACCAGTTCTGTGTGCGACATGTCACTTCTGTAGGTCATTGCAGAGGGAATGGAGGCTTAATCTCTTAAAGAAATAAAAAGTGTCAAGGGAAAATAACAGTCATGCGTCATTTGGTTCCTCTGTTGATGGGAACCGGGTGTCAGAGGTCAGGGGTCGTGGCTCTGTTCTTTGAGGGTTATTGTAGTTCTCTCTGTGCGTCTATCATTCTAATTGTTGTGTTTTCCTCTGGACTTTACTAGATTAATGGCGGAAAGTTGTCTTCAATGTGCATGGGCAGTCAGTTAATATCCACACCATCTTTCATCCACCCTAAGCCCACACAAACCCACTCAGGGACATCGATCGCTTCACAGAGTCTTTGTACGGGTCCGTTCTGATCAATCGAGCAGACGCGTAGGGTTGCTTTTAGAGCATTTAAATCAGAGCGTTTAAATCAAAAAGTCGCGGGTAACCAAAGTACCTCCATGACCAGCCTCTCACCCAGCTGAGCAAATGGCCTCCTTAATTGGTCCACGATGGATGTGCGTTTCCACCTCAGGGCACCAGTGACACCGGTGATATGACTTAAGAGGTGCACAGGATTGTGGGTCATCGGGGTCGACAGCGGTTCTGAAGCGCTTTGCTCTTAAGGGACGCGAGCCTGTCTTCAGCAGCCTCTCCTCCCATTCAACACTGGAGTGTGTATAGGGGCTGCAGCTTTTGTGAAGAACGACCTGCAGCGATATGCCTTTTCTCACACACACACACACACACACACACACACACACACACACGCACACACACACGCACGCACACACACACGCACACACACACACACTAACACGCGCACACACACACACGCACACTCACATGCACACACTAACACACGCACACACACACACACACTAACATGCGCACACACATACTAACACACACACACACATACACACACTCTAACACGCGCACACACGTGCCAGCACACACACACACACTAACACACACATACGCACATGGACATACACATACGCAAAGACACACACATGCACGCAAACGCACACATACATACACATACGCAAAGACAGACACACACACAAACACACACACACAGTTGTTTTGTTTCAAATACTGGGGCGAAGCAATCCTTATAGCTGTTTTAAACCCAAGGGCTCCAACCCCAACATTGAAATAAATACCAGATAAGTCAAACCACTGTAGTTTGTCATTTGCTGTTTGGGTCAGTCGTGCCAAGATCCATAAGAGCCGGCCAGGTGGTTTTGCCAGAACTGACAGAAATGATGGAAGAGAGAATATAATAGCACTAGGAAATACAATAGGGTGTCCTACAGTGTTTGCTCCCATAATAAATTATAATGAATTCAAGCTAAGTAATTACACTGCTGATAGAAGCATTATGGGAATCCCTGCTGGTCGTAGACTAGACATTTTACACATTTTTATTAAGTATGTAGAAAATAAGTACAAACACAATAATTACAAAATATTACAAAATAATTACAAAATAATTAGGTTCAGTTCTGAGTAGTTTAGTTCTCGCACTAGTTATTTATAAATAGAAGAATACAATTCCCATGATGCAAATCAGTGGACATTCTGGTAAGGCAGTCGTGTATGATTGGCTTTGCTGTGTCATGCCCCGCCCCCATCCCCAGACTCTGCAGGAGGAGATCCCTATCCCGGGGACAGACGTTCGGCTGAGTTACCTGAGCAGCCGCACCCCGGGCTACAAGTCGGTCCTGCAGATCACCCTCACTCACGCCACCATCCCCTTCAACCTGATGAAGGTGCATCTGATGGTGGCGGTAGAGGGACGCCTCTTCAGGAAGTGGTTCGCCGCCACCCCCAACCTCTCGCACCACTTCCTGTGGGACAAGACGGACGTGTACAGCCAGAAGGTCTACGGGCTGTGCGAAGCTTTTGGTGAGAAGGGGTGGATGGATAGTTTTTATTATTTTATCTTTGTGCCTTTTACCCCCCTGTTCGCCCCCGTTCGGAGTGTCCGGTCACGCTCGTGCTCCAGCGCGCACCACAGCCTCTGTCATCGACTCGGGAGAGTGTAGGATAGATAAACATGCGATCCTCCACAGCATGTGATGTCAGCTGCCACATCTTATCGCAGTTTGCAAGTCGCTCCAACATCAGTTGGAGGCAGACGCTTCATGTGAAGCTCAATCAATGAACTTGCGGGTACCTAATTGACCAGCAGGGGGTTTTTAGTGTGCAATGAGAGGTCATCCCAGCTAATTCCCATTCCGTTGTGAGGCTAGAGCCAGTTTAAATGGCTCTGCTAGACCATGGGGCCCATCCATGCACTGGAACAGAGCCTTAACAGTCACCAGACTGTAGGACCCATCCATAGTGCCGTAACAAGATGAGCCACTCAGCCCCAAAATGATAGTTTTGACCAAATGAGGGGCTGCTGGGCTCATCTTTTAAAGTACTGTGCTCGTGTGTGGCTGAGCCCCACAGCCTGCTTTTAAATCTGGTATGTGTGGGCCTTCAGTCAGTGGGTGTCCTTTTCTGTTTCTGCGCCAGTGCCCCCTGCTGGTCAGTTAAGCACCTACAGTCTGCTTGCACAAGCTGTGTGTTCACATCCTATTTTAGAGAGTTTTAGAGAGCGTGTTTGTTCGGGCTCTCCCAAACTGACAGAGGAAACCTCAGTCAGTTTCCTAGCATGGCAGTTGGGTCTGACAAACTGGATTGAACGGATTATGAAAAGAACCAATGGCGTGGTTTTCCCCTCTGCGTTTCGGTGGAAGGTGAGGGAGCGCGTGTTCCCCCTGCATTCTGGGGACGAGTACGAGTCGTGTCCCGACCTCATTCTGTGGGAGAAGCGGACGGCCGTCCTGCAGGGCTACGAGAGCAGCGCGTCACACCTGGGGGGCTGGTCCCTGGATAAACACCACGCCCTGAACATCCAGAGCGGTCAGTCCTCCGAGCGGCCCGGCGCTTTGCCCCCTTTTACTCAGCAGGTTCCCCTTGGCAGGAAAGTAGGGCTCAATTCCGCTAAAACTATTAAAACCATTTCAGCTAAAATTAATTTTATTAATTGTAAAAATGTCCATAATTTTCTATGAGGATTCTTCAGTTCATTTATTTGATTTAAGTTGAATTGAAATGGAATTATATTTCGGATTCCCATTAACATGAACATTAATGTTGTACAGGCTGAGTACCGTACTGCACATACTGACACTGCATACTCATTTCCTAATCTAGGAAAATATTTCATAACACTGTGAATGGTCTTTCGTAAGAGCTTCATAACGGCTAATTTCTTCAAGAGCATTACACAGACGTTCATAAATGCTTATGTCAGTGCCTGTGGATAGGCATGGTCTTTGTCACCGGTGTGCCATGGGAAAATCACCCCCTTACACACGCCTTGTTTTAACTTTGTGGTTATAGACAGAAGCATTTATGAATGGCTGTATAGTGCTTGTGCAGGTGCTATGTAGTGCTTATGAATGATAAAAGACCAGTCATAGAAAGCCTTACTAAATCCTTTGACACTCTTTATATAAGCATCCAGGCTGTCTGTGTGGTGTAGAATGTGTCTTTCAGACCTTCCAAAAGGTCATTTTCTATGTGTATGTTTGCTTTCCTCTTAAAGAGCAAAACAACTGATGTTCCTAAGTAAGATGTATGTCGGATTGACAGATTTCCTGATGAAAGTCGGTTGGCGCACTAGTGCCTTATTTTCGCCTAAAAAACTTGTTTGAGGTAAAGTGGCTTCACCGGGGGTGCGGGGAATGCGAGCAGCTTCAGTAACTGTCCTCCCTGTAATGGCTCTCTGCCATTTTCTGGCCAGAACACGCTGTTATTTATTTTGTGGGATCCGAGTTTTCTGCCATTGGCTCTGATGGGCACAAACAGGCCCATTTTCCTATTTCTGGTGAATTGGTTCTGAGTGGCGGAGCGGACGGTTGAAGCCAAAGCCACCGCCGCTGTGTCGCTCGCACAGTGCTAGCGCTGAGCCAGCGCTTGTCAGGAGGGCCTTACCGCAGGAAATGAGGCGTGACTGCACGCAGGAAGCGCGGGCGTGAGGGGCGTGGCCACGTGGTGGGCGTGGCTGGAGAAGCCCGAGCGGCCGCGTTTCCTTCCCCGGACGCCGCATCGCTGGGAGGAGCAGCGGCGTCGCGCTTCAGATCCTGAAAAATCTGCTGCCGTTTGTGTCAGCTCTCTCTGCTCCCTCGGACAGCGAGAAGGATGCCCTGAAGTCGAAGAGGAGTAACGGAAAGGAAAGAAAGAAAGGCTGGAAAAAAGGGAGAAAAAAAGAAAGACTGCAGCTCGTTGATCTTTTCTGTTAGTTTGGACACTGGAGGTGTCGTGTCTCACGCCGGCTAGCAGGCAACATAAAAGCGGAGCGGTCGCGCCAGAAAAAAGTATTGAGCGAGTTCATTGAGCGAGTTGGAGCTAACAGTTACGCTTTGATTGAGCTCCTGTGAGCATCATCAGTCCGCATAGCTTGTCATTGTGAGAAGCTGGTGATGTTTAAGTCGACTTAATGAGTCGTGTGGTGAAAGTGCAGGGTGACCCAGATTCTGCAGTCTTGCCCAGATACTCAAATATTTCAAATATTCATAACAATATATAGTCCTGTCCCTTTCAGCTGTTGAAGCCAAAATGTCCAGTTAGCTCTCTGAAGGTGTGACCAAAATGGATTCTGCAGCAATTAACATTTGTGTTACCATGAGTGGCATTTGACATTTGAAGGCATTACCATGAGTAGCTGGTGCTGGCAGCAGTTATAAGCTGACCCCAGCTTATCCCTGGCCTGACCTCAGGCTGACCCTGGCCTGAGCCCAGCCTAACCCCAGCCTGACCTTGGCCTGACCCCAGGCTGACCCCAGGCTGACCCCAGGCTGACCCCGGGTGAACTTGCTTTTGCGTCCCTCCGCAGGGATACTGCACAAGGGGAACGGGGAGAACGTCTTCATCTCCCAGCAGCCGCCAATCATCGGCAGCGTCATGGGCAACGGTCGGCGACGCAGCATCTCCTGCCCCAGCTGCAACGGCCTCGCCGACGGCAACAAGCTGCTGGCGCCCGTGGCGCTGGCCTGCGGCTCTGACGGCAGCCTGTACGTGGGCGACTTCAACTACGTGCGCCGCATCTTCACCACGGGCAACGTCACCAGCGTCCTGGAGCTCAGGTAACCCCGCCCACGGGGGAAGGGGCCCGTGTTTGGGTTAAAAAGGAGGGGGGCGTGGCCCGGGTGGTGTGGTCATTCAAAACTGAGGTTATTTTAAAACAAACAGTGTCCAACTCTACTGCTTGAAAATTGACTGAGATGGTTGATAATTCTGTTTGATCCAGTCTCTCATTGTCTGGTCATTACAGTGTCTTATTTTCTACTGTATCTCCACTGGTCAGTTTCATCACCAAGTAATCATGTGCTGGAGCTGAGAATAGGCTTGGAGTGTATTTGTGTAAGGGAGAAAAAAATATCAGTATGAAAAATTCCACTGAATGCGTGACTGTAAATAGCCTTAATTTTCTCTAGAGAGTAAATTAAGATCACACCTGTTCATTTATTCTCACTGATTGCTAACATCTCTCTCTCTCTCTCCTGCTTGACTTATCTTTCCTGATTGCTTACATATCTCTCTCTCCTGCTTTACTTATCTTTTCTGATTGCTGACATCTCTCTTTCTCTCCTGCTTTACTTGTCTTTCCTGATTGCTAACATCTCTCTCTCCCGCTTTACTTCTCTTTTCTGATTGCTAACATCTCTCTCTCCTGCTTTACTTCTCTTTTCTGATTGCTAACATCTCTCTCTCCTGCTATACTTGTCTTTTCTGATTACTAACATCTCTCTCTCCTGCTTTACTTATAATTTCTGATTGCTGACATCTCTCTCTCTCTCTCTATCTCTCCTGCTTTACTTATCTTTTCTGATTGTGACATCTCTCCCTCTCTCCTGCTTTATTTATCTTTCTGATTACTAACATTCCTGTCTCTCTTCTTCCCTGTCTGCCGCTTCCTTTTGGCTTGCGCTGTCAGAAACAAAGATTTCAGGCATAGGTAAGACCGCGGGAGCGATCGCATCTCTTTGGTGGTGTTAAGTGATGGCTCCCCTCAGTGTCAAGGTAACTCTCCTTAATCTGGAGTCACATGACCGCAGGCCGTGCAGGTGGGTAGAGCTGGGCCGGGCCGCTCGCTGTGGCTGGGGAGTTTGAGTAATGCAAGCACAGCCTGGAGATGCTGTGGTACACAACCACAGGGAACAGTAGGAAATGGGTTTGAGTGTGTGGTGTGTGTGTGTGTGTGTGTGTGTGTGTGTGTGTGTGTGTGTGTGTGTGTGTGTGTGTGTGTGCGCGTGTGTGTGTGTGTGTGTGTACGTAGGTGTGTGTTTGTGTGTATGAGAGAGAGTGTGTAGATTTTTAAATGCCAAAAGAGGAAAAAAATTGTCATTGAGGATTTGGGAAACAGCGCCTTGTTTCAGGTCTTAACCTGAGCACCATCTGTGAATGGTGTAGTTTTAAAGAGGATAATCACTTTCACCTTTGTTCTAAAATTGTTTGTAGCTTGTGTGGCGCTTCAGAAAGTGAACCTAACCTTCTCAGTAATGAAAGAACAGATGTCCAAATGCTATCGAGGGCAGGCTTGTAAAATAGCAAAAAAACGAATAAAATGACCTTAAACATAAGCAGGTCAGAATGGGCAGGTTGTAAAATATATGTCTGTGGAAATACAAAGTGACAGGAATAAGTGCCAAATGAACTTGAAGTTTGTCTTTGTGTTCTCTTTGGCACAGAGTAAATCCAGGTATGGAAGTGTGGAAAGTAAAATGTAGTTTTGTGTTGTTTTTTTATGGGAAACTTTTTGTACTGCTGTCTTGGCCACGACTTCCTTGTAAAAGAGATTTTGAATCTCAATGGGGATTATTCCTGGTAAAAGAGAGGTAAATATATAAGTAACAAATGAAAAATAATCCTGACAGTGATAGCCCTGAAAGTCATGCTGCTACACGGAACTGCCACATCACTGATTAAAGCAGAAGACCCACATGAGAGTACACAGAGTATGGATTACCTGCTGGGTCACTGATTGTTGTGGAGTTTTTGATTGATTTTTTTTTTTTTTTCTGTGAACAAGAAGGGCTTATGATTCTTATAGCAAGATGATACAGTCAAAGGATTCAGAGAACCAGGGATGAAATCAGCCAATCAGCGTTCAGATGTTCCGGAAGCCTCTCGAGTCGAGCCCCTAGCGGACCGTGCGTTCTAGTTCTGTTCTCTGTTCTAGTGCCCAGGACCGAGAGTTGGTGTTGGTTTTTACCACTGAGCCACAAAAGCGCGGACGTGTTTTCAGTCCAGCTAGGGATTCTGAAGGAGGATAATTTTTAAAAGAAAGGATTTCCTTTTAGATTAATGTAAATTTGATTAAGATATGACTCTCTCTCTTTCTCTCTCTGTCTCTCTCTCTCTCGCTCTCTGAAAGAGAGGGGTATTCTGGAGGGCTTGGGTTTGTTGAGTGGTGTGCGGACTGCAAATGCGGTATTGGCTTTTTGAGCAGAAAATGCATTTTTGGCATTTAAAATTGACCTGGCAATGGGAGGGGGGGGACTAATGTCCTACTAGGACCCCCTTCCATTCTCACCTCTTCCCCCCTCCCCCATTTTCACCTCTCCCCCCCTACCCCCCCCCCCCCCCCAACCCCACTGAGCTTCTGTGTCTCAGAAAAGTCAGTTTTTCTGTCTCTGCACCAGCATGCAACTACATTCAATTATCCTCCACAAGCCATATGTTGTCAGTGCGGAGAATATAGATGGTGTGTGTGTGGCTGAAGGTCAGTTAGTTCCTTTTTCAGGGTGTGGGGAAGAGGAGAACGGGTGGGGTGTGGGGAGGGGGGCTCTGGGGTTGGTAGAGGGTGTGCAGGGCTCTCTGTCAGTGTGGGGAAGAGATAATGCACCATCTGATTACAAGTGAAAAGAGAGAGCACAACAGAGGGAAGGAAAAGTTGGAACATTCCGGAATGTTCCGGGAAGGGGTGCTCTGCTCCCGCCCTCTTTTGGAAAATGAGAACATCGTCAATATGTCAGCCGAGTTATGTTCCGGCCTTTTTTTTCTTTCTTTTTTAAAGCAATGCTTGTGTACGCAGGTGGTGACACCTCAAATTTTGATGGGACGCTGAGAAACTGATTGTATTTGTCGTGTGCGTTTTATTTTTTATTTTTTTATACATCTAGATAAGGTCAAAAGGTCAGTTGTCAGTCAAAATAAAGACTTTAAAAAAGCCTGCGGTAGCCCTCTCTCTTCCTGTCCTACAGTTTCCTCAGGATATGAGGTTTGACGCCCAGGAGCTGAGACTGTCAGACGAGCCCTGACAGATAAGCGGAAGTCTCCAGTTTTTATTCGGCTGGCATTGCGATGCTTTTTCTTGCCAGGTTATGTGATAATGGTCATCTGCTCTGTCAGGACGACGCCGACGTGGCGTCTCGAGCTCCCCCGGCCAAAGTCCCGTCCAAGGCGACAGCTTCCCGCCATTTTAAGGCCGAACCAGGAAGTGTCTGACAGCTCGGGCTGTTTGAGAGATGTGGAAACTCGAGGCTGGAGACCTGAGTATAACGCACCTCCTTCAAAGGCGTTTCAGGTTCAAGCAGCCCTGAACCTGACTCTCCGCTGATTGAGACTGAGAGGGTTCGAAGGCGTCTGGGGAGACGAACACTGGCTGCCGACAAGAGCCTTTCACAACGCAACCTCACGTGTCGCTATGCCAAAAATATGTTTCTATGTTTTTTTTAATATGGATGTCATACATTATTGTATATACAATTTGATCTAATCTGGATGTAGAACAAAGCAGTCGGACAGCTGGAATACCTGATGGCACATTCTCATTTTTTTCTGGGTGGGTGAGGAAATATTATTATTGTTGTTGTTGTTGTTGTTATTATTATTGTTATTATTATTATTATTATTATTGTATATTTTCTCTTCGTTGTGGCGTATAGCAGCTTTTTTTAGGCAGGTGTGTTGTCAGGAGCCCCGTTCCTGACTGGAATGCTTCGGCAGGTCGCTGCTTCCTTTGTGGAGGGCGACTGTGCACGTCCGGCACGCTCTCGCGTTTCCCTCGCCCCCTGTGCATGAATGACCGATCGCTGTGTCAGGACTGGGCCGTGCTTTAATGGGGTCGTTTGCTGGCCTGCTCTGCTTAATGTGTTTAGGTGTGTCAGCGCAGTCGCAGCTCTATGCAGAAAAAAATGTACGTATAAAGCCCTGGGGAAGCTTCAGCGCAGCTAAGCTACATGCACATACCTTTATGAGCATGCAGCGCTACTCCTAAGGAGTCGCATTTGGACGGTGTTTCAGATTCAGAAACGCCATCCAGACCATCCGTTTGACAGCACATTCTTCTTTCCTTTTATTGGAGGTCCTGTGTTTTATGTCCTGTAAACAATAAATGAGATTACCTGGCTGCAGATAATGTTACGCTTACATTTTGAAAGTATAACTGTGAATGGTTTTGAAAGGTGGTAAAGAACCAGGAACTAACATGTGTTGAAGAAATACAATGATATGGGAAAAGCTATACTTGTCTTCACCTCAGATAATGGGAAATATACGTTTGGAAGCTAATAAATAAAAATTTTCGGTTCACATTTTTTTTGCGTGCTGTGTGTATTGCTCATTAAAGCGATTGCCGTGTGTCACTACTTGTAGTCATTTTGCAGTTTGACCTTAACCACAGCAACAGTTTTACACAGTATTTATTTACACAGCTGAATTTACTGCACACTGAAACAACTCAGGTTAAGCACTTTGCTCAAGGGTAAAGTGGCAGTGCCCGGTCTGGGAACCAAACCTGCAACCCTCTATTTTACAAGCCCGGTCCCCCGTAATGCCTTTCTGCTGAAACTGCATTAAAATGAAGAGGTCTGAGCCATGCTTGAGAAGGTGCTGCTTTTTGTTCCGGGTCTTGACTGACTTATTGATTTTTTTTCACCCCGCTTGTGTGTTCAGCAACAGCCCGGCACACAAGTACTACCTGTCCACGTGTCCGGTGTCGGGCACCCTCTACCTGTCGGACACCAGCAGCAGGAAGGTGTTCAAGGTGAAGTCCCTGAACGTGGTGAAGGACGTGGCCAAGAACCTGGACCTGGTGGCGGGAACGGGGGACCAGTGCCTGCCATTCGACGAGACTCGCTGTGGGGACGGCGGGAAGGCGGTGGAGGCCGCCCTCACCAACCCACGAGGTGCGTACCTAAAGTCAAAATTACACCCCCCGCGGTGAGCACGAAACAAAGTGATGTGACAGTAACGCCTCTGGAGGTGTGTACGAAACAGTGACGTGACAGTAACACCCCTGGAGGTGTGTACGAAACAGTGACGTGACAGTAACACCCCTGGAGGTGTGTACGAAACAGTGACGTGACAGTAACACCCCTGGAGGTGTGTACGAAACAGTGACGTGACAGTAACACCCCTGGAGGTGTGTACGAACAGTGACATGACAGTAACCCCTGGAGGTGTGTACGAACAGTGACGTGACAGTAACACCCCTGGAGGTGTGTACGAAACGTGACGTGACAGTAACACCCTGGAGGTGTGTACGAACAGTGACGTGACAGTAACACCCCTGGAGGTGTGTACGAAACAGTGACGTGACAGTAACACCCCTGGAGGTGTGTACGAACAGTGACGTGACAGTAACACCCCTGGAGGTGCGTACGAACAGTGACGTGACAGTAACACCCCTGGAGGTGTGTACGAAACAGTGACGTGACAGTAACACCCCTGGAGGTGTGTACGAAACAGTGACGTGACAGTAACACCCCTGGAGGTGTGTACGGAACAGTGACGTGACAGTAACACCCCTGGAGGTGTGTACGAAACAGTGACGTGACAGTAACACCCCTGGAGGTGGTACGAACAGTGACGTGACAGTAACACCCCTGGAGGTGTGTACCAAAGCAGTGACGTCACATAACCACCCTGGAGGTGCTACAAACAGTGAGTGACAGTAACACCCTGGAGTGTTGTACAACAATGATCGTACAGTAATCTCCTGGAGGTGTGTGCAAGACAGTGACGAGACAGTAACACCCTGGAGGTGTGTACGGAACAGTGACGTGACAGTAACACCCCTGGAGTGTGTACGGAACAGTGACGTGACAGTAACACCCCTGGAGGTGCGTACGGAACAGTGACGTGACAGTAACACCCCTGGAGGTGTGTACGGAACAGTGACGTGACAGTAACACCCCTGGAGGTGTGTACGGAACAGTGACGTGACAGTAACACCCCTGGAGGTGCGTACGGAACAGTGACGTGACAGTAACACCCCTGGAGGTGCGTACGGAACAGTGACGTGACAGTAACACCCCTGGAGGTGTGTACGAAACAGTGACGTGACAGTAACACCCCTGGAGGTGTGTACGAAACAGTGACGTGACAGTAACACCCCTGGAGGTGTGTACGAAACAGTGACGTGACAGTAACACCCCTGGAGGTGTGTACGAAACAGTGACGTGACAGTAACACCCCTGGAGGTGTGTACGGAACAGTGACGTGACAGTAACACCCCTGGAGGTGTGTACCAAATGGCAGTGACGTCAAAGTTAACGCACCCGAGGTGCATACAAATCACAGTGATAATAAAACCAGTGTTCTGTCACTACAGTTTGAATCCTTTCTGGATTGATTCTTCATTCTTTCAGTGACTCACTGGTTTGAATGAATTGCAAGTTATCTGCTATGGAGAGCAGAGAAACTTGATTGGTCCAGAAGTACAGTATGTGATTGACAGAATATGGTAGCTCCACCCTGAATTATGTTCTTGAAGCTTCAGTCCTTCCCTGTTCATCAAGTCTTTATTTGAGGACTGTGGGAAATGCAGACATTTTATAATGAAAATATGATAATTTGGAGATGGAGATGATGTGCTTCTGGATTTTTACCTGGCAAGAATATGTTCTGATGATATTTGTTAGTATAGTGTGTTAGACAAGTACAGATAAAAGCTTGCGAATATTCAGTCTTCTTTCAGGATGGGGTTTGCAGTTGGGGGGTCTTTGTGGGGTGCAATTTCCAAACTTCCGTGAGTACATTCTGCAGCGACTCTGAAAATAAGCAGGTGTTATAAAGAGGGAATATGCAATCAGGCGTTTTTGGCGGGAAGGAAGAAAGGGTTTTGTGTCGTCATCCCCCCGCTTTCTTCTGAAACCCATAAAAAATTAATCCTGTTTTTTTTTTTCGCCGCGTCCGTTCAGTGAAAGGCCCGGCATGTTGACTGGCAGGCGCGACGCAGAAGCAATATCGTACCTGTTCAGACAGGAGCGGCGGATCTCCACTGATGGCTAACCGTTCTGTCCGCCCGCTCCTTTGTCGGCTCCTGACGAATGATTTCTGACGCGCGGTCGGCGGGGAGCGCGGCGAAAAGACGTCTCTCGGAGGTCGGATCAATGCGCTTCAATTTTCTGACTCGTAATGATATTTTCTCCTCTCCGGCTCGCTCGCGGACCGATCGTCGGGCTCGTGGGGTTCCCAAACTTGGGGGGGGATGGGGATGGGGATGGGGGGGGGGTAGTGAGGCTTCTCCACCCCAGCCCAAAGCGCTCCTGGTTACTGAAACGGAGCGTCTTTTCCGCTAGCGTTTGCTCTGGGTTCCTTTGGCGCGGATGGGGTGCGACGCATTCATCATGGTCGTCGTATCTCACCTCTGTCGCGGGCCCCACAGAGGGGCGAGGTGATTCATGTTTTCAGAGAGAGGGAGAAGGAGAGAGAGAGAGAGAGAGAGAAGGAAAAGGTCACCGAAGCACCACACAGCCGCTGGCACGCGCGTTCGTAGAGGCTTAATCGGCTTGCGTTCTCAGGACGTAAACAGGCGTTCTCAAAGCCCTCCTCGTCGTTGCCGCGGTTCCCTCTCGACCGAGTGCGCTCATCTCCGCGGTGGCGCTAATTGAAAATATGTACTGAATCAATAGCATGCTAAATCTAGAATCTGTGACCGCTTACTGCTTGCATTGCGGTGCTAGCTTCCCTTTGATTAATGGTGGTTTGGGATTTGCGCTGTGTACTGTGTGTGCTCTCATATGATTAATATTTGTTCGTATATCAGGCTTGTGTCGAAACTGGCAGCCCGTTTTTTTTGTTTTTTTTCCCCATGAGCCTTTGTGACAGCAGAAGCTGAGCTGCAGGAGTTTTAACGACCTGCACGCTTTTGTGGCGCAGGCATCACCGTGGACAAGTTCGGGCTGATCTATTTCGTGGACGGCCCAATGATCCGGCGGATTGACCAGAACGGGATCATCTCCACGCTCCTGGGGTCCAACGACCTGACCTCGGCCCGGCCCCTCAGCTGTGACTCTGTGATGGACATCTCCCAGGTACCGCCCCCTGCCACCCGTCCCCCCCCCTCACCATTCTGCCCCGCCCCCACCCCATCATTGTTTCCAATACAGCAGATGTGCTTCAGCAAGGATGTGATTTATCCTGATGAATTGGGAAACACTGATTTTCAGACCTCTGTGTTTGGCTGTATTACAGAACATATGTTCTTCCTTTCAGCTTCCACAAATGACCAAGGCAGGTGTGTGTGTGGGTGGGTGTGTGTGTGTGTGTGTGTGATGTACTCAAGTCTGCTACCTCTGGTTGAAATGATTAAGGTATGAAAATCAGTATTCAGTGACTAATCGGGAAAGATCACATCAGTATTGCGGTCAAATCACTGGTCCTGTTTTTCTATCGAGCTCCTTTCATTCTTCTTGTCTGAGCAGTTTCCCCTCCTCCTGTTCTGCAGCTGCCAGCCCACGGCTGCAGGATGTAAAGGAGGTACATGGCTCACCATCGCCCCCCTGAGGCCGGAGGCCATCTAACACCCACACAAAGTAGTCATGCAGTCTTTCTGAGCCTGGTGTCTTTGAAACGAATCGTTCTGCTTTCAGTATTCTCTGATCCTTCTTACCTGTGGATGATTCCCAGTCCGCCGAGGGCAATTAAGTCCTATTGTATTGTATTCTATTCTATTCTATTCTATTCTATTCTAGTCTGTACGGTGCCATTATGTTTCATATTTTCTCAGAACCACTTACTTTCAAGTGGTGTTTAAAGCTAATGACCTATTCTGTCCTCGAGAAAATGACAGTTTTGTTGTTTGTGAATGGTTTCATTTGTTAGTGTGTCAGCAAGTGACTTCACGTTATGATGACTTTGAAGCTTCATTATAGTCTGGATAACTTAATCCCACAATACTCATTCATTCATTCATTCATGATTAAACCACATTTAAACCGGTGTGCATTACACAGGCCACATATGTAATGATATGAGGTCATATTTAGTGAAATAATTCCGTGGTAGATTGCCTTTCTGGGATGTGTTTATGTTTTTGTTGCCGCTGGTGATGCTGGTTGTATATTATAATGTATCTGAATAGAAAGTGTTACAATATTTTATTCTCGTGGAGTGAGATGGTTTCAAGTTATTTCAGTTACCTGAAATATCTATGATTTTTATATCATAGTTGACAAGGGAGAAGGAGGAAGTTGTTATTGTGGTGCAATGTATCACTATCAGCACAGACTTCAGAACTGAAGACATTGTTATTACTGCAAAATGGGAGTGCATGTCATTTTCCATCTTCCTTTCTGGCCTTCTCATAACTGACACAGAATCTGTTGATGTATAAACGTATGTGAAAAAAGAAATTCAGATTAGCCCAACTGGACGTATGGCGGAGGGTCGTTCCCTGTGTGTGTGGGTGTTGAGGCAGTGTGGGTTTATGGGTGCTGCTGCTGTGGTGTTGAGGTGTTGACGCTGATCGCTGTGTTCAGGCTGTGCAGTCAGTGCTCGCTGCACTCCAATTCCCCGCTGCCCCCCCCTCTCTCTCTCTCTCCCTCTCTCCCTCTCTCCCTCCCTCCCTCCTCCACCTCCTCGTCCGTGTGCAGGATCCGAGCTGGACAAGGTTATTTGTGGCTCGTGGCAAGTGGGTCCAGCGGAGGCCCCAGCTGCCAATAGAGTTTTTATTTTTGGAGAAAAGATATGGCTGAACGAAGGAGGGGATGGAGGACCTGCACCTGGCCCAAACCCCCCACCCCCTCTCTCCCCAGCCTTTCTGTCTCCCTTAGGATACCTGAACCTCACCCCCACCAGACACGCAACCGCACCCCCACCCCCCTCTACCCAGCCTTTCTGTTTCCCTCAGGACACCTGAACCTCACCCCCACCAGACACGCAACCGCACCCCCACCCCCCTCTACCCAGCCTTTCTGTTTCCCTCAGGACACCTGAACCCCACCCCCTCCAGACACGCAGCCGCACTCGCACTCCCATCCCCCCCCCAACGGCCGCCTCCCCAAACTGCGCCTATGAAATTTGGCTCAACAGCCCCACGAATCTGACAAATCTCACCGACGGCCAGAGAGGCTGTGGAAACAGCGGGGGGAAAAGACCACCATTACGCATTCGCCCTCTGTACACCGCTCCCTCTGCAAACACAGCCCCCTCTTACTTATTCCTGCTTCCTTTTTAAAATAACTTACTGGAGAGCACTCCTCTTTCCTTCTTAGAGCCTCATCAGCCTTGTTTTAGCCCTGCACTCATTTTATTAGCTGCCTTTCTTCCTTTATCTCCTGGCTCTGGGCTTGTTAAAAATGCTTTTTTTATTTTCATAAATTAATCAGTTGCGCAGCGTAACATGAGATTCGTGTGAGCTTTGCTCCTGTTGGTTTGTTTTCAGTTTTGAAGTGTCATCATCCAGTCTGCATCAGGCTTCTGGCTTCAGTTCGGCATGCGGTTTTGGGTTACTGGTAAACCTCATTGAGGAAGGTTGTTAATGTAGCGTTATGCTGAGGAATATTTGTTAAAAAAATATATATAAATACACATATATGCAGAGAGAGAGAGGATTTACAGTAATTCATATCCATGCTTAGCCATGGGGGTTTTCTTCTTCATTTCCTTGTGAGATACTCGGCTCACTGCGAAAAGAACATGCCTGGAAACAAAATGCTGTTAAACGCTTCTTAACCCTGTTGAATTTACAAGGTCTTCATCGTTCCATCAACAGCATATCGTCCACGATATCTTCTCCGAATTACAGCATGTCTTTAAACAAAAAATGTGGGATTATTTCCCAAGGTAAATGTCAAATTAATAATGGCCAAATTAATAATGATTTTTTTAAAAACATAGCTGAATGGCAGCTTAACGTGTGGAAAGCTTGAACGAGTTTCTCAATAAAAAAAAATAATTTTATTCCTTCCCTTTTATTTGCAATTGGAAGTTCTTTGTCACTCAGGTGGTTCTCTTGACTGGGTCAGTTGGGGGGGGGCATGATCGGACAGCAGTGCTGGGTGTGCAGGGTGGAGGGGGTGGTTGGTGGGATGGTTAGACACGTGGGGGCAAGGCAAGGGGGGGGGGCGTGATCGGGGAGCAGCAGGGTGGGGCGCGGGGGGGAGGGCTTGGTCAGGTAGCAGAAGGGCTGGTCGCGTGGGGGTGTGGGGGGTGGGGCATGATCGGGTATCCGCAGGGGTGGGGGCGCGGGGTGGATGCCGTCTGGGGAAATATCCCCTCCTCTTTTGCGGCAGCGAGTACAAACCTCTCACAGCTGCTCCCCCGAGCCGCTCTGCGC
Source organism: Anguilla rostrata (assembly GCF_018555375.3). Taxonomy (NCBI): domain Eukaryota; kingdom Metazoa; phylum Chordata; class Actinopteri; order Anguilliformes; family Anguillidae; genus Anguilla; species Anguilla rostrata. The sequence goes on along the minus strand of NC_057944.1, from coordinate 31,484,562 downwards.
TGCCAGTCATAAAATATTTAACCACCGCGGCTGACAAGGAATGGGTTTTAAGAAATTGAAAATTCCCCCCCTCATTCCCAAAGTAAATGCATTCTCATTCGGTTTTTTTTTTCCTCTCCTTGTTGAAAAGGCCAGACATATCCACTGTCTGTCTGTACAGGCACCAAAGCGCATCTTGCCACAGATACAGCCCGAGGTTAGTGTCGATTATACGGCCGGCCAATATATATATATATATGACAGGACAATCTCCAGACGTGTGGTAAATCCTCAAATGTGAATAAGATAAGAAGTAGCACCTATTGTGGCTTGGGGAAAACCTGGGGGCAAAGACAAAATTAAATGACATAAATAAAGATCTGAATATCGGTGGAGTCCAGATCAGACAACAGCTTACTTTTCCCCCATCACACCCTCGACACGCGTTCCTCTCTCACTTTCAGCTGCATGATGACAGATGAGACTGGCTTACGTCTCGCAAAGAGACATTTGATTACAGTCTGTCTGACGGATGCTTTTATTGATTTTTTTTTTCTTTGGAAGGGTCCCTTTTCCAGAGTGATTTATGACACATTAATTGATGTAAGTGCTGAGCATGGAGCAAGTTCAAGTACGATTACACGAGAATTTCTTCTTTTTTTTTACGGCAATTATCACTCAAGTTAACAAAGTACCAAACAAGCAGTGGTACAATATCAAACAATCGAAATCAATAAGATAGTAGCCCTTTTTTTCCTTTGCTACATAAGCACTTTCCTAATTTATTAAATCTATACATTGTTGTAGATGAACTGTACATTCGGTTTGAATTCCCCTTGTGTCTTAAAGTGTTCTGGCTGCATTTCAGGGAGAATCACTTTAGATGTTCTGGCTTGCAGGATTAGTCCTGCCTGTGAACTGGAATTTAATTTAAGAAGCTAAACCATGCCGTTTTTTCCATAAAGTGGTATTTGTCAGAGGCTATTTCCCTGGGGGGGATTTACTGTAAAAGTCAGCAATTTAAAGTTTTTTATTTTGTTGTTGTTGTTTTTAATTTATTTGTTGCTGATGCACTGTTTAACTGTCACCAGCTGGCCGATACCTGCTCCAAGCCGGAATAACACTCACTGATAGATATTTCAGCCTTCCAGTATACCTCTGTAAAGGTCACACATTTGTCTCGGAGTACCAGCCCGACTGGAAGCAGACAACATCGTGTGCCGAGACGATTAATCCTGGATATATTTCTACGATCGCTACATTTTGCTCTTAAGTTGTGTTTTTGCGTTGACGGTGTCTGTAGCTAAAATGTTATGCCTCTGTAAACGAGCAATGAAATTGAATATGGATCTGCGTTTTAGCTCATCATTATTCGAAGCTTATAATTAGAAATTACTCCACAGTAATTATTATGTTTTTTTTAAATAAATCCATTTTAGGCATTTATGTTTGTAATGTAATACATTAGGGATTTCTTTCCAATTAAATTGGGTTGCGAAGGGTCGCTGTATCTGTCAGGCACTAGGTAGGCTTGATCAGCTGGAATAATTGCAGAGTAACTTTATCCCTCCTGCAGATTTCCCAAAAGTAAGAAGAAATGGATATTTGCAGCTTAAAAATACCCAAATCAATGTGGAACGTGCTTTCATGCACCGTCGTGAGTCACGTGTCCCTTTTTTTGTTTTGTTCATTTGCCGTTTTATTCCAGTAAATGAACACTAGATTTTAATCACAGTCTCTTGTCTTTACTCCAGGAGCGCTATTAAAATCAGACGCTCCATTTGTTTGCCCCTCAGAAGAGCAAGGCGCTGAGAGTTCGGTGGAGTGCAGAGCAGCTTCTCCGTTTTTTTTTAAAGTTTTTTTTTTGTTTTTTTGTTTTTTTTTCAGCCAATAATTGCTGCTTGTTAACCGGTGGCTGCATTATTTGCCGAACAATAAGTCATAATTTTGGAGGCTGGAGGCAGGTAGCACTTTGGTCTGACTAAAGGTGCTCTATTTTCTTTTCAAGGACTTGGTCTCCCGTTGTCTTTTTCCATTAGGAAAAGAATTACCCGGAAAGACAGAAAGAACACCCCTGCTCTGCATCTGCTGACAGATGCACAAGTGTTTGGCTGTGATCAATGGCGGTGCGCTGTAGCGGGATAATCAGATTATTTGACGTGTTTCCCCCGTTTGCTGTGCCGTCCCACGTCCCTGCCGTTATCACCGCGCCCCTGTGCACTCGCGTCATGCGTCTCTGTTGAAGAATGGCGGCGCTAAGTGCGAACAGCACTTTTTTTTTTTTTTTTTAAATCAGATGGTCAGTTCGTCAATAGCAACCATTTCGCACGAGGGTCTGAAATCGCTTGCTCAGGCTTTCCTTTAGACAGCCTTTAATGAACATTGCGGTGCCTTTCAGCAATAACGAAGTCCCGCGGGATTCTCTCGTCCTCCAGCCGCACGTTTCTGCAATGCGAAAATGTTTCTGTGAATTAACAAGCCTGACGCTCGTGGGCTGTCCTGTTAAAGCACTGTTTCAGAGTCTGAATCCGGTCTGTCCCCATACCAACACAAAATTGGCTGTAGTATTTCCATCCGTCTCGTTGTGCAACAGTGCCCCCACTGGTCAGTTGGGTTCCTGCAGTGTGCCTGCACAAGCTGTGCTTGAAGGGTCCTCCCCAAACTCAGTGCCTGTTGTGGGTTTAGCTGGCGGAGTGAAATTAAGCAACTCCCCTGACATATTTCAGGGGAGAGAAAATGCTTGTCTGCGCTCTTCCAAGCTGACAGAGGTTACAGAAATGATCACTAACACAAAATGGGCATTCCAAATTGAGAGAAAATGGTTATTTAAAAAAAAGTCTTTGTGGTGTTTTGAAACTAAGTTTATAACTAGCTCAGGAGTCATACCACCCTGTACCTTTCAAATATCAAACTTCAGAAGCTTGCATAATACATGCATCAGAGAACTTTTGGGGAAACTGAATTGTTGCTAGAATTGTGGTTGGGTCAGTAGGGGGTGCTCTTGTCTCTGAATCAACTACAAATCCAGTGCCCCACTGCACTGTATAAGATGTTAAACCCAGGTGCTGGCTCACTGTGGACACTGATATCCCACAGCAATTTTTGAAAGAAAAGGGGTATTAACCTTGGTGTCCTGGTCAAATTCCCTGAAAGCTAGTTCTCTATTTCTAGCCATCTAATCATCCCCTACATCTGATTGGCTGCAGTGTCCCTTGTATTTCTCACCGACTTTGATTCCCCAAGTCATCACTGTAGAAAATAGTTCTCAGTTGTCCCACCTGGTCAAATGAAGATAAATTGAAAATAACAGTGGTGCAATTCTTTCCCTTTCAGGTTCGGCTGGAGTGGCCAACGGACCTGGCGGTGAGCCCCTTGGACAACTCCCTGTACGTGCTGGACAACAACGTAGTGCTCCAGATCTCCGAGAACCACCAAGTGCGAATCGTGGCGGGACGCCCCATGCACTGCCAGGTGCCTGGCATCGACCACTTCCTGCTGGGCAAGGTGGCCCTGCACGCCACCCTGGAGTCGGCCACTGCGCTGGCGGTGTCCCACACCGGCGTCCTGTACATCGCCGAGTCCGATGAGAAGAAGGTGAACCGCGTGAGGCAGGTGTCCACGTCCGGCGAGATCTCCCTGGTGGCGGGCGCCCCGAGCGGCTGCGACTGCAAGAACGACGCCAACTGCGACTGCTACTCCGGGGACGAGGGCTACGCCAAGGACGCCAAGCTCTACGCTCCGTCCTCGCTGGCCGTTTCGCCCGACGGCGAGCTCTTCATCGCCGACCTGGGGAACATCCGAATCCGCTACGTGCGGCAGAACCGACCCTACCTCAGCCCGCTCAACCTCTACGAGGTCTCCTCCCCCATCGACGATGAGCTCTACCTCTTCGACTCCAACGGCAGCCACATCTACACCCAGAGCCTGACCACGGGGGACTACCTGTACAACATCACCTACACCGGGGAGGGGGATCTGAGTTCCATCACCGATAAGAACCGCAACGTGGTCAGCATCCGGAGGGACACCACCGGAATGCCACTCTTGCTGGTTGTCCCCGACGGCCAGACGTTCTGGCTGACCATAGGGACCAACAACGCCCTGAAAATCGTGGCCAGGCAGGGTCAAGAGCTCGCCATGATGACGTACCACGGAAGCTCGGGACTGCTGGCGACCAGGAGTAATGAGGACGGATGGACGACATTCTACGAGTAAGTGAGATTCTTCCATTTTCTAATCATCCCACTCTCCTTCAATTACAGTTCTAAAGGGGTTTTTATTCAAACCTGGTTTTGCCCTTTCAGAATGTTTGATGTTTCTGTTTTGACTTCAGAGTTGTAGGGACGTTTTAAAATAGGAGGATTGCCATAAATAGGTCTCGTTCTTAGTCGTCTGCAGACTTTTGCTGTCCAAACCTTTTGTGTTTTGTGTGAAGTCCTCTCTGCTTGCTGTGGATGAAACGTAAGAGCTGTTCACATGCTGCAATGTCAAACATGAATGCTTCCTGGCTGTCGTCTTGCTGTCCCAGGATATCCCGGTTCTGTGAATATTTTAGAGCCAACCTTGGGGATCGAAACCTGATGGACCTGATTTTGAATAGCTGCTCTGCCTTACTGGTGGATTGATGACTGAAGCGGTTAGGATGGCCTCTCTTGATTGGAGACTGTAATGACACAACAGTGCATTATGTGACTGTGGGCAGGTAATGAATGTGACTGAGAATGGTATTTGGTTGTGTCTGAAGGCTGGAAGTGACTGCGAAAGGGCAGGAAATGACTGTGACTGAGGGCAGGAAGTGACTGTGACAGGACAGGAAGTGACTGTGTCTGAGGACAAGAAGTCACTGTAAGTGCAGGCAGGAAGTGACCATGACTAGGGCTTGAAGTGGCTGTGACTGAGAGCAGGAAGTGACTGTGACTGAGGGTAACCTGCAATCAGTGTTATTCAACACCAAAGGAGTGTTTTAAATCAGCCAGTGTGAGAGGAAGAGCTTGTCTGTTTACATCATCCCTGCCCTAATTTCCCTCTCTTCATTTGTATTATGTAAATAATGAGAGGGTGTTTGCCATTTGGAAGCTGTCATGAATAGCCAAGCTCTCTTTAAGGCATCTGTGAATTTATGTTTCTTAAAATGATCTTCCCTTTAAAGTGTAGGTAAAAGATAGTGTACTTGCTAGTATAATGAAAAAATAGATTATCTGATTATGCAGCTCAGATTACTTTATTACATAATGGCTTACGGACAGAATAATTTCATTGCATAATGGCGTACAAACAGAATTAATTTGTTTGCAGTGCCATTTAGGTAGTGGGAAAGGCTCCACATTGCGTATTGTGAGTGCTGTGTTATTTATCATTAGCTGCGGTTCAAACAGAGTTCAAATTGCCAGTGTATTGAGTAATGCTGAAATTGGATTACCTGTGTAATAAAGAGCTGGTGGGTCTATATTAGACCACAGTCCTGTACCTGTTGGAATTTGAAAAAATACCTATGCTCAGGCAACATGCCGTCTGGGACGCAGAAAAAAAACACATGCTGCCACATTTGAAGAGTCAGGATTTAATTGTGTCCTCCCGTCGTGTGTCTTTGTATTTTAACTGATAATGGGACTCTAATGTGCTTTTGCAAATTGACATCACTTTTCTTTAGTACCCGATGTTTTACTTCAGCAGGCATGTTGTGCAGAGATCAGGGGTCCGCGTGCGGTGATTCCCTTTCCGTTGTGTTCATTTCTGAAAGATTTTGCTTGCCGAATGCTGAAAAAGCAGTGAGCTAGACGAGTTTGTCTTAATTATATTTCACGGTACGGACGCTAGGTCAGTGTTTAAAATGGCACGCATATTGTAACCGTTCAAATCCTCCGGCTCTGTTTTGTAAGGTACAGTAAACCGAGGTGTGTTCGTTAATGGCCATGCCGTGGGTAGTGTAGTGTAGTGATGCAAACTCGGCTGCAAAATCTCTCACAAATTAGCATCACTGTCTCTAAGAGAAACACATTTTATGTTGCCAAAATGGCTCTGTTCCATTCTGTTTCTATTTTTTAAAAATAAAATAAAACAGTCCTCTAAAACCGATTTCCAGCTGATTGCATTACTTTATTATTGTTATCATTTGAAGCAATTCTCCAGGACTGCTTTTATTTACACAGTTGAAAATAGTGCCTCTGTGTTTGTTTAATCTGTTCTCTAATTGAAAAGAATGCTAGCAGAATGCATATTACCTGAGGTGTAAAACATTATTCTGTTATTGCTGCTCTCCCTTGAAGAAATCCAGCCTGCACAACTACAGAAATACAAAAGCACATTCACTGACAATTGTGTAAAAAAATACATAAATTATATTTATATATATATATATATATATATATATATATTAGGATTGCTTTAATTTAGAATAATTTACACAGCAATTAGACTTTCAGACGTTCCGTTTTCCCCATAGGCAGCAATGCGTCTTGCTTCATGTTTAATTTAGCACAATAAAAGGTCTTTTTGTTATTTTTGCTTAATTAGCTTTGAAGGTCACACAGCCACCTGAGGGGTCAGAGACGTAATTTCCTTAGGTTGAAAACGAGCCAGCGACGGCATTAATCTTCACACAGCAAAGTGCGAAACACTGTTTCCTCTCTGACAGCTGTTTTATCATACACTTAGCCCGAAATTAATTAATTCCTGCATGAGGCGTTTAGCCTATCGACATAATTTAATTTAGTAATTGCAGTGGAACAAAACGCAGAAGGCCCGCAGTAACAATGACATCTGTTTTTCGGTCCCCCTTCATCCAAGATTAAACCCTATGGCAGCCTCCGCGACGAGCTGCTGGCATCTTTTAATGTCGTTTTTTTTTTTTTGTTTCTGTGTCCTTTCCCTCTGTTTTGTCTGCGATTAGCGCTGGCTAATGTCACGTTAATCCTCCTTAATGGGAATCTGTGGGAGTGCAAACGGCCGGCCTGAAGGGAGGGGCGAGGTTCCAGGGTTTGGGGGACCCATAGGTGCTGTGGAGCGGTTTTGGGGGGGGGTCTGTTCAGCCAATCAGGCCTGGCAGCAGTGCAGGGTTATCTGCAGGATTAGCATCAGCAAGGTTTTCAGGCCTGTGGACTGGAGCCATCGTCTCTGCCTCTGTACACTGGGCTTGGCTGGAGCCCGCCATGGGACAGGGGAGGAGGTACGGGGGGAGAGGGCAGGAGGCGCAGTCGGAGCCAGGAGGATGTGTGGAGGAGGTAATCCTGCAGACACTGTGGCCCTCCGGGACTGCAGTTAAACCTGCTGTGGCCCGCTAGGACTGCAGTTAAACCTGTAGACACTGCGGCCCTCCAGGACTGGAGTTAAACCCGCAAACACTGTGGCCCTCCAGGACTGGAGTTAAATCTTCAGTCACTGTGGTCCTCCAAGACTGGAGTTTGACTCCTAGGAAGAGACGTGCAGTTTGTAATGTTAGTTTCCTGCTTATTAGACTCTTATGTAGGCAGCGATTGAGTTGAGGCCTGAATCACAGCCTACAGTTAGGTGCCTGGCCTCGGTGAGATGAGAGGACGTGACTGACCATATTCCGATCCCCAGAATCGGCACGGGCTTGTTTTGCATCATGGGGTCGGCCCGCTCAGGGTCACTGTGCTGTGAAGCTATGAGGCTGACGCGCGACGCGCGACGCTAGTTTCAGCTCTCCTTTGACAGGCTCCACGGCACAGTTTATTTCAGCTTCGTCTTCAAGTCGCTCGGCAATGGTTGAGTGGTGAAAGGTTGTCATGCCGACGGTCTGCTTCCCTGAAGAACTTCCCGGGCAGTACAGTGCTGATTGGTGGAAATTGTCGGTGCCTACCCAGGGGGATTTTGCCGCAAAAAAGGTCTCACTTTTGCCATTGATTGTGTTAACATTTCCCTCTATTCAAGGAAAATAGCCCTCCAAAATGGCTCCTGCTTTCAGGTTTATTAATGGAAATCGGCATTTTGGCGGGCAATTACTGGTGAGCACTTGAGTTTTGCAATTGCAGCTGGAGATTAAACTAATTCTAGGCTAAGCCAACATTTTCAAATCCTCCGTCAAGGAAATGTCAAATCCCTCGCTCAGGTTTTTTTTTTTTCAGCACAGACAAACAGGGAAGATTCTGAATAATTCCACCTGGGTGATCAAGGAAAGGGCACTTCTCTTTCAGAGCCACATCACGCGACGTGGTCACCTCCCCTGCTTGCATACCCTTTTCTTTTACCTGCAGAAAGGCAGATCGCCCTTTACCTTTTCTTTGAGGGAAATTGTGTGTCTCCGTGCGAGTGCTGTTTTGCCCTGAGACGGGACTGATTTGTCAACGTGAGGCTACTAATGAAAAAGATGCGCCGCACCTCTGTCTCCTCGTTTGTCATCGACACAAAGATTATCTTGTCGCTGATTGAAGGATCCTTTTTTTTATTTAAAATTTAAGTGAAAGATTCCACCAGCTTCTTTCACTTAAGTTCTTATTTTTTTATCGCTATGGTAAAGCTGAACAGCTTTTTAGAAAGCTAAGCCATTGTTTTATTTTTCTTTCTTTTTATCCTAGCACGGCATTATCCCAAATGTGAAAATGGGGTGCCGTTGGCTGCCTTTCAGACTGTCTCTGCCATGACAAATGCAGGTGTGCTTGGCCGTTATCAGCAGCCTATGCCTATGTAATTAATCTAGGGGTTCGATGCATCGATTGATGTGTGCTGCTATGTCGTTCTTGTCTCCAGGAGAGAGAAAAAATATATAGCCTTTGTAACCCAATGCTGGGTAAGCCGCCGGGAAAGTGCAAGCTATGCAATAACTAGAGCTTCACACCGCAGCCGATGTGCTACTCACAGCATTTAACCAGGACTTTTATTTTGAAATAGAGACTCTAAAAGTTGTAATCAAGTCACTTCAAAGAAAGTCCGGCTGCTAAGCAGCTAAGAAACTATTCACATTCGCTGGGGGAAAGTTAAAGCATAGAATAGTCAAAAAATATTTCGGATGTGCACATAGATACGGGTCCAAGACTGGTAATTGCACACTCAGACAATCAGGGTAAGCTAATACACGAAAACTGGCTCGGAATTCTCACACAGTTTCAAGGGCAATGAAGCACTCTTCAACTTCCTCAACACACACATTCCAGCTGCTTCCTCATGTGTTCCTGATTGGCTGTAATCACAGTCAGGTGCACTCAGTGTGGGGGGGCGGGGCTTACAATGAGGACAGATTGGAGCCATCACCATGGAGCATTCTGGACTTCACTGATAGAACCCCCAGCTGCCTTATACTGTGTTACGTACAGGAGATTGTTAGCATTCTTCCTGGTTGAGATTTAGCAAAAGTTTTTATTCTGGGTCTTTGCTTCCAGGCTTTTGCAATAGTGTCTTGTGCAGTATGCAACTCATCTACTGTGTGAAACAGGCCTTGATTTTTTACTGAATGGGAATTTAGTGACATTAGCCAATCCTATAAACCGTGGAGTGAACCACACAATGCATTATACTGATTCTTGTATTGCTCACACCTTCTCAAAGGGCAGTTTAGGCGGAATCATTCATCGTTTGTCTCGCTTCCCCCTTCTTCCTCAGGTACGACAGCTACGGCCGCTTAACCAACGTCACCTACCCCAGCGGCCAGGTGAGCAGCTTCCGCACAGCTTCAGACAGCTCCGTCAGGGTCCAGACCGAGGCTTCCAACAAAGAGGACATCACCATCACGACCAACCTGTCTGCTTCCGGAACGTTCTACACCCTCATGCAGGGTGAGTGCTGTGGTGAAGCGAAGTACCTCGATGCGTGTGGCTGAGTTGAATTAATTAATTTGTATTTTTATTATGTAATAAATATGTCACAAAGGACAACATATGTTGTTGTCCTCACAAAAATACTTTTTCTGAAAATGTATGAAAATAAACATGTTTGGTGGAAGGGTGATGTACCAATTAGTTAATGATCCGAGCTCATGTAAGGTATGTTTGGGAGGGGGATGACATAAATGCACTGATAAGCACATGCAGTAAAAGATCCCGCTGCACTTCTTGAAATGCAAGCCAAAGTCATTTGAGAATAGAACATTTTTGAACAGAATTCTTTTGCCTGCTCTTTAGATGGGAACTGTCAGCACGCCCAATCTACTTCAAGCTGACAGATTGCCTCCATCTTGCTGCTTTCTCGTACTCTGCTGTATTTAATATCCCGGTCTGCCGCTGGCCATCGGGCGTGTGGATTGGCAGCCGACGGCTCTGGGCCCTCCTCTCAAACTATCCGCGCGACACCAAAGATGTTTTATTTTTTTATTTATTTGGCAGCGAGAGGCCGCTCCTCTCTCCCGAATCGATCCCGCACTCGCGTGAGATCCGGGGCTGAACGGGGTGGCCGGCCACTTCGCGGCGGCGGCCGCTGGAAGGAGCGCTCGCCGTGGCGGACAGGGGTCCCGCGCGGGCGGCGATGTTAATTGATTCGCCGGTGTCGGGCTCGTGAGCTGACAGCTGGGTAATAACTCACCGGCTCTGGCGTGTCACGGGGCGTGACACTGACATGATGCGTCGTGCGCGCGCAATGGTTTCACTCTCTCCCGTGACACCCGCCATAGAGAGAGAGGCACGTCCCACACTGTGGCGTGGCGCTCTCCTAAAATATCATAAATTCTGAAATTCTCATGTCATTTTTATTTATTTTTTGTTTCAGTTGCAATTTGATGTTTGACAAGTATGAAAAATATGTGAAGATTAAACCCAGGGAAGGTGGTTGGTTGGGCACCATGTTGAAGACTCACAAGGTTGTCTCATTAATTCAGATACTTTCCCTGAGTTTTTTTATGTTTGCATTTATTTTGGTCGGCAGAACTGAATTGATCCAGTCAGCGTGCACTTCCACTGTGTTTTTTTCCTGCATAACTCGGTTCAGTCAAGAGCATTCTAATTACGTATTTGCGACCTCACACCTTAAAGGGTGGAAGAGGTCTGACCTATTGGGGGGGCTCAGCCATGCTCAGCGTCCATTTCATCTCTCTCAGCTCCACCAACATGGGGGGAAGTTTCACCATCATATTATTCACAAAGTTGAGGTCAGAAATCTTCAAAACTTTTTCATTTCTCTGGATTCAGTGCAAAGTGGAGAAACTGCAGAAGCAATCATCATGTACTCTGCCTGTATTTACAGGGCTATAAATACAGAGATTAAAATAGGTGTTGGTGCATCACAATGTATGAGTCAAATTTTAATGCAAGCGATGCGCTTTAAAAAGTCACACGGGACAATGAAGAATTTCCTTTTCTTCATCAGCAGTGAGTCTAGAAATGGAAAATTAGCCTTTGCTCCTACATTTTGGGTAAAATACCAGTCTTTCTGCCAAATGACTTGTGTTCAAAGGTTCAGGTGAGAAATATGCTGGCATTGTTAGTGCAGAGCTTGAGCTTGAATTTTTGCAATGCTTTTAAGGCACACAATGTCCTGCACTACAAATGAAAGAAAATGTGGTCATCTCTCTAAACACTGATAATATGAGTTTTTGTATATTTTTCTCTTGAAAGAAAAGTATTTACACTGTATCTGCTTAATGGAATTCTAGCCTGGATTGAGCAGAAATCCCAAACAGAAATTCCTATATAAAAAATATGAAAATGATACAATTTTGAATTTGCCAATATCACAAAGATCTATTTTAGACCTCTGGGGGAGAAAAACAAATATGCTGTTAAAATGGAGCATTTATAGATATAAAGGTGCCTTGCCAAACTAGAAAATGAGTCATAGTCTATTCAGAACATGTTTTCCTATTACTAAAAGAAATTGTATTTTAAATAGTTATTCTGAATTTGCAGTCAGTTTATCGGTTTAGGTTGCGTCAAATGGTTGTTGAAGGTCATTCGAAATGAAATTGTATTTGTAATAACTTGACCTCTAAGTAACATTAATGTTATCTAAAGCCTTGTAAAACAAAATAAAAAAGTTAAACGAGTTCAGAAAATAGATAGCGCACAGAATCTCAGTAGAGTTCCGTTCAAAACCCGGAGAACAGCCTTCAGCTTTGAAATACATGCAATCAAGAAAATTAGTCCCCAGCTCATTAATTTACAAAGGTCCTTAATGAGAGTAGTATTCATCACGGGCTCCGTTGGTGTTCTGACGGGAGGCTGAAAGGGCTGCGTTGATGAATGAGGATGCCGCGCGCGGAGGAACCATTACTCATAAATTTCTACCTTCAGCCCTGAGTCTACGCACCGAGGGACGGGGGGAGGAGGGCGGCGGCGGCGGTGATGTACCGGCTCATATTTACATCCAGTGCCTGTTCCCGTCTGGTCTGGACTGAGCGCGAAGACGCAGTCGGCGAAATTTGATTGCGCTTTTTCGTTGTTTTTTTCCCCCCCTCCACCGGAGCCGCGGGGTCGTAAAACTTCATGCTCGGCTGCACTGAAAAGCGCGTGCCCGTGATTCGCAGCCTGCTGGTGTGCCTGTGTGGTCTGCAGTACAGAGGCGCGTGGCCATGATTCACCGTCTGCCGTTTGGAAGCGCAATCATGTATCGCAATCCGTTACATGGAAACGCCCAGCAGTGCTTCGACGTCTGCTGTATGGAAGAACACGGTCGTAAATATAATGTTTCTCCTCCGATCCCGGCCGTTAAATTTGACTGCACAGCGAGCTCTTGGCGGCCGTGTGGCATCAGAGGTTTCGCTGTATCCGTCGTGATTTAATGATATTACTGATCTTGTGACACAACTGGTTTGATTATATAACTGTCTTGACTGTTGGCGCTAAAGAGTTCTGAAGAACGTAGATTCCTTGTTTCAATAAAAAATAATTTTGGTTTGTTTTGTTTCTCATGATGGTATACATGATAGAATGTTCAGTGGTAAAGGTTGCAACCTGATAGATATTTTAGCTGTTCATAGCTTTGAACAGTTTAATGCTAACTCAAATCACAAGCCACATTCTCCTTCATGTAATTATAGGTTACTAGAAGCCCTAATTCCCCTACAACTGACAGGAGCACGTTTCATTATAAATGTTTGCACGGTACTTTGTTATCTATGTATCTAATTGTATCTAATTTGTTTAAGATGGCTGCCATCATCTTGAGAGAAGCTTTGAGCTGTGCAACAGCATTACAGGGAAATAAAAGCATTTTATATTTCTGTTATCCAAGTCAGAAAAGGTCTACTGGTTTCTCAGCTTTATATTAAAATCTTTTTTTTCTGTCCCCTTTATGCAGTATATTGCTGTAAATTAACATGTTGCTTTATCAGTTACAACCTAATAACTACAGAAATTTGCAATGACCAAGTTTGATGAAGGTTAATCGCATCTTTCTCTTTCTCTCTCTCTCTCCTTATTTTCCATGGGCCGTCACACTGTTGGGACCTGCATTACTGTGGTGTGATGTTCATTCATTGTGTGTGTCCGTCTGTGCGCTTCCCTCTCAGACCAAGTGCGGAACAGTTACTACATCGGCCTGGACGGCTCGCTGCGGCTGGTTCTGGCCAACGGCATGGAGGTGTCCCTGCACACGGAGCCCCACCTGCTGGCCGGCACGGTCAACCCCACGGTCAGCAGGAGGAACGTCACGCTGCCCATCGACAACGGCCTCAACCTGGTGGAGTGGAGGCAGCGCAAGGAGCAGGCCCGGGGACAGGTCACCGTCTACGGACGCAGACTGAGGGTTAGTGCTGGCTACGCGCTCTTTTTTTGTATCTGAGGAAGACGTTAGGGTGTACCCTGTTCACTAAGCAGTGTCTTTTGCCCTGAGAGAAGTGTGCTCCAGTGTTCCTTATTTTGGGCCAGTCCTCCCCGCGAAGTGTCCAGGTAAGGAGTTTTACTCTAATACAAGTCACAGTTCACCATGTCTGGACAAAGTGTTCGTCATGTACACCTGGTCACTGTACATAAGCACTCAGAAACACACACATGCACACCACACACACACTTTCATTTTATACATACACATGCATGCTGGTAATCACACATGACCATACTTTACACATGGCCTTTTATACATGCTCATTTGCTGATACACACACAGATTAGTGACAGAGTTGGACCTCTGTGAGCTGCACAGATCATAATGGTTTAATTTAATTTAAGGTGTGATCATTAATACAGCCTGTCTCACTCTGTTCAAGTAAATCTGTTGGCTTTGACCTCTGTGAACTGCCCCCCTCTCCCCAATCTCAGTCATTTTCAATCGCTTTAGTTCTCTCGCCGTGTAATTCTGTCTTTATTATCCTTCTACAATGCCTTCATAACTCCAACAGACAGTTTAAAGGATCTGCTTAGGCTGGGCCTACCCACCAACAATTTATGGTTTTATTAATTTTGTGGCCTTTGAGAGAGCTTGCCACCTAACCTGACACTGAACGCTTTGTTATGGACAAATTCATTAAACCTTGTCATATTTTTCCAAAGCTGCAGAGACAGGTCAGGACCCTAATTTAGAACAACCGGTGTTTTCAAGTTCAAGAAAGAAAGAAAAAAAAAGACTCACTCCCACACCATGGAAACTGACTATGATGTCACCCCTTCACTCCCTGCCCCTCCCATTCCCTTCTGCACTGTTCATCCTGAATCTATTCACACCTGGCGGCGATGACAGCATTTAAAGCAGCCAGTGCCTCGCGGCTCGGTCAGGAGGAGTTCACCGCGGGAGCAAGCCCCCCCCCCACCCCCCCACCCCCGCCGAATCATTGAATAACGCCGCCATTACCGGGAGATCAGCGGGCTGGGAGCCAGATCGGTCGGGGGAGGGGCGGGAAAATGTAGTGTCATTTCAGATTCCGGCGGCATAATAGCCAATCCCTTAAGGGAAGCAACAACAGGACCGATCCATCCGTGTGACCCAGTTGGCGGCCCGCTCCCACCAGGAGAACCTTCACAATAATAACGCGAGGCTCCCGTTCCAGCCCGAGCAGGAAGCCAAAATGACCTATTTGTGACTCGAAACTGGCCGCTCTGAATTTATTCCAAAGCCCTGCAGTTCCATTATTCCGTTGTTGTTGTTTTTTTTTTTTGGCATTACATTTTTTTTTTCAGGGGTTTGTTTTGCAGGGAAAGAGCAGCCTTTGTTTCTCAGGCTGAAGGGACAGAGGGCAGTGGGGCGATGCTTTGACAGTGAGGGGTCCGATCAGGAGGTGACATTCTGACTGCCGTGGGCTAATGGTCTGACCGCCCCCTGGCCTCTGCAGGGGCTGAAGCCTCTAATGTATGTAACAGGCTGCTGCCTGCCTCACGGGTCACACTGGGAATGAGAGCAGTGTGATGGGGGAGGGGGGTCTCCAGTCCCTGCCCTGGAACCCCGTCATTGACCGACCTTGAGAGAGAGAGAGAGAGAGAGAGAGACAGAGAGAGAGAGAGAGAGAGAGAGAGTGTGTGTGTGTGAGAGAGAGAGAGGAGGAGATGTGTGTAGTGTGTGAGAGAGAGAGAATAGAGGAGGAAGATGTGTGTGTGTGTGTGAGTGAGAGAGAGAGATAGTGTATGTGTGTGTGTGAAAGAGAGAGAGAGAGATACAGGAGGGAGATTGTGTGTGTGTGTATTGTGGATATCTGTGTCTATGTGAGAGAGAAATACAGAGAGATTGTGGATATGTGTGTCTGTGTGAGAGAGATTGTGTGTGCGTGTGCATGCATGAGAGAGATAAATAGAGAGAGGGAGATTGTGGATGTGTGTGTGAAAGAGATCTTGTGTATGTGCGTGTATGAGTGAGAGAGAGATATTGTGGATATGTGTGTGTGTGAGAGAGAGATATAGAGAGAGAGATTGTGTGTGTGTATGAGAGAGAGAGAGCATCCGTGTCAGAAAAACAACAAATGGGTCAGTGGCGTTTCACATTTTAGCCCAGAGCGAGGACACGCATGGCTCAGCTGGGGCAGGACGGCATGTGATTGATATTAAAAGGCTGGGCGCCAGTCCTCCGAAAACGCGCCCTTCTGGCCAGCTTTGATAGCGCCCTTGTGGCTTCGCGTTCCGCGGCGCGGGAGATGTGGGAGATTGACGCTAGCCGCTCAGGCGGCTCCCTGCTCCTGACTGGCGACCGTGAGAAGGTCGCTGCCCGTGCCGCCGGCCTGATGCTCCCCACGCCGAGTGCCCCGCTTCTTAAAGCCGAGGTGCTTTTTAAGGGCGCTGCGGTGCTTTTTAAGGGCGCTGAGGTGCTTTTTAAGGGCGCTGAGGTGTTGTACAGCCTCCGAACCAGGATCATAAAGTCCAGCTCAAGGAAAATTGTCATCCGCGCATGCTGTGTGACATAGTGTGTGATTTCAGAAATGAAATTTCTCTAAATTCAGTTTTATGTGTGTGTGTGGGAGAGAGAGAGAGAGAGAGAGAGAATGTGAGTGAGTGTGTACAGTATGTGGGCACCCACATGCGTTGTGTTTGCATATATATACGCATGTGTGTGCGAGCGTGTGCACATACACGGAAACATACATATACCACTGAATACAAAAGAGCCCTGCAGTTGCTGCTTCTACATTTCATCCAGAAAACCACAAGACTATATTTATCATGCAAGCGCTAGCAAGAACAGTACTTAAGAATTTGAACTTAAAGTATCATACTGGAGTAGATGACTATATAAAATCACTGTCCATTATTTATGTGTGCATTTGGTGATTTTCATGATGATAGCACATGTTGTGACTGAAATTTGTCACAGTAAGTTGCAAAGGATTCCTTACTGCTTGTCTAATGTTTGAATTGTCATGCAGATGAAGTTAAATATATTGCTTGAAGTTGCTTGTATGAAATGTTATTTTGTACTCAAGCAAATTATATGGGCATAAAGTCCACAGCTGTTTTCCATACATCATATAAAAGTTACAAAATCTAAAGCCTGAAATATTGATATGGTTTACCAATTACTCTGTCAATTAGTTTTTGAATGTTCAAATAATCTGTGAGAACATTCAGTCATTTGAAAGGACGCTTTAAACAATTCTCTGACTACCGTTCTACTTTCACAAACAATTTTGTAGATCGGTTTTCCTTTTTGAAGCGGGTTATGTGAGGCGCCCAGCCGCCCCCAAAACTTCCAAATAAATAACTGTGTTTAGAGAAGGAAGCCCAATTATCTGAAATGACGATGCTATTCCATCTGTTCCCCAGAGCGATCACCAGAGCTCATTCATCGAATGGCGCATTTGGGGAAATGTGTAGGATCTCACATTATTATAGCGATTCATAACCATGTCTGAACCCAAATAATTTTTTAAAAAATTGATTAAATTGGTTAGTGTATTTGTTGTGACCTTAATAAATACAAAAACTCTTCAGCTTAGAATTGGCCCTAAATAATACGTGTATGATTTTAATATAATTTTTCAACATTGTAACCGGCAGAATTAGATGTACCTTCCAATGCGTAGGCACGCGGATCCCTAGTTAGTTTCATTTTTGGACTTTGCATTGTATTAAAAACATAACCAGTGTGTGTCTGCGCCTGTGTGTGTTTGTGCGTGTTTGCGTCTGTGTGTGCGTGTCTGTGTGTGTGTGTGCGTGCGCATGCGTGTGTGTGCGTGTGTGTCAGAATGAAATGTCAGAAACCGTGTGCCTGTGAATGACAGGAGAGCAGTATTGTGGGGGTCTCATAAAGGTTTAATACTGTCCATATGTGACTGTGGAAAAAGAGCCTCTTCCTCAGTGCTGAAGGGAAATAAATCGAGTCGGAAGCTTTTCTCCTTCGTCAACGGTACCAGAATGAAGCAGTACTGAGCGAGTGTCTGCCCTCTACCCCTGTCTCTTTCCTTTATTATCCATCTAAGGCTGCGTCCGATTTGAGATATTCCTCTTTGGTGTGTTTCTGTTCCACTGTGGTCCAGAATCTTCCGGAGGAAGCCCCACTTTTTTACACCCCGTTAGGTCACTGGAGTGTGAAGGTTATCCCATGACCAGCGTACCCATGCATCACACCCGAAACAGCCGTCCCGCCCTCTCCCTTAACCAGGAATGAAAACCAGACCTGTGCAGTCTGCCCGCATATCCTCAGTCTTGAATGCATTCTTGGGGGTATTTTTAACCCAATGACAGTTACAATCATTGGGGTGGCGAAGGATTTAAAATGAACACATCACAAATTGATTGATTGATAGCTAAGCTCAGAGTGCTGTTTGTTTATGCATTTATTTATTTATATATTTATTTTATTTTTGTAATGTTAATGTTTAAGTAGGGTTCGCTTATTCAGGATAGCGTCATCAGCCTATTTGTAAAATGCAGACTCTTATCGTGATGTTCACAGGCTTCGGTGGTAAAGAAAGCTTAAGAAAACACAGCGCACTGAAAATGTCAAACAGCGCATCTTTATTCAGTCATCTTTATTCAGTCATCTTTATTCCTGCCCTGCTTTTGTGGCAAACCTACAGCCTCACCCCAGTGCCCTGCTTTTACTCAGCGTCTGTAAAAACGGTGGGTTTCTCAGAGGAAGAGCGGAGAGACAGAATGGCTGTGGTGCAGAATGGCTGTCCTCTTAACTGTGTGGAGATGTGAGTACAGAGAGACAGAATGACTGTGGTGCAGTATCTGTCCTCTTAACTGTGTGGAGATGTGAGTACAGAGAGACAGAATGACTGTGGTGCAGTATCTGTCCTCTTAACTGTGTGGAGATGTGAGTACAGAGAGACAGAATGACTGTGGTGCAGTATCTGTCCTCTTAACTGTGTGGAGATGTGAGTACAGAGAGACAGAATGACTGTGGTGCAGTATCTGTCCTCTTAAATGTGTGGAGATGTGAGTACAGAGAGACAGAATCTGCAGTATCTGTGCTGAGAGTTCTGTCCTCTTGGCTGCGTGGAGAGGAGTCGCCGAGCGGCTGGATCTCTGCCTCCGCTTCACCCTGCTGAAATGGGCAGACCTGCCCCGGCCCAGCAGGGGAATTCTCTCCTTCCAGAACTGGCCGCTTTTACCGTAAAATAATCCTCTCAATTAGGTATTATTGGCTTTAATTGGCTCTGTTGTATTTATGGCTTCAGCGAGAGAGGGAGAGAGAGAGACAGTGTGTGAGAGAGAGAGAGAGGGAGAGTCTGGCACGCTTATCTGAGTGCGACACAGAGGAGAAAAGAGAGACGCTTCTCGGGGTCGTCAGAAAAGCTGTCCGCTTGTCGCCGTGCCGCTGGACGGAGGCCAGAAGCAGCCTTCAAATCTGCTTTTAAGACTCTGTTAAGCCGTGGCGAGATCGGCGGTTACCTACCTGGAGAGAAGCAGAGCAATTAATCAGAGCCCCGTGACAAAAACAGGGAGCGGGGAGCCCGCATTCGCGCTTTAATTAAGGCCTGCCATTGAGCCCACGCCCCAAAAAGCCACCCCCGCGCCGCCGGCCCGCTGACAGAACGCAGCGCGTGCGGTGAGGCCGGGGCGGAGTCACCAGTCAGACCTGTCAGCGTCTGCGCTTCCCGGCGACTCGCGGGCGACCGCCGGTCATAACGCCCTGTGGGGACGGCCTGACGCCTAACGCCAAGCAGGCGTAGCTTCGGGTCGCAATTAGCCCTCGGATGGGGGGTCCCCATGGAAAAGGTATCGTCCCTGCTGGAAGCAGTGTTGGTCAGCCAGTAGGGAGCAAACCCCCTCTGGAAGATGCGGGAAAGCATTATTATTATTATGATTATTATGACTTTTTTAATGTTCCTTTTGCTCACAAATGAAATGCAAGTGCTGCACAAGCTGATTTTGTTGGTTACAGAACCCGCCAGAATTGAATTGTCGGTCACAGTTGAGGGCAGACGCAGACGCAGATGGACTCCAGGCCACAGGCCCCCTTTGCTGTATTTTTACGGCATTATTTCACCGTGTTTTCAGGCGTTGGGGTTGTGGAGTCTGTCCTGCGTTCAGGATGCAAGCTCAGTAGTGTTAATAGGGCACTGGACCATCCGAGCAGCAGTGAGATGGCGATCGGATGCAAGGTCCAGCGGTCATTGGTGAGCTGGCCCGGAAGTTCCCACAATGCCTTTCTGTTCTGGTTTGAAGTGTCATTCAAAACTGTTAGCTGAATGCCTTCTGTCTCTGCCCCTGAGACATTAAATTGATTTTTTTTCTTTCTTCCATAATTTAACAAAAAAAAAATGCACAAGCTGAATGAAATTCATTCTCTTGTGATAACGCTTCTCAAAAGGCGTGGAGATTTTAATCATGGCTGTGCTTTTCATTTGCTTCCCTTGAATAAGATAACTCTCCCACCTGTGTCTCTGAATAATGAAATATATTTTTATGGTTATTATGGGTTTCTTTTTTTAACAGAAGAAATATGACACATGCCCCGGGAGTAATTACATGTAATCACACTGTGTCATTGAAGCAATTAAGAAATACGGTTCTTTAAAGAGCACTGGACATTTAATTTGTTCTTCTCAATAATCTTACTGAACTTTGCCCAAGGATTTCTTGTTTCTGTAACGGCATGGTCAGTATTTTTTTATTGTAATTTAAACAGTTTTTTTTTTTTCCCTTCTATTTTTTTTTCATCAGTTTTTTCCCCCAATAAGCTTTTATTATTACCGGTGTGTCGCTGCTCATCACAGCAACCTCTTCATTCTTCCCTTCTCATTCAACCTGTTCATTCTTCTCTTCTCATTCAACCTCTTCATTCTTCCCTTCTCATTCAACCTCTTCATTCTTCTCTTCTCATTCAACCTCTTCATTCTTTCCTTCTCATTCAACCTGTTCATTCTTCTCTTCTCATTCAACCTCTTCATTCTTCCCTTCTCATTCAACCTGTTCATTCTTCTCTTCTCAGTCGACTTTTTCATTTTTGCCATTTGTTTAAAGACCTTGCACATTGATCAGCATTTCACTTTTCATGTCTATGTTCCTGGTTCTGAGCTAACTGTAGTGATATTTTCACATCCATGTTACTGGTTCTGAGCTAACTGTAGTGATAATTTGTCATCCATGTTCCTGGTTCTTAGCTTTAGTGTTAATTTTGTCAATCATGCAGAAGACCAACCTGCATGGTTGATTTTAAGTCTCGTTTAAAACTGTGTTAACTCCGTCTCTGTCACCTGACTGGAAAGTGTCTGGTAACTCCGCCCCCATGTCTCTTTCACCTGACAGGTGCACAACAGGAACCTGCTGTCGCAGGATTTCGACCGGATCACCCGGACGGAGAAGGTGTACGACGACCACAGGAAGTTCACCCTGCGCATCCACTACGACCACGCGGGCAGGCCCACCCTGTGGGCCCCGAGCAGCCGCCTCAACGGCATCAACGTCACCTACTCCCCCGGCGGGCACATCGTGGGCATCCAGAGGGGCACCATGTCTGTTCGCATGGAGTACGACCAGAACGGGCGCATCGTCTCCCAGACCTTCGCAGACGGAAAGTCCTGGACCTACACGTACCTGGAGAAGGTAGCCATGTTTCTGAAGCTCCGATGGCATGATTCCTCTCCTCCCTCGTTCCTCTCGTTCTTTTATTCTGGTTACTAACCTGGAGAAGGTAGCCCTCTTTCTGAAGCTCAGATGGCATGATTCCTCTCCTCTGTCATTAGAAAGAAGTAAACTGTACTTCTAATAAATTTACATGTATTTTGGGTAAACTTTAAAAAACGTACAATTAATGCAATAGTATTGCTATAATTGGAAAAAAGGCAGCAATTTACCCTGTAATTGCCTTCGGGATTTGACTTAATTGAACAGGTTATGCAACAGGGATGGTAGCTATCTTGTGGTGAAGGAAAGAACAAAGTCGAGCATTTTAAATACGTCACTCACCCTGTAAATCTGTTGTCATTAAAGCTGTCTCGTGCAGACGTGGTGTAACATTGCATGGCCCCACGCTGCGCCGATCAAAACATCTCAAAATAAGAGGCACGACAAACCGCACATTCTCAAAACTGACTGCGAGTGAGGGAGGTGTTTGTTTGTTTGTTTTCACAACCTTTTAGTTTCCCTGGCGTGCCACTAGTGTTTTCATTGATATCTTTGCCCCAGTCTATAAATACGTTTTGTTTTCATTGCCCAAATACTTTCAAGAGTATTGCTATTTTTGACTGGGAGGAAACAGACTGTATAGTTCATGATGACCCTTCATGTTTTAATGGGGGGTAATCTATTAAGTCGCTGTGCTTGCATACTAATTTGGTCGCAGCACTGAACGACGGTCCAAAGCTGATGACGGTCCGAAAAACATCTGAGCAATTATCTTGCCCTCACTCCTCCTTCTCATCAATCACTTTAATGTTTCGTAATCTAATTTTCTCTGAATATGCAACACTTATTAACCTTTAACTCAAGGTTAACTCATTACCCTTGCCTCCTGTGTTGGTCTTTTGTCTGAAGTGTACTCTGTATAATTGAATATTTAGTCTGGAGCGCTCGGGGCTTCACCTGGGCATTCATCGGCTGAGTGGACTGAGAGAGACAGCTGGGATCTCGGTGTGAATGTTGAACTTGTCCCTTCTGCCTTTTGTAGTAAATCTTTATTCATCCCTCCTGCTCTGGTGACATAACCGTAAATTTGCATACAGCCAGTATTGGGCTAGTTAGGGTATTGGGGGAAAACACCTAGAAATAGTCGTGATTGAATATGTATTTTTGTTTTTGTCCTGTCGGTAACCCCACTCCCATGTCCTCTGCAGTCCATGGTGCTGCTGCTGCACAGTCAGAGACAGTACATCTTCGAGTTCGACAAGAGCGACCGGCTGTCCTCGGTGACGATGCCCAACGTGGCGCGGCAGACCCTGGAGACCACCCGTTCCATCGGGTACTACCGGAACACCTACCGGCCGGCCGAGAGCAACGCCTCCGTGCTCCAGGACTTCAGCGAGAGCGGGCAGCTGCTTCGCACCACCCACCTGGGAACCGGGCGGAGCGTCATCTACAAGTACGGCAAGCTGTCCAAGCTGCTGGAGCTGCTGTACGACACCACCCGCGTGGCCTTCACCTACGACGAGACGGCGGGCATGCTGAAGACCGTCAACCTGCAGAGCGAGGCCTTCACCTGCACCATCCGCTACCGGCAGATCGGCCCGCTCATCGACCGGCAGATCTTCCGCTTCAGCGAGGAGGGCATGGTCAACGCCCGCTTCGACTACAACTACGACAACAGCTTCCGCGTGACCAGCATGCAGGCGGTCATCAACGAGACGCCGCTGCCCATCGACCTCTACCGGTACGACGACGTGGCGGGAAAGACGGAGCAGTTCGGCAAGTTCGGCGTCATCTACTACGACATCAATCAGATAATCACCACCGCCGTCATGACGCACACCAAGCACTTTGACGCCTACGGGCGCATCAAGGAGGTGCAGTACGAGATCTTCCGCTCGCTCATGTTCTGGATGATGGTGCAGTACGACCGGATGGGCCGGGTGGTGGGCAAGGAGCTGAAGGTGGGGCCCTACGCCAACACCACCCGCTACTCATACGAGTACGACGCGGACGGCCAACTCCAGGCCGTCTTCATCAACGACAAGCCCCTGTGGCGGTACAGCTACGACCTGAACGGGAACCTCCACCTGCTGAGCCCCGGGAACAGCGCCAGGCTCACCCCGCTGCGCTACGACCTGCGGGACCGCATCACCCGGCTGGGGGACACCCAGTACCGCATGGACGAGGACGGCTTCCTCAAGCAGAGGGGCAGCGAGTTCTTTGAGTACAGCTCCGCCGGGCTGCTGGTGAAGGCCTACAGCAAGGTCGGCGGCTGGCACATCAAGTACCGCTACGACGGGCTGGGCCGGCGGGTGTCGAGCCGCAGCAGCTTCGGGCACCACCTGCAGTTCTTCTACGCCGACCTGTCCAGCCCCACCCGGGTCACCCACATGTACAACCACTCCAGCTCGGAGATCACCTCGCTGTACTACGACCTGCAGGGCCACCTGTTCGCCATGGAGCTGAGCAGCGGCGACGAGTTCTACGTGGCCTGCGACAACATCGGCACGCCGCTGGCGGTCTTCAGCGGGGCCGGCCTGATGATCAAGCAGATCCTGCACACGGCGTACGGCGAGGTCTACATGGACTCCAACCCGGCCTTCCAGCTGGTGGTGGGCTACCAGGGCGGGCTGTACGAGCCCCTGACTAAGCTGGTGCACTTGGGCCGGAGGGATTACGACGTGCTGGCCGGCCGCTGGACCACCCCGGACCACGACGTCTGGAGACGACTCAACAGCCGCAACATCATGCCCTTCAACCTCTACATGTTCAAGAACAACAACCCGATCAGCAACAGCCAGGACATCAAGTGCTTCATGACAGGTAGGTCCAGAGATGGATGGGGGTGGGGGGGCATTGGAACCTGTGAGATGGGGAGAGGGGCAGCTACTGTGTACCATTGTCGATACAGCGGTGTTGGCCGAGGAGGGCTTTGTTCACCTCTGCCTGTGGGATTTTTTCCTGCCTTTTTGTTCGAAATGCGTTTGAAATAAAGCGGACTGGGCCGATTGAAGAAGAGGGAAGACGTGATGTATCGCTCGATTATAGTTCTGAAGTTAAAGAATCAATTTGTATGGAAAAATGTCCAGAAATCTCCCCTCTCCAAAGCAGGGGTCATTATTCAACAAATCCCCATTGGTTCATTCTGTTCTCTTTTCTCTCCGTCTTTCCTCTCTTTCAAGGGCTTTCACTTCGAAGGCATTGAGAGGGAAAATGGAATAAAGTGAGTGAGAGAGAAAGAGAAAGAGAGAGAGGGAGAAAGAGAGAGAGAGAGAAGAGATAGAGCAAGAGGAGAGAGAGACAGAGCGAGAGAGGGAGAAAGAGAGACAGAGAGAAGAGAGAGACAGAGTAAGAGGAGAGAGAGACAGAGAGAGAGAGAGCACGGCGTCCTGTGGTATTCAGTATTCAGTCCCATTCGCTGAGATATCTCATTATGCCGTGGTGTCTCTGTGGAGTGGGAGGTAAATGGCGGTGAACGTTCCACAGCGGGATCTCGGCGGGGCCTCCAAACTCGGGGACGACAGCTGTCGCATCCCTCCGCTCCGCACGAAACGGCCAAGTAAACAAAATAACACCGTGCCGCCAAGCCCGCCGTATTCCAGGGCCTTTTTATCTTTTCCTTTTTTTTAAACCCCCCCCCCGCACCCCCGCACGCCGCCAGCGCGCTCGTAACGTATGCGTTTGTCTCGTTTGTTTCTGTTTCCGTTAAGCCCTTAATTAAAGCTCGTGCATTTATCTGGGCTCCGAAGACAAGGCAATATTTTAATGTAGCCATGGGACGGTTAACGTTTCGACGCCTCCGTGTTGGAGGCTAAACACAGAGCCATCAGTCTGCCCTGCCATTATGGCTCATTCCTGGTCAGCTGACTTAATCAGACTTCAGAGAGTCGCTCGCTCTCTCTCTCTCTCTCTCTCTCACTCGCTCTCTCACTGTCTCTCTCCTGCTTTCTCACTCTCACTCTCTCTCTTTCTCTCTCTCACTCTCACTCTTTCTCCCTCTTACTTTCACTTGCTTTCTCAATCTCACTCCCTCCCTCCCTCCCTCCCTCCCTTACTGTCTCTTTTTTGCTCTCTCTCTCTCTCTCTCCCCCCCTTCTTGTGATTGATGGCTCTGACATTTCCCTCCCCTCCTTATGAATTATCTGTTATTTTTTCTTTCGCTCTGGGCTCTTTTCTTTGTCCTTAAACAAATCCATATTATACGGAAAGTGCCAGAAGGGAGGCGTTTGCAGCATAAAGCGCCCAGGCTGAGGCCCGTGACGTCAAAGCAGTTCTCTAACAAAAACCTGGCATCAATGAATGCATGAATTGAATGAATGAGTAAATAGTTTAAATTATAAATTATTTATGTTGGTCTGGGCTCTGTCTCGTTCAATCATGT
This sequence comes from Anguilla rostrata, assembly GCF_018555375.3. Taxonomy (NCBI): domain Eukaryota; kingdom Metazoa; phylum Chordata; class Actinopteri; order Anguilliformes; family Anguillidae; genus Anguilla; species Anguilla rostrata. The sequence goes on along the minus strand of NC_057944.1, from coordinate 31,458,888 downwards.
GATATGAAACTAGTAGTTTAAATTATAAATTATTTATGTTGGTCTGGGCTCTGTCTCATGCAATCGTGCGATATGAAACTACAGTTTGAAAACGAAAAATTAGTAAGGAGGGAATGTACAGTCTGTGTGAGAGCCCATCTCTGATGTTCATAAAGCACAGAATCTGGGCTCAGTGCTCCTCCATCTGTCAGCTCAAAATGCGGATTACTTTGTTTCTGGCCTTTGAAACGAGCTTTCCCTCCTCTGGTGTTGTTAATCCGAGTGACAGAGATCTGCTCTGAATCACCCCATTCTAAGATTCATCGCATTCTTGTGTGGAATTCAGTTGGGTCCGGCATATTACGCTACAGGCGTTATATTGGACATTGATGATCCTGTAAAATAATGACCCAGCTGTACAGAGCATTACCTCCTGATCCTGTAAAATAATGACCCAGCTGCACAGAGCATTACCTTCTAATGAAATGTATGAGAATTAAATTTGACCTTGTTTTTAATTTCCTTTTTCCCTCCCAAATGTGCAGTACAGACTCTGATTACCATTAGAGTTTCTGTTGTTGCTTAAAAGCCTACAATAGACCATCTCTGGATAAAGTTAAAAATTGATAATTTTCAATTGGCATTTCAAAGCCTTTGTGCTTTTTTCTTTTCTTTTTTTTTTGGTTTGTTTATTCAGTAAGAATTTATGTTTTATTCATGGAATAATTGGTTGAACAGAGCAAAGCTCTTTTGACAATGGTCTGACTTTTATCTCTGCAGTAAGGACGACTGGTTCACGTTTTCCAGAACGTTCCGTATTGCACCCCATTGACAGCCGGCATACAATAAAGAGTGGATGAATAATAGCCTCATTTGCATGTTTTGTTATCAGTGATGGGTCAGATGGATTTTTGATAGTTGTTTGTGTTTCATTTGCATATTTATGTTTGTTTCCATAGCTGTGCACAAAGCTGTCCTCCTCTTTCTGATAAGCTAGTGGCAGTGGGAGAATGCCAAGACAACTCTTCGGGACCATTACCTCCTGAGAGCAACTAACTATCATAATATCTTTTTAGCCATTGCTTTTCAGACTTTTTATAAGTAACATGACATTAAAATTCCAGATAAGATCTGCTCAATTACAAATTTTGAAATTGGAATCATCAGAACATTTAAAAGTGTAATTTTGATGTTTCTAATGTTCAGAACTAATCCTATCTGATATTGATTAATTGCTCTGGTTCTAACTTTGCAATTATAGATAGAATTATCTGAGAATCCCTCATGTGGTTTTAGAAAAAAAACAGAATGCAGATGCATTGTTTTGAAAATTGTTTGTTGGGCCTGAAATAACCCATGAAAAGTCTGGGTCTGAGAAAGTACTTCAGGGTTATTCAACCACATTTGGGCCCTTTGACCAGTATGGAAAACAAACAGGTGGCTGGGAAAAAATAGAAACATATTTAATGCACAACAATCAACAATGTGACTATGTCCGGGTGAGCATCTGAATGGTGCATTGTAAACTTGATACATGGAGACAAGGTACAACAAGCACGAAACCGTCCAGATCCACGGCGCACCTGTACAAAGTGTGATGAGTAAAACTTGGCTAACTATATAGCCGTCTAGCAATGGCATGTCCCCACCTCTGTAACGTTATTTGTTGTCCTCCGTGTGTCCATACATCTGTATCAGTGGTACACGCTAACTAGGTTAACTAAAGTAAGCGAAACGCGAACATGTTAGGGTTAGCTAAAGTAACATTAGGCGATAAAGCTGTGCTTAAAAATCTTGTGCCGTTCGAAGTGGTGATTTTGGGAGATGCACCTGCACATGCGTCCTACTAAACGAAGCACCACCTGCGCATGTGTCCCACCAAACGTCCCTCTCTGGTAATCCGGGACTGAGTGACCACAATTTGCCATGCATAGCAAATTAGAAAAATAGCCATGTGTATTTCAAGGATGTGCCTATGCTGTGGATCAAATACTAATAATGCCTACATTGTTCTATCAGTAGGAAGTGGAACATTTTTTCTGCACTTTCCAGCACATTTGTAAAAATAAATAAATAAATGAATATAACTGGCCCTGGGCAGCACGGCAGTGCAGTGGGCAGCACTGCTGCCTCACACAGAGACAGTCCCGGGTTCGAATGTGGAGTTTATGTTCTCCATGTGTCCGCAGGGGTTTCCTCCAGATGCTCCGGTTTCCTCCTTCAGTTCAGAGACATGCAGGTTGGGTTAATTGGGGAGTCTAAATTGCCCCTGGGTATGGGTGTGTGAGTGAATGGTGTGTGTGCCCTGTGGCACCTGTCCAGGGTGTATTCCTCCCTCTTGCCCAATGCATGCTGGGATAGCCTCCAGCATCCCCCTCGCCCAGACCAGCAGTAAGCGGATTAGATAATGGATGGATGGAAATCTGGCCCTCATGGACAGTTTGTTGATTTCCCTTGATGTACAATGTCTGGTGCGGTCTATTGGCTGGCCACTTATAAACCCATATGCGAGTCCCCCTGTTCAGCTGGGGGCGAGATCTCCTGCTAATGCAAGTTCTGAGCTGTGATCCCTTCTCTATCTGTTATCCTCTCTGCCTTCTACCTCTCGGAATAAAGCAAAGAAATATGAAAGTAGAGTGGACTGTCCACTCCCCTTAAAAGAAGAGCTTTGATGCACAATATCGGCTGGAATGACCAGTATGAGATATATTACATGGCCAAAAGTATGTGGACACCTGACATCCAACATCTCATCCAAAATTATGGGCATTAATTATGGCGTTGGTCCTTTGCTGCTATAACAGCCTCCACTATTCTGGGAAGGCTATACTAGATGTTGGAGCATTGCTGCAGGGATTTGCTTCCATTCAGCCAGAAGAGCATTAATGAGGCCGGGCACTGATTGGGCGATTAGGCCTGGCTCGCAGTTGGCTTTCTAAAAGTGCTGGACGGGGTTGAGGTCAGGGCTCTGTGCAGGCCAGTCAAGTACTTCCACACTGTTCTCAAAAAGAACATTTCTATATGGACCTCACCGTGTGTCCGGGGGGGAATTGTCATGCTGAAACAATAAAGGGCCTTCCCCAAACTGTTGAGGGAGCCCAGAACAGTCTAGAATGTGATTGTTGTAGCATTAAGATTTGCCTTCACTGGAAATAAGGGGCCTAGCCCAAACCATGAAAAACAGCCCCAGGCCAAGGGGTGTACAGAAACTTTTGGTCATATAGTGTGTGTTTTCATTTGTTGCTCATATTTTCTATGCAGTATACCTTTGTGCCACCTGCAGTGAAACCCTGGCATCCACCATTTTGTTTTAATGGATGTTACTTTATTGATGCATTTATCTGGGAGGTGTTCTGTATTAAGATGCGTTTCATCATACTGTAGCTTTTTTTTTTCCTGTGCAGTGGTTTCAGCTCAGGTGCTGAGAAGAGTTCAAAGGTGTGCTGGTTTTTGTTCGCACTGACTGTGTGTGTGTGTGTGTGTGTGTGTGTGTGCGCGTGTGATCTCCTCCCCTCCCTCAGACGTGAATAGCTGGCTGCTGACGTTTGGATTCCAGCTTTACAACGTCATCCCCGGTTACCGCAAGCCCGCCACCGACGCCATGGAGCCGTCCTACGAGCTGGACCGCACACAGGTCAAGACCCAGGAGTGGGACAGCAGCAAGGTATGTGCCTCCCTCCGTCTGTCTGTTTTACTCTTCCATCAATCCCTCCATCCATCCATCAACTTCCTTTTTTTCTTGGGTTGTTGGGGAAAGGGGGGGGGGGTGTCCCCCTGAAGCTCCATTTCCAGTCGGATTAACAGCCTTTCTGCACACAGGCGGAAGGGAGAGGCTCAGATTAAAGAACTCTCGTTCATTATTGGAGAACGCCTCTCATGCTATTAGGAGAAGGTCTACTTCTGTTTTTCAGTGCTGTGTCCTACCCCTTTAAAAGAAGTTTCTCTCTTTCTCTGTCATCTTTCCCACTTTCGCTCTCTCTCTCTCTCCGTCTCTAACATGCTCTCTTTCCTACGCATCTCTCACACTTTCTCTCTCATTTGCTCCACCCTCTGGCTCTCTCTCTCCTGCTCTCCCTGTGGGGAGGGAGACAGGGGAAGAGAGAGAGAGTGTGCTGGGGTTTTCTGTACATTTACTAGGCTGTTAAGCTGCCTCAAGTCGCTTGAATAATTGAAAAGGTTGCTGTTCTCCTCCTGTGTTCAGGTTCAGGTAGTATGTGCTCAGAACGGTGGTCCTGTGTTCAGGTTCAGGCAGTGGGTGCTCAGAGCATGGCTCCTGTGTTCATATTTCAGGGAGTGTGTGCTCAGAGTATGGCTCCTGTGTTCATATTTCAGGGAGTGTGTGCTCAGAGTATGGCTCCTGTGTTCAGATTTCAGGGAGTGTGTGCCCTTACTCTCATTCACTGGAGATCTAGCATCCTGTAGGTTTTCACTCCAGCCCTAACAAAGCCCCACCTCATTCAACAGCTAGAGATCTGCGTTGAGCTGCTAATTAGTAAAGCCAGGTGTGCCAAATTAGGGTTGAAATGAGAACCTACAGGATGATAGATCCCCATGAACCGGGTTGGTTGCCACTGGAGTGGTGTGCGGGCGTTCCGTGTCACTCTCCTGGAGGGCGACAGGCAGCCGCTGGCGAGAGCACGTAGCACATCCTCAGAGGGGCGATATATCAGGCCCCGGCTCTCACCGGCCTGAAAGCCTGCCGTAACACCGATGCCCGTAATTGGGTTAAGGGAGGAGAGCGCTCTCAACTCGCATTACTTTGGCTGCAGCGCCGCGCTTTCTAAAAGTCAGCCGCAATCAATCTCATAAGCTTCAGTATACCTTCCAAATTAATGTATTATGACACGGCTCGGCTCCTTTTATTTATTTATTTATTTATTTATTTTTGAAGCAGTGAGTGTGCTGGTAGGGTTTCGAAATCAAACGATTTCAGAACTGCAAGCTGATGAAAAATGTAATAGTATAGGCATCGCCTTGGCTGGTTTAATATGCTCCTGGTGGAAAATAAAGGCTTGAAGGTTTAACTACCTCGCATTGTCATTTGTTGTTACTTATTCCTTTGTGTTAATTATACCCTCTTAAACAGCCTTGATTGCTAGCAGAGGCAACGTTAGTGTGGAAGGGCCGCACTCGAACGGTACCTCATTAGAGTGCGAACAGATTCACGGAAATGACAGCGTAGGGGATTTCTGAGCTGCCAAAGTCAGACCGTTTAAAATACTGCAGGATGGTGAAATGTGATGGTTTTGGAGCAACAAAAAAAAATGACATCAGTTGGTTGAGTCTCACCATGGAGTTCCCAGATCCGGCAGCTTCTTTTGGATGACATACCCCGCAGAAGTGTCGACATTTTTCTTACATAATGAAAAACCAGGAGCTCGACAGCTCACTGCTGCAGGAGCCCCCGAGAAGTACAAAGTACCTATGCTACTTTAGACTGCTTTAGGCTTTTTTATTTTTAAAAACCTTTAAAGATGTATTTGGTTATACTAAGGTTTTCAGTCAGCCGGACATCTGTGTCTCATCATGCGCCCCCCTGTGGTCAGTTCAGGTACTGTAGTCCGCCTGCACAAGCTACTTATGAAGATTCCCCCTCACTCTGAAGTAACATCACCCGTTTTACAGGAGAGCACGTACCTGTTGGTATATTCTCTAATGAAACGGACATATTTCGGTTTATCCACCATGTTGTTGCAGAGCTAAGAGTTCTCCCATGAGGCAGTTTGGCGAGGTATTCATGAAGAGCCAGTGATCAGTGTTGTGCGCTACCAGTTATCCATTAGAATAATGCTTAGCTGAGATATTCTTTGGCTTTCAGGTGGAAAGATAAAAAAGTGATGTTAAATTGGCTGGTTATAGCTGATATAAAGTATAAGTTATTCTATTTTGTACTTGCTCTTACAACCATTACTATGTGAAAGATAATAAGCATTCTCATCAGGAAATAATGGTTATATTAATAGAGGGATTAATGCAGTATTTAAGTATTATGTGTATCAGAAGGATGTCATAGTTTCTTCAAATGTGATTGACTGTCTGAAGGGCAGTACCAGCAGCGACATGCTTTGGCAGACTGTGAGTGGCAGTTTCAGCAGCGACATGATTGGCAGACATTGTGAAAGGCAGTTCTAGCAGCGACTTGATTGGCAGACATTGTGAAAGGCAATTCCAGCAGCAATGTGATTGGAAGACTCTGTGAAAGGCAGTTCCAGCAGCAACGTGATTGGCAGACACTGTGACAGGCAGTTCCAGCAGCCACGTGATTGGCAGACTCTGTGAAAGGCAGTTCCAGCAGCCACGTGATTGGCAGACTCTGTGAAAGGCAGTTCCAGCAGGGACGTGATTGGCAGGCATTATGTAAGCCAGTTTTTGCAGCGACGTGATCGGCAGGCAATTGTGCAAGCTAGTTTCTGCAGCGATGTTATTGGCAGGCATTGTGTAAGCCAGTTTCAGCAACAACACGATTGGCAGACTCCGTGAAAGGCAGTTCCAGCAGCAACGTGATTGGCAGTCTCCGTGGAAGGCAGTTTCAGCTGTGATGTGATTGGCAGATGGTGGGTGTGCCTGCGGTTGGAGAGCTTGTGCAGTCCACCGTTCCGTATCGGGTCTTTCTTGAAGCCCTCGGGATCGCTGCCTGTCCTCACCTGACTCTTGTTACGCCTCAGAGCTCTCTCCAGCCGCTCATATGAATAATGCACAATAAAAAAACAAAAAAGGCTCATTTAATTTTGAATCCAAATGCACACTCAATTTTGCCATTTCAAATGTTATCTACTGCAGTGAAAGAAAATCAAATTTGGTGTGTCGAGGATAATTGATTTCAAAAGCAATGGCGAAAGCACATAAGTGGAAATTCAAATACCTTCCCGCACACACACACACACACACACACACGTATGTACACAATCAACACCATCCCCTGCAGCCCCACTTCCAGCAATCGCCCCCCCCCCCCCCACCCACCCATCCACAGTCAAAGTAAGGACAGTAAAACAATATGTCCTCCGATTGACTGAATATGGCAGCCCACTTTGAGGTTTGCAGAACATCCTTAATAAAACAACATTCCAGTATTTCCAATTCCAGCGTGTGCGAACAGTTCGTTGCTGCACTTGTACTTTGGTAAAAAAAAAAAAAGAGCCCATCGCGTTTGTCTGTGTGCCTGGAGCCGCCCGTCTCTCTCCAAGCTTCCAGAACATGCCAGGCCAGGCTCGGAGGGAACATGCTGAGATCACTACCTCTTCTGATGCATTGTGCAGCAGCACTTCATTATTGGAAGTCCTATGTCTTTTTTTCCAGTCATTTGTTCCCTTCGTAGGATTGTACTTACAGAAACAGGGGGCTCTGGCACTAGTTATTATCCTGATCCGCCTCCCGGTTCAGCGTAATTCAAACCGAGCGCCTTTGAAGCCCCAGGCTGTGATTAGACGGTCCCTGAAACTGCCCGTTATGTTTGAAGTTTAAAGGACGCGTGCGCCGGCGGAAACGGTGGCTGCGCCGCTCTGCGCATCGTAACTGCGCGCGGATTAGACGTCGGCTGGCGGCGGCAAAGCCCCAGAGAGAGAGAGAGGGAGGCGGAGAGGAAGCCCGCAGTGTCCCCCGGTTCACCCTTCTCGTTTTGTTTCTCTGCCGTTTGATTTGTGCGGAGGGCTGACTGCACATCTGGCTGAACGCGCCGCGAGGTGTTTGAACTGGGAGAGAGGCGGTCATTCGCTTGGGGGGGGTGGGTATGGGGTCATGGGGGCTGATGCTATAAACTATTGGGGGTGGGGGGGGTGTGCAGCTAATGCACTCCCCCTAGGGAAAGTCTCTTGGCGTGTTCCACAGCACAGCTGAAGTCCTCTATACCCCTACGTTCTTTCACGGGACGGGCGAGCCCTGGCCAGATGGGACATGCAGCTGCATACCACCTCCCTGCCAAAACCATGCTGGGGTCACTGCACATCTCCCGGGGCCCGGGGCCTGGTGGGGTTTCTTAAGATAGCGGTCTGTGCAGGACACGCAACACACGGGGGCCCTTTAGATAGCGGTCCCCCCTGTGGAGCTTCCCCTTTCCCTCGCCTCTCTTTGGGGTCTGAGTTTGGGACGCCAGGCAAGAGGCCACGGAGGACCATCATGGGACCTCCGTTTCATTTGGGGGCCCTCTCTGCGCCTCACTGGTGCCGTGAGCTGCCACCTCAGATCGTTTTCTCCGTTAAAACGGAGAACCCCTCTCCGGAGGAGCCATCTCTCCCCCCGGAACATCAGAGGAGAGCTTTGTTTTCAGCCCCTGAGGACTGGCATAGGCACAAAGCTGGGGGACCTTCAGGAGCTGCACCTGAAACACTTAACACCCCCCCCCCCCCCAAAGCCTGCTCTCAGGTGGCATCCAAATGACGAAAAGGAGCACAAATCTTAATAAGGCTTTTCATAAGTCTTCTCCTTCTTCCCCAAAATCCAGAATATTCTCAGGACAGATCACTCGGACAGATAGAACTCCACCATTTTTTTCTGCCTTAGGAACCTTCCAGAATTGGGTTGTTAGGATGCTGTGCTAATGTTGTGCCAATATTTCTTGAGATCATTGTCTCACATCTCTTTATTCCGATGAATAAATAAATAGATATGTTTACTTTTGTGATTTTAAAGGTATTTGGCTTGCTTGTTCTGAGGTCATTCTTCTTATATTACAATACAGGAATGGCTGCAGGCATAAATTACCAAACAAATCTTTCTGTTCATGTTTTCTGCAAGGTCACGTTATCTGATTATCAGGTTATCAGATCAGTAAATAAACCGGAATTTGCAATACTCACACTCCACAAATGCATACATAGTTGAAGCGTGGACATTGAACTTAGCCTAGCTTGTGCAAGCACTCATGCGCTGAATTACCTGCTTGAGATTCTCGATTTAAAGAATGGCAACAACGCAGAGCTAGTTAAATACGAAGTTAAACCCAACAAGAGATTTAGAGATTGGCTTCGGATATGTATTTAACACCTCTAATATTCCATTTCATTTCTCGTTTAATTTCCATTAAGTTCACGAGCAAATAAACTGTCACGAGCGAGCCAACTTAGTGCCTCTCAGCTTTGCGCGTCAGAAAATATGAAGAGAGCACATGAATAGAACCGTGCAGTTCAGCACATCTGAAATCATTCGGGCCGTGGAACTTAGCCAGGGTTTATTGAAACTGGCCTCTTCCTCAAAGCTGCTGAAGCCAAAAGCTCCCGTTAAAATGCCGTGACCCCAATGGATTTATTTGATCTGTCTGGTGCGCAATTAGCAGCGAGCGGCCTCCTGATGCAGGCCAGCGTGTTGAGATACGGTGTGAAACGAGAGAGGGCGTAATTAATGTGAAAAGGGCAACTGGCTAGCTGTGCCGTCCTGATGTTGACGGAGTGAAAAAAAATAAATAAATAACGTTTTCATTCGTCGGCAGCCGCTTCAAATCGAATCAAAACTTTTGATTTGATTTCAGGTGTTTGCGTCATCTGTTTTTCCGACTCCAGAATGCGTTCACTCCATTTGCTTGTATTTTCCGTGTATCTTTCGCTTTAAGTGAGGCAGATTAGTTGTGTTTTCTTGCAAGTAAATACTGTAGTATGTGGTATGCATACACAAATCCTGAAGGAGCTGCATTACCTCTGTGCCATCCATTCTTCGTAGGAAATGTACCTTGGGCTTTTTTTATTTACTTTCAGGATATGTTTTTTTTCTCCCCCATCATCATTTATTGTTTGTGTTGTAGCTTTGTCAGTTAATCTGTCTGTGGCAAAACATCCCAACTTTCTTTTGTTGTGCATCTGATCTCGTTTGAACTTCCCCAATTTGTCTCCATTTGGTCTAACTGTCAGAGGTTTTATATTTTTGTCTTCCAAAGACCGAAATCTCCCTGTGAAAATAAACTCGATTTTACACGTTTGTGCAGTCGTAGAAGCAGACTGGCCAGTAAAAAAAAAAAGAAAAACTACAAGCATTCTCTAAGCAGTTTTGAGATGGCGGCAGTTAATCTCGACACACAGCCTCACGCCTCAACATTTAAAAGAATGGTTTACGCAGTCCTCAGAACAGACGCTCAAAATGTTTTGAAGTGTTAATGAAGCGGCATAATTCTGTTTCTGGAGAGGAAACTTTCAACAAAAAAAAAAAGAGACGCGTTCCTGCTGAGATTGAGCCGTTGAAATAAGTTGTCAGGAAATGGAACTGGCGGTGAAGACGCTCAAGATCAGAGGCGTGAAACGCTGAGAGAATGTCAGCCAGAAAGCTGCCAGGGAAGCTACTTTCCTTTTTTTTTTTTTTCTTTTTTCTTTTTTTAAGAACGCAAAATTCTGTTGGAGTGGAAGAAGATTCCAAGGCAAGCACTTGGAATTCGACATTACATACATCGATCGATCACTCTTTAGTCTTTGTTTTTGTATAGCCTGATTAACTGAAGATTTTCACAGTTGGCCCAGTGGTCTCCAAGATGTCATTTTACATATCAGTTTAGCAAAAGCTCTTCTCCACAGTTAACTGAATCTTTCCCATATTTAATCTGGCTTAACAGCTGGATATTTACTGAAGCGATTCGGGTGAAGTACCTAAGAAGAGTGGGTCGCTTGGGAATCAAGCCTGTGACCTCAGAGTTACAGTCCCATCTCCCTAACCATTACACTACATCTCTGCATATGTGCCTGTGACCCATTGTCCGTGTTTGTCGTTATGTAAATGAATACTGCGTGTGATTGGTTACCGTATGTCGTGCGTGTGGCCGATTGGCTGTGATGTCTCTGTGTTGCAGACGGTTCTGGGGGTCCAGTGCGAGGTGCAGAGGCAGCTGAAGGCCTTTGTGAAGCTGGAGCGGTTCAGCCAGGTTTACCAGGCCAGCAGCGCGGGGTGCCCGCAGTCCGAGGGCCCCATACTCTTCGCCACGGCCGGCTCCATCTTCGGCAAGGGCGTGAAGCTGGCCATCCGCGACGGCCTGGTGTCCACCGACATCATCAGCGTGGCCAGTGAGGATGGCCGGAGAATGGCCGCCGTGCTCAACGGCGCCCTCTACCTGCAGGACCTGCACTACACCGTGGGCGAGGTGGACACCCACTACTTCGTGAAGCCGGGCCCGGCGGAGGCGGACCTGGCGCTGGTGGGCATGACGTCGGGCCGGCGGACGCTGGAGACGGGCACCAACGTGACGGTGACGCAGGTGAACGCGGTGGTGGGCGGCAGGACTAGGCGCATCACGGACATCACGCTGCAGCACGGGCAGCTCTGCCTCAACGCGCGCTACGGCAGCAGCGTCGACGAGGAGAAGGCCCGCGTGCTGGAGCTGGCCCGGCAGCGGGCCGTGGGCCGGGCCTGGACACGCGAGCGGCAGAGACTGAGGGACGGGGAGGAGGGCTCCCGCTCCTGGACCGACGGGGAGAAGCAGCAGCTGCTCAGCTCCGGCAGGGTGCAAGGCTACGACGGCTACTTCCTGGTCTCGGTGGACCAGTACCCCGAACTGTCGGACAGCGTCAACAACATCCACTTCATGAGACAGAGCGAGATGGGCCGGAGGTGACAGGAGCAGGGCGCGCTCAGGTGAAAGACTTGGTACACGGTCTTTTTTTGGAGGACTTCTTGCCAAAGACAGCTGCATTTACATGGTCAGTTTTTTTTTCTTCTTCGACTGTGTTTTTCTTTTAACTTCTTTTGTTTAAAAAAAAAACAGTGTGTACAGTTTCACTGTATTTAATGAAGTGTGTCCACATTTTTTTGGTTTTCCATTACTTTTTTTATTTTTTTAACGCTTTGACAGTCTTTGCCCTTCAAGTGCGACTGCAAGAGGATGAACTTTTTTGATCCTGGCGACTCGTATTTTTTTAATTTAGCCTAAAAAAAAGCCCCCCCCCCATTCCCTTCCGCCCTCTGTTTCCTGTTCCTGTCAGAGATTCTGTTGGAGGGAATCTCGCGGTGCGGGCGGGAGCGCTCCGCTCTCCTCGGTTAATTCCGCTGCCAATGAGAATTAAACTGTGATCGACGAGCTCGTTCCATTCTGCCTTTCCCCACTTCGGCCACGGAGAAACCCTCTCTCTTTTACTCGCTTCTTTTTATACTTGAATACCCATTGCCACTGTAAGAGGGGGAGGAGGAGGAGAAAAAAAAAAGAAAAAGAAAAACAAAGGAGGACTCGCGCAAGCGGGCCAGGGTGTTGCCGTCTGCTTTTCCTGCGTCCGTGCTCCGGGCCGAACTTCGCATTCTCTCGCTTCTGTTGTACTTCTCTGTGACATTTCCAATGAAAAGGTATGCCTTCGTCCTCAGCCTTAGGCCACAACGTCTAAGGGCGCAACGGTGCCTCAGATGCACCTCCAGTATATTTCTACAGTGGACTGTTTTTCAGTTTACATGCGTTGTGTTGACCGATACGGACCGATGCGAACATTAAATCCCGGTGCCGATGTTGGGAAGTGGGAGGAGCACACCGAAAGGTCAACCCTTTTTTTTTAATCAAACTTTATTTATGACTTATTTTAATTTGTGTTATTTTTTTTTTAGTAATAGGGAAACATGGAGGAGCTGAAATATAGCTGAGTGTTTTAGATAATTACGGTTTATCTATGCCCTACAGTGGTCATTAGATTACAAAATGTTATTTTAAAAAATACAAAAAATTTAAAAAACAGACTGAAGCCAATCTTGTCAGAACATACTGTGGAACAAAAGTTCTGTAAAAAAAAAAAAAAAAAATATGGAAGTTATTTTACTCAAATGGTTCTATTGTCCTTTTTCAATATATAAAATACATGATTGAAATGTGAATTCAGCAATGTGAACTATTGTCTCTTTTATGGCTAAACATTTTACTTGAACAATGTTCAAGGGTGTTTTCACACATGAAATAAAGTATGAACATGTTTGAAAATGTCTGATATTATTTCAAGAAATATTTATTTGTGAAATTCTAAGCAAAGATGAAGATATTTAACATTTTAAATCAGTATAAAATGTAAGAACTGAATTTTCTAAACAATGTTCTGTTTTTAGTGTTGTTTTGTACTATAACAGACCAAAAAGAGGAAGAAGATTTGAAGGCTTTAAAAATGGCTAAAGCTGTCCTCACAGTCAGTCAGTAGGACATTTTAACATGATTTTTTGATAATTGGACAGAGATAATTGGGTATAAACAAGCATTAATAGCCTTTGCCCATAGGGCCACCTAAGGGGATCCTTTCTGAAGTGCTTTCATTTTGCAAAGCAGGTGTCTACCCATCACATGCTGAAGAGCATTCGATGTGCACATGTCCTCGCTGTAGTCATAAGATGGAGGTCTTTGAGAGACCATAACCTACTGTTAAATTCTGCAATTTCATAAAACTCAAAGGTCATTTAACTCCAGTGTGTGAAAACTCTAGTGTCTAGTGGTGTTGCAACTGGTTGGAGAAAGTTGGGGTCAATTTCAAATGTATCAAAGATACCTGAACTGTAGCTTTGCCTGCTTTTTGTACGCAATTTCACTTCTGGAAAAAAAAGTCACACTGATAAATAACAAAGTGTTCTAATGCATCATGATTTTTGAAATATTCATGAGCAAATTCAGAATTTATTTTGACTGGCAGTTCTGCAATTTGTAAGCATGGTTGCTGTTTTTGAAAATCAGACAGGCAAAGAGTAATGGCATGAAGAAAAGGACTGATTGTCATTTCAATGTGATGCTGCGATTTACGATTTACATTGCTTTCTTGAATTGCTTCATCCACCCCCCCTCCGCCCCCTTTCTGTTAACACATTCTGTTAGCACAAGCTGTAAATAAAATTCAAATATAGATGCCATCTAGCGCTACAGCGCTGATCCTGATTAGTCCTCATTAGGAAAAAAACTACAGATTTTTTTACATTTTATGTTCTCATGGTTGTAATTATTCAGTTATATTTGTCGAACCCTAAAGGCCACTTCATGACACCTTTCTTCTGTCACCTAAAATATTGTTGCAACCATACACGTTACTGTCTACTTATAGCTGAATATAGATAAATTGACAGTTTTACAGATGCTGTATAAATTAAAATGTGCCACAGTGCAAACTGTAAGGATGTATACTACTATTTTTTCTTCAACTGTAGCACATAATCTTTATAGTTATTTTTGCAGCATATATAAATGTTACACAAAGTTGAAGCAAGTTTATCTGGTCAGTGTTTAGCAAAAGATATCAAATATTGACTGAAGGTTCATTGGAGTGCTGAGGTTGCTGAACTATATGTGAAGTTGGTCTGCCGTGTTAAAGGGGTTTAATCCAGCCCCAGAGGGCCGCTGTATCAGCTGGTTTTTTGAGGTGTCTCTGCACCCGTGTTTCATTTAAGTCGTTAGTGCGCACAAGGCCTTAATTGGCTGCATTGAAACAAAAAACCCCAAATACCTGCAGCCAATGCAGTTGTCCAGGACTTGATATGACACCGTTGTGTCGCAATGCGAAGAACGGAAAATTAAGGACCTCTCATTTGGTTCCTGTTTCAAAACAGCTTCATTTTGTTTTTGTTATTCACTTTTTTTTTTGTTAAGTGGCCTTTATATGCACATCAGAGTAATGCACTGGGATTCCTGGCTCCCTGGTTTTAAATTCTCCCTTTTTGTAGGGGCGTAGACTACCCAGATGTGTGGTTTGATTCGGTCGTTGATTTGCATCAGAACGTTTGTATTCAACTGAAGGCCCTGCTTTCAGATCAAATCTGTGTCATTTAAAAACAGCACCCCTGCCCTCATATGAAGAACAGTATTATTGCATAGCTCACGGCTCAATGTGGATCACATAGTGGCTTTGTAAGCAGTCCTAACTGCTGCTAGACCACAAGCAGTGACACACTGGCTGTGGATCAATGCAGCACATCTGCATGCATGTCTAGCTGTCTAGCTGCGTTTCACCAGGCTCCAGAGGCCCAGGTACACAGCTGTAGGAACCGGCACCCCAGCCAGCGCTCTGATATTATTTACAAGCTTGCTTGTTTGAGAGAGGGGTGGGTGGGAGGGAGGTGGTGGTGGTGGGGGTGGGGCGGTCGGTGGGGAGGGGAGGTCGGGCACTCTGCTCTCTCTCTTTCTGACAGAGGCTCGATTCATTCATTTATTTATTTATCTGTTCCTGTTTGGAACCTGCAGATGTTAGCCGCGCTAATCTCGTTAGCGCTTCTGGAGCGCGCCGCCCTGAAAGACACGGCGGCGTGGGGGGGGGGGAGGCGATAAACATTTACTCTCGCAGCGCGGCGCAGAGGGCGGCTGCGGAGGGGCGCGGCAGAGGGGACGCCGCAGAATGCCGCGAGCGCCGCCCGGTCTGCCGAATGTTTCCCGCGCTCCGCTGCCGGCGCCGGATCCCGGTGAGCGGGGCCGCGTGGCTCGGGGTTGTGTGTCATTTTAATTGCCTGTTGTAATTGTAATTGCGTTTGCCGTGTTGGTTTCTGCAGCAGACCGAAAAGAACACCTGTTTACGCTGCGGTTTCTTTCTTTTTCTTTTTTTTTTTTTTTGCTCTGCTCAGCCAGCGAAGAACCTGGGAGTATTTATTACAGTTCTGCTAACCCTATCTGTGTTGCATCTTATGCTAGCGTTATCCTCGAGCACATCTGTTACTGCATCCTCAGTCTTCCTCCTTGCACCTGCTGTGACACTTAACTTTATTTTGTAGGTTTATATGGGCTGCTACCACTTTGCATTGGCTCCACTCGTTGGCCAAATCTTTTATGTGTAAATTTCTCTGGATTAGAGCGCCCACTAAACCTAAACGTAATGCAATGTAGTGTGGAGATAGAACTCCAATTGATGTCGGAGATAAAAGCCAACTCAGCCACTGACCTGTACCTGTGCTTGGCTTATTTCTTATTGGAACCAGTCTCACAATCTTTTCTTTCCAGGTGCTCCATTTCTTGAGATTCCAGAGTCGAGACCGCAGGAACGTGAACCTTTAACAGGTAATTCCTGAGGGAAGGTGTCCTGAAGGGCCTTATAGCTTTGGGCTGTAGAACGGGGACCTACACAAGGTGTTGATAACACAGAATAGGGTTCGAGGGTTTTTCGTGTATTTAGTGATTTCAGCCGTGAACCACTACCACCACTATCACACAAAACCACTAAGAGGCAACCAGCTGAACAGAAAAGGTGCACCGGGATTGGCTCACAGCTGTTCTTATGACAACTGTAGTCATGGAGCCATTTCAAATTACTCCGCTGACAGCAACATTGAAATTAGCGGAAGTGGAAGTGCTCATACAAACCAAATTGAAACCAAAAACACCAGTTCGGTTATTTCAGTTTTTTAAAAAAATCACCCAAGTCAATTGGAAAAGCAGCATTTAGTTTATTATTCATAATGAAGTACTTGTTTGCCTGGATTTTTAATGGAGGCTGTGCTTGCAGTAATGAAATTCTCAGCAGGGGACCAAGGTTCTGAAGAGGCCAAGGAGTTTGAAATAGCTGCCTGTCTGAAGTAATGGAGACAGGGAATTGGTGTTTTCAAATGAAATATCTGGAAATGGTTGTTATGGTGTGTGTGCCCAGCAATGGATTGGAAACCAGGGTGTTCAGGGTGTATACCTGCCTCTTGCCCAATGCATGCTGGGATAGGCTCCAGCCATCCCCCAACCCTGACCAGGAATAAGTGGGATAGATAAAGAATGGATGGATGGATGGATGGATGGAAAAGTCTTTTAGTGGGGTTGGGGCCTCAGATTTACAAGATTTGTAAGAATCACAATATGAGTGGATTCACAGAGGCTGAATTTGACCTTGGTCTAAATGCATACATTACATTACATTTAATTGGCAGACATTTTTATCCAAAGTGAGGTACAAAAAGTGCACACCGAAGGTCATTGGAGCAACTACAGAACACAAGTCCGATAAGGTGCAATACTGATTATGTAACAGTTATTCATAGTCATGAACACATTAATTCCAGTTCACACAGCAAGCATAGGCTAGGTCAGAAAGTAATGTTGCGTTATGTTGTGTTACGTTGCGTACATGTTGTGTTGCTATGAAGGTCAGTGGGTGGCGGAAATGTCATAGCCTGGGCTACAATACTAGTACATGCGCACATAAAGTGATGTCCAGGTAGCTATTCTACAAATAGCTGGTGCTCAGTCCACAAATTTAGAATATTGACACACAAAAATGATTTTATTTAAACCATTTATCACTTTCAGGCTGACCCATAAATGTAGCTTTCATTTTTGAAACCAAAGTTTAACATCAATAACAACAACCGTAATAGCAAAAAAATTATTTTCTATTTATTATTTTTTCCCTTTCCACTTCAACTCATTTATAATACATTACCAGAAACTCAATTTTCAGGCTTGTTGTTTTGGAAGTCAAAGTAAGTAACTTGCAAATGCGTTTCACAATACACAGTGATGTTCTGCTTTGCCTCAATGTTTTTTTTAAACTGGTGAATCAGAAACTTGCACTGTGAGCACTTCAGATTTTTTTTTTTTTTTTAAAGTTTGATCATGTATTAATGGAGAGCTATTGGAGTCAGAGTCATGGAGGACTAGAGATGAGCCAGCAAGTGCAAGCGCTCAATTTGATGAAAACAGACAGGTAGTCTATCACTGGAGGTGAATACAAATTTTTTTTTTCTCCTAGTTCCAGTCTATCGCCTACATGCTGATTCATCAGACAACCTGTTCAGTTACATTGTAATGTGCGGTAGCCTGCAGCTTGTAATTTTTGTTTACTGAGAAAGCATACATCAGTGTTTTCAATACTGCTGTCAATATACATCAGGTGCTTGGAAGCAGGTAAGTAGCAATTGTCATTTGAGTATGACAGATCAGACATCCCCAGTGAGTGGGATTGAGAACCTTGGAGACAACCAGACTTAGTTGGGGTCGCCCCCCCCTCCCCCCCAACTACCACTGCCAGAACAATGGGCACCCCAGACTCAGTCCCAGTCTAAAGAACATACTTACTGAACCAATTCATGGTGGAGTTTCTTTCCAAATACACACCAGAGTTATTGCAAAGAGGAAGAACTGGCCTAATTAACTGGCTTTCTGGTGCAAGCTTCATACATCGCGTAGCACTCAGCAAAGAAAATGGCAGATCAGTGAATATATTTTTTCCCCCACTCACTCCTTATTAAAAGCGTAGGCTAATGAATTTAGTAGTTCTGTCAAAACGACTGCATATGGGTACTGAAGTTAGCGAACTGGAAGAAGTAAACGGGTGAAGCATTTACTCCAGTTGACCTGACTGTAAACGGGAAGCGCGTTACATGAACCTGCGGCAAAAAAATAAATAAATAAATAAAAATTTCAGCCTTCATTTCACAAACCGCCGTCTGGGACACCCACTGCATTAGGAAACAGGTACATTTCTCCAGCTTTCTCACCCTCAAACTAATCTGCATCATTATTTGGACCAAGAAACTTCTTATTCATTAATTAGCCGATGTTTCTTTCATTTCTTGCACTAGGTTTGCACATTAATTTAGCCCATCTGCTTGGGTGTGAAGGTGTCAGTTTTGACACAATGAATGATATCTTGTTTGTAGACACATTTGCATTTAAAAATGATCAGTAATGAAGGCTTGGGCATCCGTCACCGCAGATTTCAGTCGGGGTTTTTCTGTAACGGAGAAGTTTTCCGGTAATTTGTGTTCACGATATCCTCCGAGCTCAAGACGGTGTCAAATCAGAGCCTTCCTGGATGGTGAAGATGATTTTTCGTGTTTCCGGAGTTCTGCGCGATCCGTCACACTGCGAGCTGGCTTTAATTAGAATGGCGGGAATGTGTTAAGTCAAAAGCTGTTCATGTTCTGCTTGAGGATTATTTATTTATTTAATTAATTAATTATTTAATTAATTTTTTTTTGCGAGACCCTGCCTTCTGCAGGAGTACCCACATATAAAACGCATATGGATTATTATACTAGTGCTGGACCACACAAGCAATTTAAAGAACTGTCATGAAACAGTATGACAAAGCGGTTCAGTACAGGAGAGAAACACCCGATGAGAAATAACTGGAGCGTTTAATAAAACTTAGAAGAAAATAAATCAGCTGCGGACAAAGGGCTTAAATAAATAAATAAATAAATAAATAAATAAATAAATAAATAAATAAATAAATAAATAAATAAACAATTTTTAAAAGGGGGTCTGTTGAACTACAGTATGTTTAGTTAAGATTACCATACATATTCCCTCTTTATGCCTGAATTACAGGGATATGTGTCGTAAGTGGATTTATATTGTATGTAAGTAGATTACTATATGTACTCGGTAGCATAGACTAGGCTACATAACGGTAGATAAAATATTATGGCTTTAAAGCACAAAAACATTAAATATTGCTTAAATCTTCTTGGGAAAAATACTTATAATCCCAGATGGCCCAATATCTAAACAGTCCCACAAGCCTCTTTACAGAACGGCGCAAGGTTCTAAACAACACAAATTCAGTGATTGCTGCACATGAACTATACTGTGGGGTATACACAGTTCTCCGCTTCCAGCCACCACTATATTTGACTGGGCTATGTAACCTTGACCAAGGCGCAATGCGTACTGAATGCTGACGGTCCTTTGACAGCTTCGAGAAAGGTCCAAGCGCAGACAGCAGAATGCATTTTTGTGATTTAGCAAGTTGAAATTGAATTGTTGATATTGAGAATTCAACTTATTACTAGTTAAAATTGAATTCTTGATATCAATAATTTGAATTATAACTAGTTAAAATCTAATATCTGATATCAAAAACAAGTTGAATAAAAGCTTAAACGGCTTGCCATACTATCAAGAGTTGGGTGAGGGTCTCACCTTTGGACATAGTGCCCATAAAAAATTATTGGGGTGAACTTCCTTATGATCCAGTCAATCAAATTCAATTGAACAAACTGTTTTCAAACTGTTTAAAAAGTGAAAAATTAACAGTTTTGTCATACTTCTCCCAGTTTTATATCAAGCACTTGAGCTTAAGTACGCGCAAAGCACGATATAAAGTTATAATTACTTCAATTCAAAACACACCCCATCTTCGCCATAGTAAACTAGGGAGTGTGTGTACTGTATCAGCACTGAAGGACAGCGTCAACTTGCTGGCAATCTCAATCTGTCTCCACTTGTCGATAATGGCGCACTTGGAACATGGCTGTAGGAAAACACTGGCAGACGGGTGTCATTAAAATCAGTGAAATTTGCGTCCCAGCTGAGCCAAGAGCCACACTTATCTACTGTACTCGTTTCGCCCTAGCGCATTGACGCTGAGCACACTACGTAGCTGTTTTTAAACACACGACAGCTGTCGCAAACAATTTACCTCTGTACGTGTTCATGTGTCATTTCGTTTTAGTCATCTGCATACTTGCACTTCAGAATAAGTGTTGGGGAAAAGCCATCTGCACTTGTTATTTTGCTAGTTGTTACTACGTATAATATTATATTATGATATTGTCAAGATTGATTAATATTAGATATCAAGATCTGTCATAGGCAATATTCACCATTCGGCCTTACATTATGTGAAGAAATTGACAATGGAGAATATAGAAATTAAATTTATACAGACAATACATTTGTCATAGTCGACTGATAGTCAATTCCTATGCTAATAAATTTTGTATTTTACTGCACTGTGTTTTTGCACATAATGACCTAATAGTCCATTAGTTGTCCCAGTTAGTTTCCAGTGCAGTACATGTGGGCATAAACGACATTACTTGAGCACCTCCATTTTTTGGAAAACGTATTTCTGTACCAGCAGGGGGAAAGTTTGCTCATTGTAGCATAATGATTAGAAAGTTTAGTTTACAGTTCAATAGGTCTGAGTCCCAGGTTGGCTGCTACGTAATACCCTTGAGTAAGGTATGTAACCTCGATTGCTTCCGTTAACATCCAGCTGTATAAATGGATTGAATGTAAAATGTTAAGCCGCAAAAGCTGTTCTGGACCAGAGCCTTTGCTAAATTCTTGAAATCTAAATGCCTGCTATGTTTTTCATTTTTCTGTTTTTATTTTTTATATTTATTTTTTTGGCCCCCACTTATTATATGAGACACTAATTTATGGACTATTTATGGATGACATATTATAAGGCAGCTTTCATGTGAAGACAGGCTGAATAACAGGCCACGCGTTTTTCTAAAAGAGCAGAGAATCCAGCCGCTGTATTTTATTTTACTTAATATTTTTTTCTTCTCTTCTTTACATTGTACAGAGTTACTGTTTGGCTGCCAGTAGTCCATATGGTAGTGAAACCTTATCAGCCAATGAGGCAAGGAAATTGACTGGGTCACACACTGTCTGGGCTGTGAGAAAGACAGGCTGACTGTTGCCTTGCGGGTTCGAGCCTCGCTGGGTATAACCGTTCCTTTACCTCCAGCCCCCAGGAGCAACCCGTTTGCTAGAAGGAAGCGCCGACTTAAAAATACTCCTGGTGGGAGCCCGCCTTTGATATGTCGTATTTACCGAGGTCAAGAGGATGTCAGATTGTTTTCCGGCACGTAGGGAAACGTCAGTTCCTATATCTTTCAGAGCGGGACGTGTACAGTACGCCGGGGTGCACAGGAAATTTAATGTGACACTTTCCCTTATGGGGCGAGAGCGTGAGAGGGAATCTTGCTTTCATTCCTTCGGGCTAGCTTCTAAGTGCAGGTTAAAGACTAACAGGAACATTTTGCTCACTGTATATATTTGCTTTCCCAAACTAATAGTGTCAACTGGTGTTTGTCGTGATCATTAGTTTTATTTTCAACTGGCGCTGAAGAGTCACCTTTCCTTACGAGAAAAATAATGCTGGCATCCAAGAACCCAGCTATTGAACAAACACTTTCAGTGTGTGGGTATTATTGCGTTGATATTACCCACCTGTCTCGTTATCGGGGAAAATTCTGCTGCAAGCCATCAACTATAAATACCAAAAAAAAAAAAAAAAAAAGGAGAAAAAAGAGGGAATGTCTTGTGCCTTTCACGTGTATTTGTTTGTCACACTATACATGGCCGAAAGGAAGGAGTGAAAACTGTAATTGTGTGGTGAGGGCCTACCACTGGGAACGTGGGAGTTGGACAGAACCAATTTGGACCAGGAGCCAGGTGGAGAATCAGAGCTGACCGGCGGGGCTCAGGAGACACTGCTGGGATTTCCAGGCGGTCTAAACTGGCTGAATCTGACAGGTGTGAACAATGTAATGACCCACAGAAATGTCACCGCGGTATTCGGGAAATCAGACGGACGGCGCGTGAATTCGGGAACAAGCCCGGCTTCACACATTAAGCTAATCATATTGACAGCGCCTTCAATGCTTTTTGTGAGGCTAATTATCCCCCCGGTCAAATCTTTCTTTAGCAGGAGATTACAGCTCATTGTGGGAACGGTGGAGAATGACATCCGCGCCATCGCGGCCGGAGGCTGTCGGGGAGTGGAGGGGCTTTGCATCTTAACGCTGATCGCGAGCGTACAGCCCACTTCCGTTTACAGCGATAATCGCTTTCTTTGTTCAGGACTAACTCATTGCTAGAATATTGTTTTCTTTAACGTCAGTCAGCATGATGCAAACTTTGGAAATTGGATGGTAAAATGAGAATGACGGTCAGGGAAAGCGTTCTGAAGCCTAATGTCGTACATGCCCCAATGCCGTGGTTCCCCTAGAACGAGAGCACTCGGAATTGTCAAGCACTTATTGAGAATACATTTTCATTAGCGTCAATGCGATGTTTACTTCATGGAAACGGGCTTTGGGTAGGGGCAAAACCGATTAAAAAAAAAAATTAAAAAACATTTCATAGCATGATATCCTACGACTGAAGCAGATTGCGTGCAGAACTGACCACAGTGAATCCAGGCAGCTTTGAGAAACCAATAAAGGTCAAGGCTGTCCTCGGCAGTGATGTTTTCTGGTCAGGGTTAAAACAAGGTACATACATATTTCATCAACTCAGCCTGCAGAAGAGTACTCGATGACAGGCCACATTCGAAATGCATAAAACATGCAGGTATTTTCTGCCTGAATTAAAATCCACATTGATTATTTTTGACTTTTTTTTCGCTTTCAGGGATGTATTTTTCATCTCGGCCCTTACTGAAAATGACTTACCGTTTAAGTTCCAAGAGCACGTGGCACCAAAATTCCTGGATTGTATGTGGCACACATCAGTATGGTTGATAGTTGGGCGACATAGCGAGGAGGTAAAAGCGGTTGTCTGGCAGTCGGAGGGTTGCCGGTTCAATCCCTGCCCTGGGCGTGTCGAAGTGTCCCTGAGCAAGACACCTAACCCCTGACTGCTCTGGTGAATGTGAGGCATCAATTGTAAAGCGCTATATAAATGCAGTCCGTTTACCATTTAATTACTGAGTGTGGTGGCTTGATTTCTTGGCCTAGCGATGGTGGCTACAGCGTGTGCGTCAGAATTGCTGCTGGATGCGGCTCCGTGGATCGCCAGGGAAGGGTTTTCACAGCGTTCCGAGCATTATTTCAGAGAGCATAACGATCATTCCACCGCGCTGGGCTTTTAATTGCTCATTTATTATTTTACTGCAATATTGACATTTCGCTGCGGCAGAAGGTGACGCAGCTGCACCCCGATCGGGCAGCCGCTGCCTTCGCCAGCGTCTTAGCTTCGAGCGGCGCTGCGGCGCTACCCCTGCTATTTTTTTAAACAGAGTAAAGGTGTTTCGCGACGACAGAAATGGCTCGTTTCCCCCGTTTCTCTCGCCTCTCCCATCTGTTAGCATTGCGCCGCAGCCATGAAAATATGAAATACTGGCCGCCGTCCAGGGGGATGCTGGTTCTGCAGCCTCATGCTACACTGATCTCGACGGCCCTGCCTTCTCTCTCCCTCAGAGGATAAATAGAAAAGCATGAGGATCTATAAAAGCCCGCTATCGGTGATGGAGCCCTGCGACAAATCTGCTTCGATATGGCTTACTCCACCGTGTGTTAAAGAGGGAGAGCGCGAGAGAGGGAGAGATTGTGGCGTATAATGCTTCTTTTTTTTTTGAGTGGGAGAGAGGGAGAGATTGTTGTGTATGATGCTTTTTTTATGTTTATGCAGCAAATAAATGTCCAGGATTTTTATCACCCCTGAAAGACAGCGCTGTGGGTGTTCTGTCTTCAAGGGCAAAAAAAAAAAAGATATTGGCTTTAGAGAAGTGTCCCGGTGCAAAATGACATATTAAAACATTAATATTTATTAAAAGATAAATCTGACATGCTCGGTATGCTCATCGAGAGCAGGCACAACTTGTTGACCTTGGAGACGAGTTCCAGGGGGCCAAGTATGGAAAGTGTTCCTTTAAACAAATGAAAAATTGTTATATGCAGCCAGGCACAGTATATTTTATGCGTGTGGATCTAGTATGTATACAATTTGTTTGTGCGTGCGTGTGTGTCAGGGTCCCCAGATTTTTAATTAGTCAAAACCGGACACCCAACCGGACACCCCTGCACAAATGGGAACAGTGGATACAGAAGACATTACATACTGGTGGTGAAATTTCAATCAGTTATTCAGAGAAACAGATATAGATTTGGAATGTATATATACTGGATGTTTTTTTAGTCATTCTTATGCACTGTTCCACCGCCATCTGTTCAAATAAAAACAAACACAGTCTGGCCCTCAGTTTTGTTCTGAAGTTTAAGGGGAAGACTCATGCAAATGATTGGTGCTTCTGCAAGCCCTAGCAAAGACTCAAAGTGCTGTAATTAATGGTAATTAGAAAAGAACTGCGTCTGTGTGGATAAACTAATATAATTAGTCATGGCTTTGTGCTTGGAAGTCGGCAGAGGGAGAGACAGCAGTTGGTATGTATAAGAATGGGCCTTCCGTTCACATTGTAACTAGATTAGCAGCTTTCTTTGAGAGGTCAGAAGAGAATGGAATATTGTAATCAGAAGAGAAGATTGCAGGATGTATTAATTCAAAGCAAACTGGCATGTTATAAATACATTAAATACCCGTTGATAGCTAAATTATATAACTGTATCGGTACAGTATGTGCATATCATTTTTGTTAACGTCCTTATCCATCGCACAAGTCAACATTTGTTCCATAACCTGCTTATTATACTATTGGCAAAAAATCAGATACAGTATGGTATTTGCGGTAGGGTACAAAAACAATGCTCTGCTCATGAATTGAGCCTGCGTCTTTTGGTTTACAGGAAGAGTACCCTTACACACAGGCTAGCCGGCTCTCAGCAGCCTCCCAGAGATTCTGGACAGATGAGTCCACATAAAATATAAAGACAAGGTCACCGAGGAAGGCGGAGACTGGCTGTAAAACTGTCATGTCTCCCCGATCACGCTGGATGACAGGCATAACGGTGACACTTAGCGTCCCCTTAGTTTAGCCCAGGGCTGCACGCTGACCAATCAGAGTATGTGATCTATCACCGTAGCGAAGCTAGTGTAAATGTATATAAATATATCATGCAAACATTAACAAACAAATAAACAAATATATGACAGAATTGGGCTCATTTTGACTGTAATGGGATTTCCTGTTGGCCGAAAAAAAAAATGTGTGAGCTACTGTACTGCATGACTCTCTCTACTCAGCTGTCTGATTCAACTGCCTGGTACAGCCCCTCTTAGGAAGATTAAAATAATGATGCAGCGAGGAGCTGCAGTTGCTACATTTTAAATTGAGTTAATGATTTACGCGGGGAGAAATCGCTTTTAATTGATCCGCGAGCTCCCTTTAGGGCACAGAATATACCCTTATTAAACAGGAGGTCATGTGTTGAAACATCATCCATAATTTTGCAGGCCCTTGTCAGCGAGTGGCTCGGCGCATGAAAGCATTCGTTTGATGAAAGCCCATTTAAAGTACCGTTTAAAAATAGGCTTATCTGAGGTTCATTCAATCGGTTTATTCTGAAACCTGTTTATGTGGATTCTGGGGTTAATACATTTCAGTCTGCTGTGTGAATTCGTGTAACAGACAGAAAGGGGGACAGATTATTGGGATGCCAACATAATTATGTGTGCTCTGGAAATAATTTTATTTTTGTGATTTCTGTGTGATTGTACTGCATTTTGTTTTCATGCAGGTATTTTCTATTTCTAAAGTGATACGAAAGACAAATTTCCGACCTTTGCCAGACAATAAAATTCTATTCTATTCTATTCTATTCTATTCTATTCTGTTCTGTTCTGTTCTGTTCTGTTCTATTCTATTCTACATTCACTCCAGACATATTTTAAAGCTTATTCCCCCTCATTGAATAAATACACATTGACCCTAATGTTGCATTGGAAACGCACAGTACTGTATACCTCTGTTTTTATTGTTTCTCACCTCTGAGTACCCACATAATTCACTTGCATCTGGCTGTAAGAGCAGGCTTACTTTGATCGATATAACCGCGACACATTTCGTAAAGCATCATTACCTAATGTCAATTATTAGCTGTTGTGCTGCCCACAGTGCACGCTTTGACGGCAGTTACAGCCGTCTCTATTCTTTTCTGTTTTACCAGTGGAAAATTGTCCTCAGTGGCCCGCCGTTTCATTCGAACCTGACAAAATTGGTCCTTCTTGCACCAAAACATTGGTGAGCCACCCACGGTTTTACGATATAAACTGGGACTTCTGTGCGGACCGGGGTCGTCAAACTCCAGTCCTGGAGGGGGAGGCTGCAGCGTCTGCATGTTTTTTTTTGTGGTCTCCTTTTCAACGGGCAGCCCATTCCGGCCTTGGTAATAAGGTGCGCAGACAAATCAGTGACTTAAATTAATCATTTATGTGCTGAAGCACACCAAAAATCAGCAGACGCTGCAACCCTCCAGGTCTGGAGTTTGACTCCCCTGCTCCGGACGGACAACAGAGAAAGTGATGAAACAGCAGTGTGGAGCGGTAGTTATGGAACGGCACCGGGCATAAAGATAGCCATTATAATGTGACTCATCGTTATGAGGACGGGTCAGCTGTCTGCACCCTTACAGTAAAATACCCAAAAATCACTTCAGGGAAATATTCTGCTTCAATGACACCTGCCGTGGTAAGGGTCACACTACACATTTTATGGTGCAGAAACGATGACATTACTGTCCAAATTGTGCTTTAGAATTTCCATGAGACAAGGGTCCTCTACTTTTTTTGTACCTATGTACCCCTGACAAAATCTACAATAAAGAGATTGCAAATGGGTGCAGGCCACATTAAGCAATAATCCTCATCATCATCATAATAATAATAAATATTAATGCATTGAGAGAGGTCGTTCAGTGGACTTCACTGAAGTTGTACTGTCCTTTGTCGTTATGAAAATGTAGCTGCGGTTGTTGTTTCTCTGATCTTGGTCTCTTGAAAACTGTGTAATAGTTCAATAGAGAAAGAAACTGTAGCTTGCGGTATTTCACATTGTTTTCCGTCAAAGTCCATTGAACACAGAGGGGACCCTAAACACAAAATAAAGATATAGATGCCAATATTTCTTTAACTCAATTAGTCATGTGAGGCTGATTTCTGCTGAGTCACTGAACAGAGAGAAACAGAGCTATTTTTCAGCGGCAGAAGCGCTCCGAAAAAAGCGGCGTCGGGATCGCTGAATCGTGCTTCGGATTTCCCTTATCAGAGATCCGCCAAACAAAGGGGGCCATTGATATCTGCAAGCGCCGCGCGGCTGCAGAGATATCGCACCTCCTGCAGCAGAATTTGCCTAACTAAGCTCATGAAACATTGAGCAGTGACAGTTGGGAAAGATCAATAGCGAGAGCAAACGTAGTTAATGTCCTGCTCGCAAAGCCTTGATGGCAAATTTTACGTCCGAGGCAAGAAATATATAAAATAAAATAAAAAGACAAAGGGGTAGGAAACTATATCCATTTCAGGTACAGTAAGTATGACAATTGAAGGTGTCTGTAATGTCTTAGGGGCGGCACGGTGGTGCAGTGGGTAGCACTTTCACCTCACAGCAAGAAGGTCGTGGGTTCGAATTTCGGCTTGGGGCCTTTCTGTGTGGAGTTTGCATGTTCTCCCGGTGTCCCTACTCAAGATAAGCAAGTATAGATAATGGATAGATGGATGGATAAATGTAACGTCTTAGGCTGGAGACATTTAAATGGACTGGGTAGCCAGTAGTCCTGGGCAGAGATCCACAGTGTACAACATTTTGGCTACGTACAGACAAATCAAAGGTCATTGCATTTCACCTTATATGATGCATTTTGATCTGACCCAGAAAGGGCCTGTTGCCTGTTCAAGTTTGCAGGTAATCAGCCAGCCAATCTGAGCTGTTATTTGCGAAGAGAGTGCTGTTCGGAAAAACCAGCAGCAATCTGTCCTCGAATGAGTGCACATCCAGGCCATGTGACTGGCGCCCAAAATCACACCCACACATACCGAGATATTCCCCCAGACATCTGTCACTAAGCATCTCTCGCCAGGAACACTGAGCACTGGGCTGCCCCCAAAGATCCAGATACTTCACGCTGGGCGTATGGGCGGGACTGGGGAGGCGTCACTCGCCCACACTCAACCCGTGAGACTGCGTCACCTAACGGTCTCGTCAACGGCAGTTGAACTCCGTTACATAAAATCGATGTGCACCTTCCAGTGTGGGAAACTGGATTTTTATGGAGGGACAGGTGCCTGAAGCCCAGAAAGGCGGTCAATACCAAGGGCGATGTTGGCGAAAGGCCTGCCACTGAGTCGTGAGCCTGTGTGCGTTGCGGCGGACCTCAATCGTCTCGTTGACCTCCGGGCTTTTAAAAGAAGATCCCTGTTTGTGTTGGCTAATCACGTATCGATCGAAACGAAGCAAGGGATACAAATAAGGATGTCCAAAGCTCTCAGCCAGACAGGACGTTAGCTTGTGCAGGGCCCTGACCTTGTGCTTCACAGGACTCCTCCACTCTGATTTTAGCTGATCTCACTGCAGGGAAACACTGATACCATATACAAATGCGACACGT
Source organism: Anguilla rostrata (assembly GCF_018555375.3). Taxonomy (NCBI): domain Eukaryota; kingdom Metazoa; phylum Chordata; class Actinopteri; order Anguilliformes; family Anguillidae; genus Anguilla; species Anguilla rostrata. Next base: position 31,430,061 of record NC_057944.1, on the reverse strand, counting down.
AGAGGAACTACGGCACTCGCTTTGCTGGATTTCTTTAAGAAAAGACTGACAAAATTTGCATGGCAGGTGCAGGTTTGGTGACTTTATGGAAAATGTGTGCGTGTGTGTGTGTGCGTGTGTGTGTATGCGCGTCTGTCTGTCGGTCTGTGTGTGTGTGTGTGTGTGTGTGTGTGCGTCTGTCTGTCGGTATGTGTGTCTGTCTGTGTGTGTGTGTGTGTATGTGTCTATCTGTCTGTGTGTGTGTTTGCGTGTGTGTGTGTCTGTGTCTGTGTGTGTGTGTGTGTGTGTCTGTGTGTTTTAGAATAGAGTAGGGAGAGGGAGAGAGAGATCTCATTTCACTTCACTTGGCCGAAGACACAGTAGGATGTCCTTTCCTTTCTGTTTACAAGAAAGTGTTGAATTTTGTCTTTTGATTTTTAGTCAACTGGAAATATGAGGCAATATGTGCCTGTGTTTGGCTTTTTTTGCCTTTCACCCGCACCAATTCAGCTGGAATAATATTTGGAAATAACAATAACAAGACCTCCAAGGATGGTTTCCCTACCTATGCCCTGAATTTCTGTTCTTGATGATTAAGGTTTGGTAATTTTATGAGCTGGGTAATATGATGCAAATTAGAATTGCTCTTAAGCATCATTGTATGATAAGCTGTTGTATAAATACAGTGATTAAGCAATATTGTAATACCATAATTCAGACTGTTATCACTGTCCCTGTGAAGGTATTTAAAATACAGTATCCCGGTGCCCTATTAACCTTGTTTGATGCATTGGCTAAGAGTAACTGCCAAATAAGAAAATAAATAGACAATTTCATTCAATTTATGGTCACATAAAAAAATTATAAAAATTCAATCTGGACAAAGTGCAGTCTAGAGGAGAATGATAGAAAACAGTTCCTACAGGATTAGCCTGCCCCCTAGTGCTTTACAAAAGCACTGCACCGTGGAGCTGGACCAGTTCCAGGGCAGTTGGAGGAGAAAATGGAGGGAAAATTAGATCAGTTGGCCCATTATAGCTGCATATTCTCAATAGTAAAACTTCTGTGAAACGTGTTCATCGTGTTTGACCCCACTGCTGTTATTAGTACACTCTGAAGATGACTTATAAAGGTGACTCATGTCATCACACAGGGGGGGAGATGTATTTCTTTCTGTCTCTGTCTGCAGCTGCTGTCAAAAGCATGAGCCCCCCGTACCCCCACCCACCAAGAGCTGGCAAATCCAACATTGTGAATGACCTTCCATGGCATCAAACAGCACTGCAGCTTATTGTTCAATAGAGTACAATGTCAAGTTGTGCAGAGTTATTTATACCTCTGAAATTGTGTACAAGGGCATAACCTCCTGCAAAATGAAACATTTTTTTTCTCCTTTTGTGTAACATAGCAGACCTGCTTTTTATTTATCCTTCATTTAGCCAGGAAGGTCCCATTGAAATACAATATCTTCTCTTCCAAGGAGTTCAGGTAAATATGGCAGAAGTATAAACGCTTTTTTGCCCCCTAAAATAATTATGAAGAATCCTCTTTTTTTTTCTTTTCTGTTCTTGACACCTTGGTGTGACCAGAGTTAAAATCAATTTAGTTAGAAATGTGGACGAGAGTACACATAAATTACTGTCTAAGTGTGTCGTGCGGGATAGTCACATTCGATTTACCTGCAAAATTATTAATTATACCAGCTACTGTACGTTCTGTAAAATCTCAGTTCACTTCTCGCTTGACTTGCTCATAACATGGTGAAGTGCCTGTATTACTCGTTTTATTGGCATAAAAACTTCAGTTCCCAAGAGGCATTTCTGATTGTATACTATCTCGACCGTTGATTGGCTTGGGGGAAAGGATGTGACTACGTCTAACCAATACCGTGTATCCTAAACAGGAAGTACATTTAAATCCGGAAGCACGAACAGGCAGAATGTCAGAATGAAAGGCATGGAGCTGCACAGCGCGAGACAATGTTTTGCCTAACTGTAATCGAGATCATTTAAACCCCTTCCCAAATGTACTGCAGTCAACATGCTACCGTAACCGCATTTACTTTGTATGTACCGTATCGGTAATTGCATTTGTAGTTGTTACGACGCCAAGCTAGCATGCTTGCTGAATCTTCGAAGAGCAAAAACTAGCCCAAATAATGCAGTTCAATAAAATTTGTTGCGTCCTGATTCGAAGGACGTGCTCCTCCCGGGGTATAGTGACAACGTACAAACACTACTGTCAGAAACCGTCGAAGAAGCTTAGAATCTGTGAAGCACTTTCGACTCAGGAAATCGGAACTCAAGTTAGAATACAGGTAAGATTATGCACCCTGCTTTTTGTAAGCAATACTATTGTGAGCGTTTGGAAGCCACGGAGTGTTGTACATTGCATTAGTACATCAGTCATTAGCTGAAAGTTGCATGTGCTCCCAGTGAGCTACAGTGCCACGAAAATGATTTGCCCTCTTCCTTATTTGCTCTGTTATTGCATATTTTTGGCAATGAATGGTTTCAGATCTTTAGACAAAATGAAATATTACACAAAGGAAAACCGAATAAACACAAAACACTTTTTAAAAAATGATTTCATTCGTGAAAACTTATCGAACACTGATATCACCCATGTGAAATAGTAGTTGCCCCCTGAACACAGCCAGGCTTGATAGCAGCCAGCTCTGTTCATTCTACACCTCACTCATATTGAACCTTACCATTAGGGTGAAGGAAGAGATGAGGAAAAAAAAGTTATGATCAGTAATATCAATATCAGTCTGGAAAGGGTTACAAAACCATTTCTAAGGCTCTGGGGCCATTATCTCCTAATTGGCATTTGGAACAGTAATGAATCTTCCTAGGAGTTGCTGGCATGCCAAAATTTATGTAAAGGCACAGCAATAACTCATTCAGAAAGTCCCAAAAGATCCCAGAAGAACATCCAAGTGATGTGAAGGACTGATACCAAATTATTGGAAGTAGTTGGTGACAATTATCGGTGCTAAAGGTGGTGCGATTAGTTAAGTTTTTTCACATGGGTGATACATGTGTTTGATAAAGTTTTCCATTAAATAAATGAAATTATAATGTAAAAAATGTGTTTTGTGTTTACTCAGGTTCCCATTGTCTAACATTACGTTTTGTCTGAAGACCTGAATTCATTCAGTGTGTGACAAATAGCCTATGCAGTAGAGGAAATCAGGAAGAATACTTCTTAACGGCACCGTATATTCATATGTGTTACGTTCTTGAGTTTTCTCCATGTAACATGGAGAAAGCAGTCTAGCTTATTTGCTGCCTAATCAAAGCAGATGGACACGCTCGACTCATGATGGAATGATGGCTGCAATATTTTTGCTGGATTTTTAAAGTACATAGAAAGATATCTTCTCCGATAACCAGATGGCATGAGATGAATGTGGTTGCTTTATTCCAAGGGCTGGGTCCGGTCTGTGCGATCCCAAAAAGAAAACCTGTTTCTCCACGTGAATGATGGCAGTTCCCTGCAGAGTCTCCAGGTTGTGGCCAGTTCAGAGCTGAATAACAGGTATGCGTGTAAAAAAAAAGTGTCTATGTAATCTTCTGTCAGTCAAAGTGAACTCAACTTTGCCATCTATAAAGTGTACGATCTAAAAACCATAAAATATAGCCACATTAAATCTCTCATCAAAGAGAGTAAAGAAGAATGGGTCACAAAAGCTCCTGATACTTTACTGGCCATTTATATGATCCTCCTAATGTTTTTGAAGCTTTTTATTTCAACAAAATATCTACAGGACATGTTGCAAAAACTTCTGTCAGGATTTACCATGTACTGTACATATTTGAAAGCATATGTGTGTTTTGTTGTTTCTGCCAAAGGTTAGTGTAAGTCACAGGTGTAAAACTCCAGTCCTGGAGGGCCGCAGTGTTTTCTGGTTTTTGGGGTGCTCAAAAGTGTTACATTTAAGTAATTGACTGGCTAAGGAATCCACACACCTGCGGCCCACAGACACTGCAGCCTCCTTGGGATTCAGTTTGACACCCCTGATGTACATGCTGGAGGCACATTTATGAGCTTTATAAATTGGTTTTATTTCCGTGGCTATTATGCACTTGGTTGTTTTGTATTTTTTGGAATTAAAATGTTTGGTATTACGATTAGAAGCAGCGCTTAGCAGTTTTAAGCAGTTTTTCTCAAAATATCTCCTATGTGAGTAACTCTTGGAGGCCAGGTTGCCATTGATTTGAAATTTTCTAAAAGTCTCATATGTGTTGATTACAAGGTTAGAAACGTTAGAATTAGCCAATTGATTTAAATAACGCTTTAAGTTTGGTCTAACAGCAAATTAGTGGAACGTTCCCAATGTAGCATGCTCTCCTGAAACCTGATTGGTCCTAGACATTTTTTGGCCAGCATTATGTGATAGGTCAGCTGTTGAGTTGGCTTAAATCACAGCCTCCTGCACAAGGTCTTGACCAGGTAGAAGTAGAAAACTTTATTAACAGAGCACATCTATGGCAAGCGAGGCTAGAGGCCAGTAATCGGGCAAATGTCTTGTGGGATTATGGGAAGGGGGATATGGACGGGTCTGGTTATGAACCTGTAAGGTGTTCAGAATCTAGCATGCCGGTTGCTTCTGCTTTAGTTTTCCTGAATGAGCCATTTCCACCGAATTGAGTAGGTTCTGTCCTTTACACCATAAATAACTTTAAATTAAGGTGCTTGAAGAGGAAGTGACTCGGCTTCATGAATCTCATTCCGGACACATCTGACAAAAAGCAAAAAAAAACAAGCTGTGATACCATTGAAGCATTGTTAAATAGTGAGAACACTCCCACTGAAGTTGGGTAATGCTCTGTGTCTGTGAATGTGGGCACATCTTTCTGCTTGTGATGTTTTTGGTTATTTCATGTCGGCAGTGTCGTGCTGTTCGCTGTTTGTTTGCTCTCATTTGTTTGTGTTTGTGTTAAGGCACCTCACGTTTGGCAGTTCTGTGGAAATCTCCGGAAGCCTTGTGAAGAGTCCTCACAAGAAGCAGAACGTGGAGCTAAAGGCGGCCCAAATCCGAGTTATCGGGGACTGTAACCCAGTGGTAAACGCAGTATTTACATTTGTCCTCATATACCACTTATACCACACAAACTAAATGATATTTATGCCGGTAAAACACTAGATTGGGAAAATCACCTGCCAATGGGGATCATGTTTTACATTATATGGGAATTATATGTTGGATAATTTTAGATTTTGCCTCAGTTAATTGGTCCCTTCTGTATTGAAAAAACTGAATGTTAACAGTTTTCCACCTCGGAGTTGAAATCAAAGCTAGCCGAGCAGGCGTGGCCTGAACGCTTTTTCGTTGGGTTACCAATTCCAAAGCGCGTTCTTTAACACTTTTGTTAAAACCCAGGTTGGACACGTGTGCCCGGAATGGGTCAGATCCCTTTCACCGCGTAGTATTGATCCCGCTGCCACTGAGTGCTAGCGTCTACCCAGTCTGAGCCCGACTGCCTTGGGCTCTGCGATCTAAGATGGAGGCCGTGGCCCGAAGTATCACGGTCCATTTCTTTCCTCCTTGCTCTTTTATTCGTGCCTGTCCTGGCGAGCCGTTGGTTGATTGTCTGCTGTGATCAGCGGTGGCAGCGGGTTGTTCCTCTGTGCCCTCGGTCCGGGCGCAGATAAAAGCGCTATCGACGGGCAGCTCGCTGGCTTTTCCCACCGCTGGCTCGTACGTTTGGCTGACACTGACACCGTTGGCTCTCCCTGGGCTCCAGAGTGGGGAAAAAAAAAGTTACCTGCCACCTGAATTAAGCGAGCAAGCGCTGGGATGGAAAAGGGTATAAACATGCTTTTGAGGTGTTGTCTAGACACCAGGACCGGCAGAACATTTTTAAGCTGTTACGCTGTGTTAAATATTGATGATGACAGCAGTGTGGCTCTTCCGTGGACCTGCACTCAGGTCAGTGCCCAGAGGGATTCTGGGATTGCCATACTCTGCCATCAAAGGAGCACTTTAAGAATGAGCTGTCACTGGGAAGTTTTTCTCCCAGCTATAGGGGAAGTGGGGGAAGCGAATCTCCTTCCTGAACTCCCACAGGCCCTAATAGGTTGAGGAAAAGAATACAGACAGCTACAGATGTTCGTGTGTGAATCTGTGTCCTTCTTTTGTCAACCTCTGGATGTAGGCTATGTTTATCTCATTTGACTGTACAGTACCTTTGTCTGCCTTCTGTACACAATGGCTGGGCCTCTTGTGGTAGGGCCTAATGGTAGCTATAAACTGCCATTAGATTTTTACCAGTTGGAATGTAAAAAGACTTTGAACAGAAACTACACTTGTGAAACGGTGGCATCTGTGGCAGTTAATGAAAACTCCCTCCCTCTGTTCTGGTACTGAAAACGAGGGTAGACGTGGTTGTTGTGGTGACTCACGCGCAGACACGGCATGTGGTCGTTGCAGGATTTCCCGTTTAAAGTGAAGGAAAGGCACGGACTGGAGTACATCCGGCAGTTTCCGCACCTGCGATGCAGAACCAACACGTTCGGCTCCCTGCTGAGGATACGGAGCGAAGCCACCTCCGCCATCCATGCCTTTTTCAAGGTGAGGTCCCCACCGAGCCCCATCCCTTAAGATGTGTACTGCGGCTGCGCTTCCACTGTTATGGGTAACACCAGCGTGTACCACCTGTCTAGAGATTTACCCCTAAAGCAGCAGTGTAACCACCCTGTCTGAGATTACACAGTAGAGCAGCAGGTAACCAACCCTTTCCTGGAGATTACTTTGTAAGGAGCACGGTAACTAACCCTGTTCCTAGAGATTTACCACAGTAAGAGCAGCAGTGTAACCAACCCTGTTCCTGGAGATTTACCTCAGTAAGAGCAGCAGTGTAACCAACCCTGTTCCTGGAGATTTACCTTGGTTAGAGCAGCGGTAACCAACCCTGTTCCTGGAGATTTATCTCGTTAAGAGCAGTGGTAACCAACCCTGTTCCTGGAGATTTACCTTGGTTAGAGCAGCGGTAACCAACCCTGTTCCTGGAGATTTATCTCGTTAAGAGCAGTGGTAACCAACCCTGTTCCTGGAGATTTACCTTGGTAAGATCAGTAGTAACCAACCCTGTTCCTGGAGATTTAACTCGGCACAGCAGCAGTAACCAATCCTGTTCCTGGAGATTTACCTCGGTTAGACCAGCAGTTTAACCAACCCTGTTCCTGGAGATTTACCTTGGTAGGAGCAGCGGTAACCAACTCTGTTTCTGGAGATTTACCTCGGTAAGAGCAGACGTGTAACCAACCCTGTTCCTGGAGATTTACCTCGGTTAGAGCAGACGTGTAACCAACCCTGTTCCTGGAGATTTACCTCGGTTAGAGCAGTGGTAACCAACACTGTTCCTGGAGACCTGCCGTCCTGTAGGTTTTCATTTCAACCCTAATTTGGCACAGCTGATTCTACTAATTATCAGCTGGACAGCGATCTCTAGCTGTTGAATTAGGTGTGCTTTGTCAGGGTCAGAGGGAAAACCTACAGGATGGTAGATCTCCAGGAACAGGGTTGGTCACCACTCGGTTAGAGTCAGAATCCAGACCGGTGAATAGAGATGCAGTTTCGGCTATTAGAATATTTTATAATAAAACACATTTAAAGGAAAACTTCATCAATTAAATAATATAATTTTTTACTATCTGCAGATTCACTGACTGTTGGTGTCGCTGTCTTTAAATGCATGTTTTTCACTGTGGGAAGTTTCCGGAAGCAACTTCCTGTGTATCCATTTTCCTATGTGAAATGGAGATAATAAACTGAAGTGAACTGAACAAACACCCAGCGCATGATAAGCGTAATGCTCTGCTTTACGAGATAGCGCTCCGAAAAGTTAGGCAAATGACTCCCAGTGGTGCAGATGGGGGAAAACTCTCTTTGTGATTTTAAAGTGAATCATACGCACTTGTGCGGAAAGCTTGTCCGTGTCGATCAAGCAAATGTTCCCTTCTTTTTAACTTTATCTTGAGAGACGGTGTACTCGGTAATGTCCGTGATTCCCTTGCCTCAGGCTCCCAGTACTCATTGCCTTATCTTTGTTTGTTGCATCTATGTGCAAAGCCTGATGGGAAATGTATTACAATTTATAATCGCAAGACTACCCTTGGTTGACAGAATTGCGAAAACATTAAAGCTTAGGAAAACAAATTCAACCATTTGCGGGGAATTTTCCTGTAATAGTTTCAGAGGCTGTACAGGGCCTCCATTTTGTTTTCCACAGTGACACTAACTCTGCAAACATCTCTAAGTCCCAAATATCACTGAAGAACAGCTACCAAGTAGCACAGTCAGTAAAGAGGTCTCCACAGGCAACGTTATGTCCTTATTTCCTATGTCCTTAAGGTCTGTGGCTGTATCTTCACTGAGCGGTAGTTAGCAGTTACCTCATTCAGTTATCAAATTTTATTTAATTTGTCTACGTTGTTTCTCTTGAACAGAATGTACGAAGTGCTTCAGCGAGTCGCCCTGCTAAAAGCTAAAAGCACTGTATTGAGTCGCATTTGATGAATGTACGTATTGTAGCATTGTCATGTGACCACCTGCTTGGCTCCGATGCAACATATTTGAGCTGGCCGTGACTGGTGATCCGGTCCATCAGCTTTGCCATTGTCTAATTTTCCGTACATTGTACAGGAAGTGGCACGGAACTTATCATAAAGCACAATGCAAGAATCTAACCACACGCTCTGCTTCAGCCATCCCCGACCGGAATCGCCCACCCCTGGTCTGAGCACACGAGCTACATCAATTTCTTCTGAAATAGCCTGTTAGTGTCACAGACAGTATTATGAGAACATTTCAGACTTTTCACCCCATCCAGCACATGTGATAAAAGGTGTGTGTTCCCAGTGCGGTGTCTGTACTGCTGAATCATGCTTCTGTGCTGGTATGTTCACACCAGTACGTTTATAACTTGTACTTGATGTTAGAGTCCTCAATGTTCTTTTTTCCATGGAAGGCCATATTAGAAAATGACTGTCTTCTTGTATTATCCTCTTGGCTCAAATATACATACAGTATTTTATTGTATGTAATTTTACCCTGAAGTGCATGGCAGTCCAGTCCGATGCTGATGATGCCGTTTTTGTTACAGGAGAATCATTTTGTGCAGATTCACACTCCGGTGATCTCCTCTAATGACTGCGAGGGAGCAGGGGAGATCTTCCAGGTGGAGGTGAGTCTCTCTTCATTTAAAGCTTTGTCCCCCCTGTAGTGAACCTACAGCCCCTCACCTAATGTTAGCACCACAGCCAGTGAGTAAAATAACGGATGTAGTGACTTAACAGGGTGTCAGGCCACTATGTCTGGCCAGTACAGCCTGAAATCATTGTGGCATGGAGTCTACTAATGGCATTCTACAGGAGGAATACCACACCTCTCTCCCACATAAAGAGCCACTCGCTTACAGCTAGCTGCAGGAAGTGGAGGATGCTGTCTCCGGCATAGTTCTAGAAGAATCCGTAAATGAGCGGCGGGGCTATGATTTGGTCACCGGGGAGGCCGTGGCATGTGGATAGCGTGAGCCCCGTGTTCCTCAGGCTGCTGGGCGATGACTCATCCTCTGGGGACGGGGGCGTTGTCATATTGAAATACTCCCTCTGCGTGAGAGAGAGAAATCCTTCACGCTGACGCTGGTAATGACTGCTGCCGCTTGGCCGACTGCCACGCTTTGGGTGTGATGTCCGTTTTCACAAGTCTGCCGTAAAGGCAGCGCTCTCCAGTCCCTTTTAGAGACAGCTTGAAAATAACACTATTAGAGCAACAGTAAAACTTTAAAGGTTTTATTGAGAAGGAAGGGCAATCCACTTTGGGATTTGATTGAATCAGGCCCTGTGCTGAGCTCGGTAAAACTGGAGTAAGTTTGAACGGTGGTATAACCATTATAAAAATGTTTCTTGGGGGAAAAATGCATTGTAAGCCAGGTGAATCGGGGAGGACTGGTTATTTACTTCTGCCACAGGTGTGGGTTCAGTGGTTTGGTAGAGGAACTGCAGGTAGGATGTTTATGTGGGTTGAGTGGATTAGAAGAGGAACTGCAGGTAGGATTATGTGGGTTGAGTGGATTAGAAGAGGAACTGCAGGTAGGATGTTTATGTGGGTTGAGTGGATTGATAGAGCAACTGCAGGTAGGATGTTTATAGTGTGTAGTTTAGGTGTATTTGATTAGAGGAACTGCAGGTAGGATGTTTATGTGGGTTGAGTGGATTGATAGAGGAACTGCAGGTAGGATGTTTATGTGGGTTGAGTGGATTGATAGAGGAACTGCAGGTAGGATGTTTATGTGGGTTGAGTGGATTGATAGAGGAACTGCAGGTAGGATGTTTATGCGGGTTGAGGGGATTGAGGACTGCAGGTAGGATGTTTACATGTGGATTGAGTGGATTGTAGAGGAACTGCAGGTAGATTGCTCATGTGGATGGAGGGATAATTGGAGAGGACAGATGGATACAGAGAGAGATTGACAGAGTGACAGATAGCTGCTCTGATCTTTCCTCAGCCTGCAGTCCGGGACAGGACCTCAGATGAGGAGAGCCCTCATTTCTTCTCCGTACCTGCATACCTGACCGTCTCAGGACAGCTCCACCTGGAGGTGATGGCAGGGTGAGCTCTCTGCTGTTTCTCTCCCTTCTACTCTCTTTCTGTCTGTCTCTGTGTGTCTCTCTCGCACACACACAGTGTACATGTACGTACACTTGTACGCACACTGCGCATCCACAGACATGTGCGCATGCACACACACACACACACACACACACACTCATGGGTACACTCACACACAGGGATAAGCAGTTTTCATCCAGGCTCCCTGCTTAGTTGTATTATCAGCACACTTGCAAACTGCTTTCTCATTTTAAGCTCTTTATTAATTTAGTCCATCTCCTTAGCTGGCCTTCATTACGGAAAGGTCAGAAGCTTGGGGCGTGCTTAAAAAGCCACCGTGGCAATTAACAAGCTGAACTTTCCGGAAAAATCTTACCACCTCACAGTTTTGGAACTAATTGAATTTCAGTCCATTACCTATCAAAGAGCAGGGATGTGGAGGACGGCTCTTTGGTCCCCAGTTGCATATGGGGGACACACTTAAACTTACAGTAAAGGCATTTTTCAGCCATGCTGCATGTGTCCTTTCCCTTGTAGTTCTGCTCAGGTTCTGGCTAAGGGTTAATATATGATGCCACCCCAAGGCATGTTGGGATATATTATTTTGTGCAGTTGCTGGGACTGTGGTTCAGTCAAGTTCAAACAAACTGGACTTGTGTATATTTCATAACCTTTTTTTTTTCTCCATCAGAAGCAATATGAATTTGTAATGTCTAGATATATGAATCCTGTCAGCCTTTGACATATTTCCAAACTCTAAATTCCTCTTGGGCAGATTTGACCTTACCCAATTCAATTTGCAGATTTTATGTGATTAGGAAGTTGTTTGTCATCCAACGTCAAAAAACCGTTTAAATCACTTTTATTTATTGGTCCATAAGCTTGAAAGGGGCTGACCTTTGACCTCTCAGAGTGAGAGCCTTTACTGACTCAGCCATTCCAGAGGCTTGTAAATAGACCCAAAGTGTAGCTGAATGTTAACATTTGAAAGTGGCAAACAACTGCTAACAGCTCATGGAACTCCGATGGGAATAATTAATAAGAGTGAATATACAATGTATGGCTGGCTTAAATAACAACTGAAACATTATGTTTTGATAAGATCTTAATTTTCTTTGAAATTATGTTACTTTAATCACTAAACAAAAACATTAAAAAACGCATGAATTATGAGAATGAGATATGTGCAGGGATATGTGTATGAGATTACCTGTATGTGGAATAAATCAGCAAGGATGGCAACACCTTCCCTGAATGATCCTTCATAAGACCTATACAACTCCTTCATAATCACTACATATACATTCTTAAATTCTTCTGTCAATAACTACAAGTAGGCATATGGTGTGTGTGCTACTTGGTTTGTCATGTGAAAGTAACATTCTGCATTAATGGTGACATAACCCACAACATGCTGGTTAGCGGTTACTGGCATAAGCATCTATGGGTGTTTATGTAGTTCTTACAGTATGAATGTGCTATGTAGCACTTATGTAGGAGTTATATACCTCTGATGGAGCACTAATCATGGAAAGTGTTACTGGGAGGATGTACACTTCATTTATATGAGCACTTTGTCGTAAACGGTGATGTGCAGAAAGTGTGTTTTGTTTTTGTTTTTTTTAGGACTTTTCCTTGTGTGTACACCTTCGGCCCGGCCTTCCGAGCCGAGACCTCCCAGAGCCGACGACACCTGGCCGAGTTCTACATGGTGGAGGCGGAGCTCTCTTTCACCCAGTCACTGGAGGACCTTCTGACGGTACGCAGCAGCGCCCTCTCAAGGCCAGTTCACGTCGAACATAGGCTCAGGAGACGGCTTTGCGACTTTTATTTTCCTTCAGCTCGAACTGTTGCGTTTTTAGAACATTTGTAGACGGCTGCTTTGGCCTCCAGATATTTGACGTGTCAAATCTCCAGAGCACTTCAGAGTATTAAGACGAGGCGGACTTGCTCAGGTCTGCTCGTAACTCGTTATTATGGTAACAGTTTTAATTTGAAGCCGCTTCCATGTGGGCTTCGTAGTCTTTACTGTAACATTCTAATGTAGTCTTCCATCACAGTTCCTATCTGATACAGACGCTGCTACTTTATTACAATGTAGAAATCCCCCCCCCTCCCCCCCGCCGTGTGTCAGTTGAACTGCCTTTACGTTTGAAATGAATATGGATCTGTGGGTCCGTCGGGCCTCAGCTTTCCCTGTGTAATTATAAGATGGAATCGCCGAATTGACCTTTAAGCAGAGTCGGCCGCCTCGGAACAAACGGAAACGCGCGGTTAACGTTGGAGGTACAATTTATTGCGCCTCAGCGCAGTATGATTAGAGCTAAAGAGGGAGGGCAGCTCATTTGTTATTTCCGATAAAATAAAGGGGGGCGGGGGCGTGTGAATCGACATTTAGCTTCTCTCCACTGGAAGCACAAGTTAATTAACAGCCGTTCCGTGTCTGCTTGGTGTGTAACCTGCTCAGGAGCTCTGCTGAAGATCACTGTGGCGTTCCATTAAAATGCACTAGTACGAATATGCGTGACTTTCATTTTTCTGAATGGCTGATAGCTATACTGAGATTGGAAGAATTAACCATGATGAGTGCTCACCTTAAAAATAAGCTAGTAAACTTCTTTTAAAAGAAAATATACATCATTGGGTTAAAAGTCACGTTTGAAGTGGAAGATGTGCACAGCTCAGCATTTCAGTCCCCGCCCCCGCGGGTTTGATTGATGGCCTTACCGTGCTCGTGTAAACCGGGGACCGCCCCTGGGTCAAACGCTCATCTGAAACTGTGAAATGGCGGCCATTGTGCCGAGTGCTCAGCTGATTTGACCCCTCTCTGTCCATAAACGGTGCCTGTGTGTGAACTGGCTCAGACAGTGCAGTGTTCTTATTTTGGGTTTAACACGCAAGCCAAACAATGCTTCTCGTTGCATCTCTTCATCCATCTCAGTGTGCTGCTCACTATCTCTCCATCAGCAAATGTCATCAGAAACTCTGCGTTATTTTGTTGGTAACGCCTGGGTGTCAGTGTAGCGGTGTAATGGTTTAGGAACTGGGTTTGTAACTTTGTGGTTTTGGGTTCCATTCCCAGATGGGGCACTGTCATTGTACCCATGAGGAAGGTATTTAATCTGAATTTATATAACATCCAGCTATATAGATATATATTTTAAAATATTTAGAATAAAAAATTCCACCTGTGTCAGTTCGCTCTGCATAGCTCATTTAGTGCCTGCTAAATGCTGAAAAGTGAAATGTAATTGAGTGGAACATGAAACCACCTTGCCCATGTTGCTTCCTGCACTGAGCAGAATATCCACCAGAGGGCGCCAACGAGTGATCCACTGTCAAGCCGACATCACTGCATCGACTGCGTGTTTTTGAGTTTAGAATCGTCACAATATTAATGATGGAAAAATGCATGGCATATCCTCATAAGAATCTCATTCATAAAGAATAAATCTGTCAGAGGTGTACCCATCCCTTTTTTCCTCTGTATTTTCTGTATCCACTTCAGGTCATGGAGAACCTCTTTAAATTCACCACAGAATGCCTTCTTTCTCGATGTGCAGAGGATATCGAGTTATTTCACAAGTACATAGCTCCTGGACATAAGGTACTTGAGATTTACAAGCACAGTTTACACGCACAATTGAAATGGTTCTTTTTTGTTTTTTTTTATTGCAATTTCAAGTTCAAGTCGCTGCTTTCGTTGCAGTTTGTGAAATTACAACATAAAGACTTCAGCTGCTGCTCGTGTTTGTAAGAGCTAACGCTTTGTCTCCCGTTCCAAGGAAAGACTGGATCTTATGCTGAAGGATAAATTCAAAGTGTAAGTGTCCGGCGTACAGCTTCACTACAGGGTGTAATAAAGCACAACGTGTCTCGTTTGTCGAATGGCAAACCTCATTATTATTTTTATGTATTTTTTTTCTCATTTGCTGTAGGATTACCTACACTGAGGCCATAGACCTTCTAAGCCGCAGTTCCCAGACATTTGAGTTTAAAACGGAGGTAAGAAATGGCAGCCTTTCACTCTAATTTACAGACGGTCATATCAAAACCAAATATAATCATGAACAGAAAGTAAAAATGAATGCTGGGAGAATTGGGGCGGTGTCATGCTACTAAGTCGTAATACTGGGTGGAACTACTGTACCATATGCCACAGCTAACACTGATTTAAACCGCACTTTGTCTTGTTGGAAGGATCTAAACCTTTTGATTGGTTCAAAGGAGCCATTGATTGACAGATAATTATTTCTCCGCCCATTTTTGGTGTTATGATACTAAATTCCCACGTCAGTCTTCATGATGAACGTAGTGTGATGAAGTAATGAGTTCCATATCAGACCTGTAGAATACTGAGCTGTTTTCTGTTTCTGTCTGTCTGTGGTGCTTGTCTGTCGGTCTGTCTGTCTGTTCCTCAGTGGGGGTGTGACTTGCAGACGGAGCATGAGAAGTACCTGGTGAAGCACTGCGGGAACGTCCCCTTGTTTGTGATCGACTACCCTTACGAGCTCAAGCCTTTCTACGCACGGGACAACGAAGACCAGCCACGCCACACGGTAATATCACAAGTTTCTCCGGAACATTTCCACACTTGCAGTTTGAGTGGGAACTTTTGAGACCCATTCTATTCTATTGTTCCATTTGGGCTGTTTGGGTTTAGGACTGAGGAGTTCAGACACAACTGTGACATAAAGGAGAGTACTACACCTGTGTTCACCAGCTTTGATAGCCCGCCCCCATGCTCGTGTTGGACCTAGTGTGCCCCCTCCCCTCCGCTACAGTTTTAAATAAATGGTTCTGGTAGTCGGGGCAGTCCCCTGTGCTTGTACCTGGTTTGGTTTGTCACAGTGTTCCCCTGTGCTTGTACCTGGTTTGGTTTGTCACAGTGTTCCCCTGTGCTTGTCTGGTTTGTACGTGTTCCCTGTGCTTGTACCTGGTTTGGTTTGTCACAGTGTTCCCCTGTGCTTGTACCTGGTTTGGTTTGTCACAGTGTTCCCCTGTGCTTGTACCTGGTTTGGTTTGTCACAGTGTTCCCCAGTGCTTGTACCCGGTCTGGACCGTTCCGTCCTGTCCTGGCTTGGTCTGTCATGGGAGCAGGGTTGTTCATGGTGTTCTGCTGTGGCTGTACCTGGTCTAGACCGGTCCGTCGCGGTCCTGTTTGGTGTGGCAGCGGCGTTGGTCACGGTGTTCCTCTGCCTCTGCAGGCGGCGGCAGTGGACCTGCTGGTGCCGGGGGTCGGGGAGCTGTTTGGGGGCACGCTGAGAGAGGAGAGGCTGGAGATGCTGCGGGCACGCCTGGCACGGTAAGGGCAGAGAAAGCCACGCCCCCTCGCCTGTCCGTCACACATCCTCAGCTGTAGAAAAACACTAGGAGGCTTCATAAGGTCCACAGGCTAAACTCTGGCCTCTGCTCTACTGGGAATAACCTCTTCCGGGGCTGTAGACAGGCTGTTGTGCCCAGTTTTTATTTTTAAATAACTAACCCTAACCCTAACACATTGGAAAATAATTCAGATTTAAGTTTCCTGGACCTTTAAAGTGTGTGTGTATGTGTGTTTCTGTCACACATTGTTTCAGTATGAGGAACAAAAATAATCAGTATTTATAGTTTTTATAGTTGTTAACCTGTACTGTAGCTGCAAGATGAAATTCCAACACAAAATCTGCCGTGTTTACATCACCTGGGATAATAAAACCTTTGCAGCAAACTCATATCTTTTTATGGCTTGTGGCCAGAAAATACTGACAGGTGTTGTGATGCGTGTATTCTTCTGCAGGGTCGGCTTGGAAGAAACCTTCAAATGGTAAGAACATAAACTAAACTCGACAGAGGAATTCATTATAAATAATTAGCCTCGTGTGGAAGCTTCTTTCCTCCCTGCCCTTTATACACCCCTGTATCACTCTTCTTCCTGTCCAGGTATTTGGAGTTGAGGCAGTTTGGGTCTGTTCCTCACGGTGGATTTGGGATGGGATTTGAACGGTACCTGCAGTGCATTCTGGGAGTTGAGAATATCAAAGATGTTATTCCGTTTCCACGGTTTCCTCACTCCTGCGTCCTCTAAGCCAATCGCACATGCCGTGTGTCTTTCTGCATTTCACATGAGAACCGCAGTCCAGGAAGTGATGCCATTTTTGTGTCAGTGTCTGCAAGGTTTTTTTATTTTTTATTTTTTGGCTGCATCTTGAAATTATGAACTATTTTTTATGAACAGAAGATAGTATGCTCTCCGAAATCATGTCTACTTCCCATGTCTTGCTGATCATCAGCAATTTCAGTCATAATATTAAACAAAAGGGCCTGTACAGACATCCTGCTTCTCATTTTTTCCTTGAATAATATATTTTTCTTGGTGTTGGGTTGGTTTGGTGATTCACGTTTCTTCTTTTCATTCTGGCTGAACTTTGAATGTTATGTAACGGAAAGCATTTCTATATGTTCCTCTTTCAAAGTCAAAGCCTGACTAGCATGGTAAAGAAATCCAGGACTAAATTGATTTATTCGCAGAATGTTTTTTTAAATTCATACTTTCTTTGCAATCTCAAACATGTTTGCTACTTACATTACTACCTTCTGTGTCTCTCTCTTGGACCTACAATGGTGCTTATGTTTATATTTTAGGTTTGTGTTAACTGCTACTATTGGTTTCAGTATTAATGACTTTGCATTGGCTCAACTCGATGTAGCATCTGATAAATGGCTACATTTAATCATTTAAGGTGCAAGTCTTAACCGAACGGTCTAATGCTGAGGTAACGACCTGTACTGCTGATTGAAAGCAATGAAATTCTAGAACGCTGACTAAACAATTTAGGGGGGAAAACACATTCCTTTCTTTCAATTTCTTGTAAACTGTTTTGCAACCAGTTATGCGGCCTAAACGGTACACAGCACGTCGCTTGTGCGGCCTGAAGCAAATGCGACATTTGCACATTTCTGACTGCCTGAAAGAGACACTAGTCTTGATGAGGATTTCATGTTCTGCTCTAGAGAATACTATATTATTTTACATCTGATGGAGAAAAAAGAAAAAGCTTTGTGAAAAACATGTTTCTTTGTATATACGGTTCTGGTTGTAGAAGTGTTGGGGGGAATCAAAAGTGATGAGAACCCACTTCTCAAACGGCGAATTTTAACCTATACGTAAAAGAGCGTACAATTAGTACCTCATTCCAATGATAACTTCGTGTTTGTTTGTTTTTTTAAATGTTATTTTCATGAGAAATGTCAATGCAGCAAGTTCTGTTTTTTAACACTTTTCTCAGTGTGTGATCTATTTTTTTTAAAGCCACTTTTATGGAAATCGATTCTTACAGTGCTTTTACATCTGTCTCTTACTGGCTGGATTTTCGGGCGGATATGTTGTACATTTTTTAAACCGCTTAGCTTCAGTCCTTATTCTGCTGACAGCTCAGCGGAAATTTTTTCATTAGTGCAGCGATTTTACTACTTATATATTGCTACACTAGTTGGCTAATTAATATTGCCTCGTGGCACATTACAAAAACAAATTTAAAACTGAGTAAACCGAATCATCTGTGCAATTTTAAGGTGTCACAACCGCTCCTTGTCTCCTCTTGGTGGCGCGCTTCTTCCCGTTTAACGTCTGGTACAATCTGCGTTCGAAGCATGTGAGCTTTGTGTACGGTTTCCACGTTACATTTTGAATAGAAGCGACTTAAATAGCTGTCAGGCATTTCTGAAGTATACCGATGTCATTATATCGACACCTTATTACCTATAGTTTTCAGCCAGCAAATAAATTGTATTCATGACCGACGAACCAGGATATCTATTGTTAGTTTCATTCATATCAACGTAAGATATATAAACATTTGCTTTCAAATCATCAAGTGATTGTGTCAAGGAAATGGCTGTTTGAGTGAATGTTCACATAATTTCGTATGGATGAAGTTGAAAATTAAATGCACATTAATACATATTTTAGTATTGACTTAGAAAAACGTAGATGAGCGCATAATTTATTACACGCTCAGTATAAAATACTACTGTTTATGCAGAGTATTTATCCATCGAGTAACTGTCTTCAGGGCAGAAACTTTGTTTCGGTAATATGTGTAAGTCTACCACTACGATTGCGAGTGTTCGATTTGATAATGACCCTTAAAAGTAAAATACACCGGTCTGAAACTTCATCGTGCATTTTGAGAATCACAATATTTGCGTGTGGCAGCAACTGCAAATGCCACAGTGTCCATTCGTGTGCTGCTGTTATGAGGGAATCTGAATAGCGAAATCAAATAATGAACTTTACGTCATCCAATGTACTGTACGACCCCATAGTGACTCGGTTGTTCTCCAAGTGAAACGCACTTCGCTGGCCGATTATCCATGGGCGGCTCGTCCCTGAGCGGGCGTGGTATGAGCAGGGAAACAAACAGCTCAGACCTTACTTCCTACATCACAGCAACTCACTGGTGCTCTATGCCATAGATACGGATCTAAGGAACCCGCCACCTCCTTGTATTCGTTTAACAGACACGGTTAGGTCATATACGGAGGTGGGGTGGCTGTTATGCGCTAGGACATAGCAGGACAAACAACGGAGTCATTTCGTTGCTATATATGGGGCACCGGGTTGCGCTGAAGTGTGCCCGGCAACGACAGCCCTGCTTTTCCCATTTCAGTACAAACTGAATGGGAGAGGGCATCGGAGTTGGCTACTCCTGTGTGCACCCTTAAACGCTGGAATCTGAGGAAATTTTGACAGGAACACTGTCAACAATGAGCGGAGAAATTATCTGCCAAGGATGGCTGAGAAAGTCGCCACCAGAGAAAAAACTACGAAGATATGTGAGTAATCGCTGTTCTTAAAACATTATTCTATTTGTGTTACTATATTAGAAATGTATCTTATATAATGACAGTTAGGTGGAGTTTTCTTGAAATGGTGAACGATCGAACGGCTTTACAGATTATATTGTATGTAGACACCGTCTGGAATAATATTCAACTGCCCTATCTTGGTATTGAGGCACTAAAAGCTGATAGTGGAAATGTGATACATATTTTGAATAAGACGCCCTACTCTGCGTCTCAGCGCTTGCAGGTGTTCTGCAGTTGAACCGGTTACACCCAGACTCAACGCGCGTAACTGTAATCTCTTCTCATAAAAGTTTTGCGTTTTAACGGTCTTTGCTTTTGTGTGGTCTCTGGCAGTTTGAAACGTGAACTTGTACAAGATTTTGCTTTTACCCGGCGATTTATGTTACGACAGGATGTTTATTACACACATAAGCAGTGCTATGGCGTGCGCGCTAGCGTGCCCTACTGAATTCGTGTTGTGCTGTTGAGCATCAACAGAAACGGACAGCTGATTATGGGCTAAAACTCGGATCAGCACAATGTATAGAACGGGGTCGTTGAAGTTAGTTTAAAAGCCCGGACAAGATGCATTTAATTGCTTGCGTTAGAAGCCGTGAGCACCTGTTTTACGGGTTCATTCGAACCATTGAACCGCTGTTTATCACAATTCTTGTGACTAAGTAGTGTGTAATTTAACGTGTGGCTGCTGTAGGCTACCTACTTCACTTCATTTCGAAATGATGCGTTATAGCCTACAAACCGGACGGGCATGTATGCTCTAAGTCCAAGGAAAAAGACAAAAATAGTTCAGTTCCCTAGTGCGTATTTTGGCTTCAATAAAAACTATTAAGTGTTTTCGTTTTATGTTGACAGTTATTCAGTTGCCAAATAATAAATATTACAACACGTCTAAAATATCAAATAGTTGAGTTCAAAATCATGAACAGCAAAGAAATATTTATTTTGGTGATATATACATGTCATCAGTACGTCATTGTGAAAATGTCAACGATACAACAGTCTTTAAAGCATCAAAATAGCCTATAACGTTCGGATTGTTTTGCAGTAAAGGACGCGATTAGGGAGATTTTTTTTCTTTTTGCTTTAATCGGTCCATTAAACCTGTGCCCATCCCCATTTAAATGCGGATTATATTATTGGAAAACTGTGTTTTCAAGCAACAAAAACAACAGTTAAACTTGAACACCAGATTTAATCATCTTGAGGTGTGGTCTCTAGGCTGCGCGTGGCTTTTCCTTGGTTATCATCTCAGAGCGGCTTTTCTCGCGTGTCCAGCTCTGCCACAAATAATGCGGATGTTAAAATGGAAGATAAAGACAAATGTTCAAACATGCATACATACAGCCGTCACTTGTTTCGCTGCAGCTCTGGTGAACCGTGCCTCATTGCCCGCGATTATATCCCTCAGTTATATTGGGATATGAGTTATCTTAAACATGGACGTCTTTTTATGAGACAACAGGGAAAGATGAATCCAATCTTGAGAACAATTGCATGGAAATCACGTGCATGACCAAATAATAATAATAAGAAGAAAATATAGTTTTCTTACCCGTTTTGGTCTGATTTTGTCTAGTTGTTAAAACAACTGCGCAAATGGCCTATAGATCAGCTGACCTGTCAGGAAATTGTCAGTCAGTGTTTCCAAATTTACATTACAGACAGTGACCACGGAAGCTTGGATGTTTACACTTATCAATAGCCTCCAATTAACGCACTAATAAATCGTCTGTGACTATGTTTCATTATTCTAAACATGCAACCATGCAGATTTATACACTGCAGACAAGCTGAAAACTAAGTCAGAAGTGAGGTGGCTCTTTTACGAGATAAATGGCTGAGTGGGGAGGATGGACGGCCCGACATAAATGCTAAATCTGTCCGTTTGAGATTCCCTGACTTTTCGAGCTCTGCAGTGAGACGGCCAAGGACAATGGAATCCATTTACATTACGGCGTTGCCGTCATCTGACATCCTGGACGTCTTAATGAGGGCCGCTATTTTAAGCGACGGTTGGACCCTGGGTGTCCAGGGCAGCCTGTGGCGATGCAAGACACAAAAATACTTTTATTTTACGTCTTTTGACCTAGTGTATTTGTCAACTAGAGACAGGTCAAAATAGTATGCCCGAAATTACAGCTGAGTTTCAGCCAGTTGGAGCTCACAACCTACAGGCTAAATACTCCCTCTTCAGTTTAGGTGGTTCTTTCAGAATAGGGTTGAGGAACTTGGTGTAGGCCAAAACAGACACAGGGTTTAACAAAATAAAAAAAATATTTTTATTATAAAAGCATTGAAGAAACAATGTCATAAGATACAGAAGGCAGTGGGAGGAGAATCTGGACCAGCCTACCAGGTACACTTGCCAAGTTACACACATCAGTTCATAGTATATGTACACAACAGGATTACTTTAAGGTGCACACGTTCTCAGATAATACTCCATTATATTAAACCTTCACCCTGATACACGTTTACTTGATGTCCAAGCCAATACGATTACATCAATGTGAAAACAAATAATCAGGTGCCTGCATTACCATTGATGAGCAATATACTCTAGCCCTACTATATACTGTTGCTTAGTGGTTTAAACCCACCCAACTTCTCCCACATGCAAAATCCTTACCGACATGCACACTGTTTGCTCAATAATTCAATTACCGCTGCTGGGACTCACAAACGGGACGCTCCTGCATAAAGAATTACTATCCTTTACACATTTCCTCATTGTACACTGCAATCTAAATATTTTGACAGTGACACAATTTTTTTGTTGTTTTGGCTCTGTACTCCAGCGCATAGGATTTGAAGTGAAACCATGAATATGAGGTTAAAGTGCAGACTGTCAGCTTTAAGGGTCTGTTCATCCATAACCAGTGATCCACGTAGCAACTACAGCCCTTTTTTAAAAAATAAATAGTCCCCCCATTTTAGAGAGGTTTATCAATTCCTACAGTTTCTCAAAAGTAATTGTTCCTTAGAACGTGCAGACAACTTAGTATTGCAATATTGTATTTGTATGTCATGTTAGACTGAAATGATGCAGACAAGTTTGTCTTAAAAATAACTCTAAAATCTTCACTTCCTCAAAAAAAAAGCGAGTGGGGGGAGGGGGGGGGGGAGAGGGGGCGGGCGGGGGGATTACATAAGCGAGACCAGCCAGACGTCCGTGTCCAGTGCTTTCCATGTGTCGTCATGGCGAACATAAAAACAAATGACTAATCAAACGTGTGCTCTGCAGGCGCAGTGCTGGGTCTTCGGCAGGCCGTTCACTCAACACACATGCAGTTCATCCACACTGCAGAAGACTTATAGATTCTCCCCTTTAAACAAGCTGGGACATTACCTAGCATGTGGGTCTAAATGACCTTTACTGGCTCATTTAATGTATTTTCATACGAATGGGTTCCCTTTTTGTAGTAACTTAACTTGCTCATTTTGATGAAGCGGAGTGAAGAAATTAATTATGATAGCAAATAAAAGGTTATGGAGGGGGACATAATACAGATCGTTTTTCTCTGTGGATAATGGAAATGTAGCTTCTTGTTGCCGATCGTGTGATGAGGTAATGTATCATAAACATGCTGTAATAAGGGGCAGTGCTTTTGTCTAGGCCTGGCTTGGTTTTTTTTTTGAGCCGACTGCAATAAAAGTGCAGGTCGGCCGGGGCGGATGACCCTGGCGTTTCCCACTATGGGACCCTACTGCTTCCTGTTCCTGTCCACGCTGCTCCCCCATCACTCTGCCTCCTGAGCTCTTCCTCCACAGCGGCTCCATCAGGGTTTATTCACCGTTAAAGGCAGGAAAAAATATACATAACCCAAAACCATGGGATCCTTTCTACCGACTTTTCCCATGACAGATTTTGTGTGTGTTATGTGGAATGTGTGTGTGTGTGGGCATGCGTGTGTTTCTGTATGTGTGTGTGTGGGTGTGTGCATTTGTGTGTGTGTGTGTGTGTGTATGTGTGGGTGCATGTGTATGCGTGTGGGGTATGTGTGTGTGTGCGGGCGTTCGTGCGCATTTGTGTGTGTGTGTGTGTATGTGTGGGTGCATGTGTATGCGTGTGGGGTATGTGTGTGTGTGTGTGCGTTCGTGCGCATTTGTGTGTGTTTGGGGGCATGTGTGTGCGTGTGTGGGCATGTGTGCATGTTCTTGTGTGTGCGCGTGTGTGTGTTTATACTACATGTACTATACACCTTGCATTCATTTAGCAGAGACAGAGGGCTGTCTGCTTGACATCATTTATTTTTATTTATTGACCTGAATGCATTCACGCAGGGCGGTGCTGTGATGGATGTCCTGTGAGCGTATTTGTGCTCGTGTCGGAAAGGCCGAGCCCTGTGCGCGCGTGTGTGTGGAATGCGCGGGCTGAGCGCCGGTCCGCCCCGCGCCGCTCTCACCCCGCCTCTGTCCCGCCGTCACACCGCGCGCGTCGCCTCCCAGCCAAGCCCGTTTGCGTAACCCGCAGCCGCGTTCCAGACCGATGGTATCTGTGCGGCGGTGGCTCTGCCGCGTACCCCGCCCCAGCACGGGGACCCGAGGGCGGGCGAGGAAAAACAGCGGGTTTCCCAGCGACCCTCAGGCCCCGGGGCCCGGCCGCACTGCCCGCCGCGGAGATCTGTGTTTGTTCTGCAAGGGGCTCTGGGAAGGTTTGCCCTGCAGGGTCAGTGCCAGTGGAGGACTCCTCCCAGTTCCTGATCCAAAAGAGACCAGGTCAAATGTGATGTGCGTGCACATGCACACAAGCAAGGAGACACGTACATACGTGCACATACGCAGGCACAAACACACACACACACACATACACACATATAGTACATGCATGCACATGCACACGCACATACGCATAGAGCTTTTCCATGGTCTTGTCTGTCTGTCCCAGACTGATCCTCTCTCTGTGCTGTGCTGAGCTGAGCGGTGAGTAAACGATCAGCCAGAGCTGAACTGCTTCCTGGCCTATCTTAGGCCAGGCTAAGGAAGGGATGTGCTGTTTGTCCTACATTATCTTCTCTTTAGACAGAACTTCAGCGCAAGGTGTGATACTTTAACAATATAGCATTATGGTGCTGTTCTTTCATACTGTTGGTGATCATCATAAATGTTTTCATGCATAATACCAATATGTATTTTATGCGCAGTAGTTCTCCTTTTGAGGTGTCTGAACATCTTTATGTCTGTTCTGCACACTGTCTCAATGACATTGATGGATTCAATTTTATCTTCTGCACTTAGGTGAGAATTTACAGGTATTAAATAATGCATTTTTAATGTACTGCTACTTCTAAAGGGCTGACAAAAGCAAATCTCCTGACTGTTGACTGACAGGTGGAAAGAGGAGGTAGAGTAGGTGGTGTCAGAGTAATCTGCAGTGCTTCTAAGAATCTGGTGCGTATGCCAAAAAAAAAAGCTTGAAGGTAAGAACAAAGCGGACTGCACTTGGTGTGTGTTTTTGAGGTTGCAATAGCATGTCTTGTGTTTACGTGAACCAGACAGACACAGAGAGGTTCATACCTACGGAGAAAAGCGCTTTTTTTTTTTCTTTCTTTCTCTTTTTTTTGTTCCAGAGAAGACCATTTGACGCAGGTAAATTTCATGCCTGGATTACGCTGCTAACCACAGAGCTGCGGTTGTCTTTCCTTGCTACTTTGCAGCACTGCTAGCTTACAGGGCCTATGAGGCTTTAGCTCAGAGTCTTCTCTGCCGATGTACAGGGGGAATGGCTGTAATACCCTAAGTCACTCTATCTCAAACTACGGGTCGGGACCCAAGATGGGTGGCGGTATGAGGTGTATGAGGTGGGTCTCGGAATGAGTCTGTAGTCCACTAGGCCATGCTGGTATGCGTATCGACTGGTCCCTAAAAGGTACTAAATATCTAATTTGGGTTCTTTTACATCACATTACATTACATTGCAGGCATTTGGCAGAGGCTCTTATCCAGAGCGACGTACAACAAAGTGTATAACCATAACCAGGAACAAGTGTAGGGTTCTGACAGTAAAATGTTTACGAACCAGGTCTAACTTCCCCTGCATGTTTTCTGTGTGGGGAAACGGCGTTGTCACATGATATGGAAGAACACTTGTGGGCTGGACTCCTTGCGTGTATTTTTGTCACTCAGAGATGCAATCTCATGTTTTTAGAGCAATGATGACCAACCCTGTTCCTGGGGATCTACCATCTTGTCGGTTGGCACACCTGATTGTACAAATTTAGCAGCTCTGCAAGATCTCTAGCTGTTGAATGAGGTATGTTCTGTTAAGGTTGCAGTGAAAAACTACATGATGGTAAATCTCCAGGGATAGGGTTGGTTACCACTGGTTTAGAGCTTAAACTTTAAAAAATGAATGAAAATGAATCTCATATTAGGGGAGAAAGAGCTGGACTGAGAGTTGGTTGGCTGATCACTTCCACATTGGGAGTTGCCCATGGGCAGGTATCTTCAATGGCCTGATTCTCATGCATTTGGGCTGATGTTGAAGTACTATATGTGACTTGTATTGAATGATTTTTGTAACCCTACCTCTCAGTCATACCGCTCCACCAGCAACTATGTGCAAGCTGTGAAATTCAGAGCAATGACCACCCTGATAGGTCTACAGGTAGAAGCAGCAATTATTGTTGGATTGTTAATGAAGGAGTAAAGAGTTCTTGCTTACGATGTGTGGAGCTGAGAAGTAGCACAGCCTAATCAGTAAATGCTACGCTAGCTTGCTTGTGAATGATGTTGCTTGGGGAATGTTTAAAGAGAGGTGGCTTAATTGCAAAGATGGGGCGACATAGCTCAGGAGGTAAGACCGATTGTCTGGCAGTCGGAGGGTTGCCGGTTCAAACCCCGCCCTGGGCATGTCAAAGTGTCCTTGAGCAAGACACCTAACCCCTAACCTCTAACTGCTCTGGCAAATGAGAGGCATCAATTGTAAAGCGCTTTGGATAAAAGCGCTATATAAATGCAGTCCATTTACCATTCCATTTTTAAATGAGAGAGAGAGGTGGAGAGACAGAGAGAGAGAGACATATTACTTCCTTTATTATCTTTATTATCATTACATTCAGAGATACCTTGCAGTGCACATTTGGAAATATGGAAAGAGGTGCAGAGAGAGGGAGACAGAGAGAAAGAGGGTGAGGGTGATTGAACAGACCGAGTAGTGTGTGTGTGAGGGTGAGAGTGATTGTGAATACTCAGTAGTGTGTGTGTGAGGGTGAGAGTGATTGTGAATACTCAGTAGTATGTGTGTTAGTGTGAGAGTGATTGTGAATACTCAGTAGTATGTGTGTGAGTGTGAGAGTGATTGTGAATACTCAGTAGTATGTGTGCGAGTGTGAGGGCAAGTACGCAGAGGAATTGTTGAATAGGGCAGCTGCACCTCGAGAAAAACACTCCCACCATCTCAGCCCCGGACTCCATGGCTCTGCCAAACACAACAGCATGAAAATCCGGGCCTGTGGCCTCCCTTTATTTGAGTTTTGACGCTGTGATGAACAATGCAAATAACAGGTTTTTACACGTAGTACAGCAGTGGCCTTCCTTGGAAAGGCCAGTGGGTGTGATAGTGCCACCTTGCTCTGGTGGCTTGGATATCCTGTTAACCCAGTAGGGAAGAGAGGGCCGCCCGGTGCCTTTTTTTTGGGAGACCTCTCGGTTTGACAGACGGCGTCGAACGTGAACTCTAGCGGTTTGACATGCAGGGGTCCCCTGGAGCGCACTTGGCAGCGTTGCTTTGACATCTCTGGCTCTGGCCGAATTCTCTGCAGAAACGGGTTTGGAAAGCATCTGAACGCAGAGTCGTCAGATAAAGGAAGTACGTGATGTAATCTGAAACGGCTTACGCCTGCATGAGCCGTTCTGAGCTCTGGAGAAGTGATCCCTTGACTGGGGCTGAGAGGGGTTCAAGCTGTAGAGTTCTGGCATTTATCAGACTCTCTTATCCACAGCAACCTGCACACTATTTGCATGTTTTACAGTGTCCATTACTATAGCTGTCTATATACTGAAGCAGTTGAGGGTAAAGTGCTTTGCTGAAGGGTAAAACACTGCGTCCTTCCTGGGAGTCAAACCTGCAAACTTTAGGTTAGGAGCCCAGTTCCTTACCCATTATCCTTACTAAACTGGCTAAATGTACACGTGAAAAGTGCGTCTTCTGTCATTCTCTCCAGGTTGTGTGCATGTCGTAATGTTTACCTGAAATACATTGCATGTTTTTAAAATATGTTATACTGCATTTCAATCAAGGGTAATTCAGGGAAAGTATACTTGGAAAGTACCTGTCTACTACTGTACGTGCCTGTACTGTATTTTTTCATGGAAGTGCAATGAAAACCAAGTTTTGCATGACAGTCAGTGGAGTGTGTTACAACAGTACCATGGAAATGAATAGATGTGCACGCACACACACACACACACACGCACGCACGCACGCACACACACAGCTGTCAGGGGCTGTGGGTAATTTGATGAGAAATGGCCAGGGGTTTAATGGAGTAGTTTTTTTTTTTATCTTGTGGGAGCGTCTAACCTCAGCAGATCAATGACGTCAGGGGGTCTAGACCTGGGATCACATGAAATGTGATGTATTGGACACAGTGTGTTACCCTTGCTCTCGGATTTGTAAGAGGATGGTTCAGCAAGTTCTAGATAGGAATGTGTGTTCTGTGTGAGAAAGAAATCCAGGGCACATTCTGTTTCTCTATCAATCACATAAGGAAATGGGAAAAATCTGGAAATATTATTTTAATTTTAGTGCTCGGCGAAGGTAGTCGAAGATAGAGGCCCACGGTGAATGGAAAGCTGAGAAACACCGAAACAAATGGAAATAGGTGAACTAGTGGTGGCCAATCAGTTTACAGTAATCCAGTGTGTAGCTAACTGGGGAAAACTTGCCTATGTGTTTGATTTTTTGAGAGTAGCAGATTATTTATGTTACAGATTGGGATGTGTGGTAACAGGGTCATGTCGGTAATTGCGGTAAGTTTTTTTTATTATTTCTTTCATAAGCTGATGTCTGTGCTCATCTACCTCTTCCGGGAAAGGGGAAATTGGTTGCAGTTTGCATTTGTGCTGTAGGTATCGGTGGGGGCCTTTGGTTAGGGTACGCAGTAAAGTGCATTGTTTAATGTGCCGTGTAAGTAAAATTTTAAGAACTGAGGCCAGAGAAGCCTGTTTATGTTCAGAATGAGGTCGGCTAGTGTGATGAAGCATAAACCTTAGTCTCCTCTTTCACAGCTGACAGAGTTTGTGCCCCACGTTTGCAGTAGACCAAAGTGACAGAAACACAGTACGTGCTATGGCCTGGAGCAATTGCTTAGATTACCAAGATCATTCTGAGATTACACTGGAATCACAGTTACACTGGACAAAAAACTATAGTACTTTGGCAGAAATGGCTAAAATAATACAACATGTAAATAGTATGCAATTGCATCTTGAATAAAACATGCTTTTAAACATGGGTGGTTACACTATTGAATTATGTGTGTGTACTTAACCAATGTTCTTATCCAGAGTGACTTGCATAGCTAACATTTTACATAGCAGGCCTTTATGTAGGTGGGTTTTTTTCTGATGCAATTGAGTGCTTAAAAGGGCACAACCTCAGTGCCCCACCTTGGAATCAAACCTGCAACCTTTGGGTTACAAGTCCTTTGCTGCCGTGCCACAATTTCTCCCCAGCCAGTTTTGTGCTCGTTTCTGATGTAACCTCATAGAGGACTCTGGATTAATGGGCTGGAGTGAACGTTAATGTTTCTGTCCTGGCCAGTTAACCACTTTATATGGCCTGAGTGTCCCATTCTTTACAAGGCAGAGGGAGATTGCAATGACTGGCCCCATGTGATTGACTCTACTTAACCCCTTGAAGAGAAGGTTTTTTTCAACATTCCAAGTCAATGTTCTTGAACGCCATTGCATTTCAGTTTCCGGCACTGATTGTTACATCAGCATTAGAATGTTCTGTTGAGGACATTCTAGTCACGTATTTCTGATCTCACACCTTAAAGGGTTAAGGGAAGTTTTTGCGAGTCGGATTTCTCCTCCCTCTTCCCAATGCACCAGGGAGTCGTTAATGTTGCAATTAGACAATTGGGCCTTGAGGTGACCGGCCATTACTGAGGAATACTTTGATCGTGGGTGACTACAGTGTGATCCCTTACGCTGTTTTGACAGCTGAGGTCTCTGCAAATGATGTCATAGGCTACAGCCATAAATCTAATACTACTATCTTACTGCTTTAACCTTTTTCCATGTGAGGTTATTGGCTTGAGACATTTTATAGGCTGGAGAATGTGTAACATTTTTAATACGCACAGCTTTTTCATGTCCTGATTTATTCTTTGATCCACCATCCAAAACAGGAGTCGCTTAGCTGCTGACCTGTAACAAAAATGAGTAAAACCTGAATAGCTTCGCCTGGTATGAACAGTGGATTAAATGAGAAAGTTAAATTGTAAAAGAAACTGGAAGTGTGGAAATGCAATTACGAAAATTGTTAAATCTACCAAGGATGTACACATATTGCAGTGATAATCAGTTCAGTTTCTTTTTGTATAGGTATTGCAGAATCAGTTGAGATACAAATGCGCCTCACTCTTAGGACTAAGCAACGTATGCTGCATTGGGAATGGAGATCATTTTCATTCATTACTTTTTTTTTCTGTTTCAGCAGTATTGTTTGATGTCTGGAAACCATGCCGCGATGCCACTTCATAATCATCTGCACCTTGATTAAAAAGCCTTGAGTACTTGTATTGTATGCACAACACTATTTTT
Organism: Anguilla rostrata; assembly: GCF_018555375.3. Lineage (NCBI taxonomy): Eukaryota > Metazoa > Chordata > Actinopteri > Anguilliformes > Anguillidae > Anguilla > Anguilla rostrata. The sequence goes on along the minus strand of NC_057944.1, from coordinate 31,399,838 downwards.
TTAAAAGTATGGTGATAAATATATTTAACAGCAATATATTTAAGCAATTTATATTTATTTCTATAAATTGCTAAATTTGAATGGCATATAATCAATTTATTTATAATAATCAATCATTTCTGTATTTGACCAGATATTGTAAAGTTATTGCAAAACAAATATTGCAATATGTTTATAATATATTTTAATATATTTTCAGCATGCTGCGGTTCCATAAGGGTCATTTTATGTAATGAAAAGCTCTGCGACGAGCCAGAATACTGCAGGTGTGAACCTCAATTTGACACAAATAAGTGTAGTGTCTCATAATAAGAAGAGCACTTCTAATGTAGCTTATCTGAATTCTTAGTAGAACTCCTTATCTGCTCTGTATTGCATTCTGTTGAACAGGAAATAGCCTGTTGTTACACATTGTACATTTTCTAAAGTGGAATTTAGACAAGAACCAGGATCATCCCAGAATCCTCCCTGGAATACCCTCTTCCCTCCCCCACGGTATAGACTTATTTCCTAGTGTACACGTTATGGGGAACTTCTACCGTACCACAAATATTTGCATATGGTCAGTATATGTCAAAGCCTGCTGCTGAGATTAAATGCATAGCATATAGCTAAGAGAGACATTTATATCTGTCTTCAGATACTTTCTCAGGAAATAACGCCAAACGAGCTGTGAGGTAGCTGTGAAGCTTCTGTGCATTGGCTGCTGATACTGAATGGCGCACAATTAATTTTTGTATAGCAGTGTCACGAAAGCAGTCAAGGCTGTCCAACTTTGCTTCATCCCAAATGTTGAAATGATTAAGGAAAATGCCCCAAACTCACCAAGAGTGAAAATTCCTAATTTCCTCATGCCAGCTTTCGCTTAAACTGTGATGTCATAAAAGAAGGAGAAAGGTGTTTGTTTTCTGCGGAAGGGTTGACGAAACGTGCTGAAAGTCCTGAGCTGTTCCGCGGATGCAGCCGTCCGTTTTATGACTGTTCTGTAAAGGACAAAGGAGGCGTTCTCTGATTCTTTATTACGGAAAGGACCCGTGACACATATTCACTGAAGTACTGAGGAAGCTCGGAGTAATAAAAACCATTCTTCAGATTAGAACTGATACAAATGTTGGGCACTGGTGATTTACGGTTGCGCGCGTGTTTATGAGTGACCTCTTCGATTGATGGCCGCTGTGTTTTATGTGACAGGGATTGCATGATGAAGCATGTGCTTGTGTGTGTGCTCATGTGTTCACTGCTGGCGCTGGCTTTCTGCCTATCCGAGGGACCTGTTCCTCCCATTTAAAGAGAATGCCTTTCTTGGTAGGCCATTAAACAAAACTAAAACTGATAATCATAATGATGCAAAAAGTGTGTGTGTGTGTGTATGTGTGTATGTGTGTATGTGTGTATGTGTGTGCGTGTGTGCGTGTGTGTGTGTGTGCACGAGAAAAGGGAGGGTTTCTGTGACTCAGAAACTGTGACTCACAAACTGTCAAATGATAACAGATCTAAGAAACTGGTCAATCCACAAATGGCAGTGTTAAAAACTCATGATAAAAGTATGTAAATCATAGTAAAAAGTAAACATGGATCTGAGTTTATCACACTGCAGTGATAACTATAAAACTACCTTGCTGAATGCTACAAACTTCTATCACTGTGACTAAAATCATCATATTTTTACAGTGTACCAAAGAAACAAAAACACTGCAATATCCTAAGCTTACCCATCATGAGCTAAAAGGCAACGCTGTTCTGAGACCTTATGGATATGGGCAGTGGTCTTGCTGCAAGGGTATGGTTGTTGCCGTGGTGATATGGGCAGGATAATTGTATTTGTGGGTGTGGCTAGGCATGTCCATTGAGATGTGGGTGTAGCTGTGCCGAGCCAAGGATTTGGTGGCTTGAGTGGGACAGCTCGTTCTGCATGGGATCTTTCCTTGTGTTTCCCTGGAGTCTGTGTGACATCACGATGTGTGGCAGCGATTCATTCCTGTCTCCACACACATCCCTCGCCACTTGACTGGTGCTCTTCTTCACCTCTCCACACCCCTCTGTTTGTGTCTTTTTTCTCTCTCTCCTCATTGGAAAACCGCCACGCCGTTCCTCGGAATGAGATGAAGCTATCGCTGTGCCTCCATCCAGATACTTTTCACAGCAGCTGAAAGGCTACAAAGACTTCTGATTGCCCATAATGCCCCCTGTTTGTCAAACTGTCAAAGTGGCCCCAGATGAATGGGGAAAATCCATTCAGAGGTGGGGGGAAAATGCGAGAGATGTTTCTTATACTGCACAATTGAACGTGACTAAAAAAAATTAAGACTGATTTCATCTCATTATATATGTGTTCCTACTTCATTTTCTTTCTCTCTCATTCTCTCGTTCACTCTCATTACTGTACATTATTTTGTCCTTTTTGTGGGGTGAATGTTGGATGTTATTTGCCGAGCTCTCTCATCAGGTCCCTCTCTGATCAGCCTAATTGTGGTGGGTTTTTTTTCTCACAAATGTGCTGCACGCGCAGCATTCCATCTTGGCATTTTGCATCCAAAACTGCAATCAGTCTTAATTACTTTGGATGGCTTTGGCGTGGTAATACATTTCTGAGAGTTTCTTGAGGGGAAATATACTGTTTCTTGTTCTGAGAGAACGCCTGCAAGCCAGCTTTGAACCGCTCTTTGACTGTTTACTCTATGCTATATATGGCCGGTAACCTTGAATAGGTGCTTTTCCTAGAATGCCTTTACTGTTTTTTAAAATTTGTTTTATTTTAACAAAGAGGGTACCGCAGTGGGCTGATGAATCATATGGCGATAGACTGCGGATGTCTGTCACAGACGTCTATGTTGTGACAACTCGTACTCAACTCAATACTTATAAAGCATCTTTGACCAGGAGGGCTGATCTTAGAGCAGTTTTCCCCTGTCTGTATCCTAGCCTTTTCCACTATGAGCAAACAGCCAAAACTGATCCTAGGTCAGCCCAATTGCACTCCCAACGCTTTATGAATTATAGGCAGTTAAATGTACCTGATAAAACAAAAAGTGGTATCTGTGCCAGAGTAGCACTTAGGCTAATGGGTGCATAGGTATGATGTCAATGTCCATAAAAGCAAAAAGGATACTCCCATTCCAAGCAAAGAAAGAATACGAAAGCCGAACAAAATAAAATGCGAATCTTTAATAGTGTCAGTGAAAAAAATTCTTTTCAGCTTGTCTATTTTTTCTTTGCAGGATGTGCGAATATCCTTTTACCCACGGTGCGCAGGAACTGGCGCCGTGGGCTGTGCATGGCAAATTGTGGTCACTCACTCACGGATGACCTTTCAGGGACGTTTAGTAGGACACATGCGCAGGTTGTACGGCACAACATTTTTAAGCACAGCTTTATCGCCTAACGTTACTTTAGCTAACCCTAACATGTTCGCGTTTCCCCTACTTTAGCTAACCTAGTTAGCACGTACAGATTGCCTACTTTAGTTAGCCTAGTTAGCGCGTACGGATGTTATCCTGCACGCATGAGTAGGAGCTAAGGACACACAGCTACAACCACCGATACAGATGCATGGACACACAGAGGACCACAAATAACGTTACAGAGGTGAGGACGTGCCATAGCTAGCTAGCTATATAGTTCGCCAAGTTGCGCCATGAGTCTGGACGGTTTCATGTTTGTTGTTTTTACAGCTAAGTGTACGTACCAGAGGATATTACTGCATCCGGTGTATATGAGCTCTGTAGTCTGTGGTCTCACCCTCACTCACACTCCAAGTGGTTATGGGTCATTTCAAGGTTAGGCAAAAGTTGTGCCAACGCTTCAACGGTTAGAATGTTCGCCTGAAACGGCTATCATTTTGATGGCGTGACTTTTCTTCAGTATCTTTCTTCCGCGGCTTTCCTTAGTCCCTAAACAAATAGGCGTTGGGCACATGCATTGAACTGAAACTTCTTGAGAATACAGCTGTCGGCCAGCCTTCTCACACAGACAGAGCTCGAGCTCTCCAGCTATTCTGAGCCCCGTGTGAATGTTCAGTAACCGGGGAACTTAAACACACACTCCATGGCAGCAGCCAAGAGTTTATTTAACCTCCTCATGACATAAACTGATGTCACTTCTATAAACACACGTAGATGACACCTGCGTACACTGTGGCCCTCAGGCAAGACCGCTGTGGCGTTCTTTAGTTACGCTCTAGCTGTTCTGTCATATTTTATTCACACTGGGTGGAGAAGGGAGATTTACCATTTAGATTTTTTTATTTTTTATTTTCTTTTAGGGGTTTGCAGAATCTCTTACCCATAGTATGCATATATATACAGATGTGTATATATACTGAAGCAAGTCAGGTTTACTGCCTTGCTTAAGTGCCTTATCTGAAAACTGGACCTACTACCTATGGGTTACAAGCCCACTTTCCTGGCCATTAAGCTGCTCGACTGCCTTAACAAACTCTTTCCCTTTCTGGGTAAGAACCCCTCTGTGTGAAATGCGAAGGCCAAGGTTTTGTTTATCATCACGACAGTGGTATAAACACCCAAAGCTCAGCCGTCCAGCCTCTTCGGTGTGAGGCAAAGACGTGGCTGTTGATCAGAGAGGGATACAGGGCTGTGGGAGAGCGGTGCTTCCATTAAATGTAGTAATGTAGTAATGTAGTACTAATGTAGTATCTCCCGCCATGGAGATGCACACACACATTAAATGGACAGTTACCCAGTGGTTCATAATGTAACTAGCAGCGCTAGCTAGCCACCGAGTGGCTGTAGACTAAATGCACATAACTGTTTCGCTCGACCACAGTATCAATATTTTCACTTATTGTGGCCAAGGATAAAAAATACATTCACAAGTAATTTCACAAATATTTGGGGAATTCTTGTAAATCCAATGAGGTGGTTTCTATTTGCATTTAAACGTGTTTTAAATAGGCTACTGATGACCACAGGTCCGTGGCACAGTTAAGTAACCAAAACATGTACATATTAGCTGTTATTCTAGTGTGTTGTACATAGTACATACTAATGTAGGATATAGTAAGTCAATATGTCTGTCTGAATAATAACCTTTTATGATGGCCTTTCACAAACTGTCACTGGGTTTGTTTTTAAATGGTAAGGATTGCGTTTGGGGCCTGAAATTGCCACCGCCTGCCTCGCCAGTGAAGTCAAGCTGGCCAGAGACAAGGTGATGTCCAGTTTGGCCGGCCTTATCCCGGCAGTTCAGTTCATGTTCTCCTCTGAACTTTTTCACAGTAATCCCTCTTCTCCCGTTTCAGAGAAAAGCAGGAAAGGTGCTGAGCTCTTCAGATGTCTTTCCTTTTTTTATGGGGAAGGTTAAATCAAGTCTGTTTTGCCCAAGAAGTCTAAATCAGATGTGATTTTTTTTATCTTTAAGCACTTCATTTACAAACTGCCTTCAGTAGAGCACGCACGGTCATGTACCCTATCGAGCACCAAGCTTTGAGTGATTGTGCATGGCTTTTCTATCCACATCTTCAGATTTTTCCTCATAAAAAGCAAATGGATCTTTAAACATGAGACCCAGTTTATTTTACCTAAAGAAATGAGTTTTCTCGTGACATTAAAGAGCATTTAACTGTCTCTTTCCTTCAGTGAGCCAGGTGTACACGTTGGCTGAAAATGTTGCCTATTAAAGTAGTAACAACACTGAAAGTTAAAAATAAAAAAAGTTTATTGTGGAATGTCCAGACATGCTCACGTCCGCAACCTTTGCCAATTCATGTGCAGCTCAACTGAGAATTTGTCGGCAGTGCCTTAACAGATACTAGACTGCGGGGCCCATCCATGCACTTGAACAGTGCCTTGACAGATACCAGACTATGGGGCCAATCCATGCACTAGAACAGTGCCATAACAGATACCGGACTATGGGGCCGATCCATGCACTAGAACAGTGCCTTGACAGATACCAGAACGTGGGGCCCATCCATGCACTTGAACAGTGCCATAACAGATACCAGACTATGGGGCCAATCCATGCACTAGAACAGTGCCTTGACAGATACCAGAACGTGGGGCCCACATGCACTTGAACAGTGCCATAACAGATACCAGACTATGGGCCATCCATGCACAGAAAGTTGCCTTGACAGATACCAGAACTGGGGCCATCCAGTGCCTTAACGAGAGCCACCGGTCCAGAACCGTTCGACAAGCTGTGATTAACGTCAAGTATTTCTGTGGTATCATCTGACCATGCTAGATTCAACTTAGTTTTTTTTTTTTTTCCATGTCTGTTTTCACAGCATTTCTCTCTTCAGTAAGCTCTATTTATAAATGTCACTTTTCACTGTTTTGATGTGGGAAATGCACACACGGAGGAAGAGGTAGGCTGTGTGTTGCATATCGTGTCGCTGTGGCTTTTTGAAGGAGATGTTCACTGGCTGCTCGCTGTTGTTGAAAGTTTTCAATGTTTTTTTTCACAGCTTGTATTTGTAGGTGAAGTTGAAGGATGCCCCGACTAAGAATTCATGTCTTCATGCTTGGCCTCTCAAATGGATAACATGATAGTTCAGCTAGGAAACATTGTGTTGGGAAATTCCTAATGCTAAATTAATGCCTATTTCATTGACTTGAATATTTAATGCTGAAATATTCCCCATTGTACGACAAGGCACTTGTTCAGATGCACCCGTTGCTGCTGTTTCTCTGTGTGCAACTCGTTACCCTGTAGCAGATGAACCAGTTGCTACTGTTTCTCTGGGTGCGATTGGTCACCCTGCAGCAGATGCACCCATTGCTGCTGTTTTTCTGGGTGCGACTCGTTACCCTGTAGCAGATGAACCAGTTGCTACTGTTTCTCTGGGTGCGATTGGTCACCCTGTAGCAGATGCACCCGTTGCTACTGTTTCTCTGGGTGCGATTGGTCACCCTGCAGCAGATTCACCCATTGCTGCTGTTTTTCTGGGTGCGACTGGTCACCCTGTAGCAGATGCACCCGTTGCTCCTGTTTCTCTGCCTGCGACTCGTTACCCTGTAGCAGATGAACCCATTGCTGCTGTGCATCCTCCTTTTCCTGGAACGAGCAGAACACAGAACACTTTATTGATTGCAACTGGATACTTATGGATATAGTGATCTGAGGTCATGCTTCCAGTAGCATCTCTGCCTGGAATCGGTACAGGAAACCTCAGATGCTCTGTCTCCCAATGCATCCCTTTGTGGGCGGAGCCAAGTAGGTGTGTTCAAGTCTGTGTTTTTGTTTTGTTCTGGGTTTTTTTTTATTTTTTATATCTTATTGACAGATGTTTTATTTTTAACTTCTAATGGCTTTTACAGTATATGTATACAGCTGCACAAACATCCACTCACAATCATACACGCACGATCATGCACAAACACACACACATACCCACACACATACAGACAGACACACATACTGTGTGAGCGCACACACACCATCATACATTATCTCTCTCGCTTTCTCTCTCTCTCTCTCTCACGCACATGCATTATCTCTCTCTCTCTCTCACACACACACACATTATCTTTCTGTCTCTCTCTCTCTCACACATACAGGCAAAAAAGGACTATCACACCCTCAGACACTATCTCTCTCTCTCTTTCTTCTCTTCTCTCTCTCTTCTCTCTTCTCTCTCTCTCTCTCTCTCTCACACACACACACACATAGGCACACACACACATACAATCATATTGTTCAGATTCTCTTGAATTCTGACTATACCATTGAACAAAGGTGCACACTGGTGTCAGAACACCCTGACTGAAGACGAACAGCAATAGACAGGAAGTGGACATTGGGATTGATTCGCTCTGTATACCTATTGTTCTGAAAAGAGTGCCTGACGGATTCTCGAGCATTCTACATGAACATTTCTCAACGTGCAGCTAACTGATTTCAGCAGGAATAAAGGCATCTAATGGATGGCATCTCTTTACATTCGGAGGCGTTTGGAGAGCCTTTTGAAGCAGTGCTTGAGGGGGAGTCTGCAGCGTTGAGTGAGCAGCCAGTTGGAGCAGCGTCGAGTGAGCAGCCAGTTGGAGCAGCCGTGCGTTTTTTCCCCCGGTCTTATTGACTCGAAAGTAGAAGCTAACGAACCTTCACGCATCACCCCTGTCCGGCGTGATGAAGGAAGACGTGCTTTGCCGCTGTTACCCAGAGTGCAGGGTGTTCTGGGTAGTGGATCCTCCTACCGCATACCCCAGGCAGTGGAAGTGGTGAAGGCATCACCGAGGCCCCTGATGACTGTCAAAATCTCCCTTGTCACTAGGGCTGGGCATAATGGCCAAAATATATTTTTTCATATTGACGGTATGGCAGTATTTTATGGTATTTGTTTTGCCAATACAAAGTACACATGAAGTAAACTGAAAAATATTATAACCGTAGGAAGATTTGTCACTTTTTTAAATGAAATTGTGCAAGTTTCATTCATAACAGACGATGCACTTTCAAGTATATGTCACACATTTTTTATAATACTGTTGCAATGTGGAATTTTTAATATTCACTACATGAAAAACAATAAAATACCGTTATGTGAATTTAGGCTATACCTAAAAATAAGATTGCTGCTAAACGCCTACTTAACATTAACCTTGGGAAGTTCAGCCTGTGCCAGTGTCACATTCAGTGGGCTGAGTAAAAGCCTGTTAGGAAAGATTCATCTGTAAGCAACGGAAACTGTAGCTGTGATGCACTGCAAACTTTTCTGATTGGCTGCAGTTCCTCAGGGCGAGGAACTATGCAAATGAGGTAGTCATGGGAACTTGGGCAGCTCCTCACCTGGTTCATCCAGGTGTTTGTTCAGCTGTTTTGAAATTCAGAACAGGTAGTACAGGTGGAGAATGGCATTTAAAAAAAAACTACCCCACCTCATCAAACCATTCTCATCCAGAAGCTTCCGTGTCTGCTTTACCTTGACCCCGCAACCAGAGCCCTGATTGAGGCAGTGGACTTGAACTGGGCTAGCCCGTCATTTTGATTCACGCCGTGCGCTTGCTCATCCGCGTGTGAAAACAAGCTGACCGCTGGGCATCCTTTTGTCCCCCCCCAGCGCGGTGTGTGAGCACACACCCTGTTCATTCGGAGGAACAATTTGTTTAATTAGCTGGGAGTCGGCCATTTGCTACAAGTCAACCTCCGCTCGTGCGTAAATCTCTTCGCCCTTGGCCTCAATGGATCGGCGGCTCGTGAAATATGGCCATCTGTTGAATGTCACTGACGTGTGCCGTATTTTATTAAACCATTCATATATTGCAAATAGAAACGAAAAAATGATCGCAAATAAAAATGATTTTTTTTTGTGACGCACTGAATGGAGCGTTCAGTTATTGCCTTCAGTATTCCATGTTGCTGTGCATGATACAGGGGTGTGTCAATATATTTATTTTTATTTGACTGAGGTATTTTTTAAAAACTGTCAGAGCTTGTAAATGCTGGTTATTAGTGATAACCTGCAATAAACTACGAGACAAAAGAACTTCACCTGAAAGGAGCATTTTTGGTCCAAAATTTAGAGGTTTGTTCCCACTAAATGCAGTTTTGTTTTGTTTTGCTTTCTTTTTCTATTTTAAAGTAGATTCACAATGTTTGTTCCAAAACACATCTTGTGTTTCTGCTTTACTCTGCAACTCTTAACTCTGCGTTAAGAAAAATGAACGTCCTTCGAAGAAGCCAAGTTAAGACTGTCAAAGATAAATGGAGCTAAAAGGCTGGGAGGTGAGAATAGCTCGTGCTCTCTATAATGGCACGAGAGGCACTGCATTCAGTAGGCCGGCCATTACTTTGACACATCTTGCTTTGGTCGGTTTTTTCTTCTTCTTCTTCTTCTTCTTCATGCTTTGAACGCAGTTCATCGCCGAGCTTCCGCCCACGTAGTCCCGTCTGCAGAAGACAAAAAAAACTTCCCGCTGGTCTCTCGGAACGTCCGTGCGATTCCTCCGAAGGTCTGCGGGTCTTCCCCAGGTGCTGCGGTTCTTTGCTCTATTTCCTTCCACCACCTCCCCCCCCCCCCCCCCCCCCCACCACACCACCACACCACCACACCCCCCCCCCCCCCCTTCATGCGGGGTTTCCGCTGAAGCCAAGATGGTGCCCCGACGCTGCGGGGTTTTCGCTTCATTTCACGAGCGGCGACAGTCGCTTCCTCGTCCCTCCTTCGGTTCGCAGGTCCGCTGTCGCCGGTCTCGGCCTGCTTTTCCCTCACGCTTCCTCGTTTGGGATTCTGTCCCCGTGCTCCGTGCGGTGGACGCGCCTCCGGCTCCTCCCGCCTGCCGGGAACGTCATGGCGCGCCTGGGTTCACACGCCTACCGCGGGTCCAGCTCCTTCGGAGATCTTTCATCTGGATCTTGCTTTTTCACACCCGTTGTCATGCGCTTTACCGTTTCGTGTACATGAAGTAGTAGTTATAGTACTGGACCAAAAAAAAAAACATTCTGTATGTTTCAGCATGCTAGAAGATCAGCTGCTTCCAAAATACATCCCAAACTTGCTCAGTTACTGAGTACGTTCTCACTACATTACACAGGATCTGGTATATGGTGTTGGTGCATAGAAACCGGTTTAATACAAGAAAGGAGCTGGCAATAGCATTTCTAATTCGACAGCTACAGGTAGACAAGGGCATTATTAAAATTTCATTCTTCCAGACCTGTGTAAATGAGCCATTGGAAAATGCTACTGTTTTATAAATGTTGCACGGTCTCTTGTAATGGTCCCATTCTTCTAGTGAGGTTAGAGGGGGTGGTTTTTAATGGAGTGCCACATATTGTTTAATGGAAATCAATAGGAGATATTGACTACTCATGAGTGGTGTTTCTGTTTTTTTTTTTTTTTTTTCCCCTTCCAGCATTGAATCAGTTCCATACCTCTTGTGGAATGAAATTGTCTGGGGCTGGATACTGAGAAAAGACAGGTGTGGCCAACAGCATTGAGTATCTTGTCTTCCCCCACAAATTGGGTCATGGAGTCTGGGCGAGGGCGGGGGTGGGTGAATTTTATTATTGGATAAGCTACAGGGTATGTAATATCAAACATACCCTTCAGTACAATTTAAATTAGGCCTGTTCTCTTAAAAAATAAATGAAAAAAACCCTGCAAATTCCTGAGGAGATGATCACTAAGGCATAATGTGTGACTTGCTTCAGCTGTCTAAACAACCGGTTTTTTTAAATTACTGTGGAAAAGTAATAAGTGGAAAAACTGAAGATGTGCACCCTAGGTGATGAGGCACTGGTCATCAGACAGATGTGCAAACAAGAAACCTAAACGGGGGTTGCACACCCTTATAAACCCCAAAATATATTTTTATTTTTTATCTTTGTAAAACTCGGTTTCAGTACATGCCGTGCCTTCCTCATCCCTAACCGGGGAACATTAAAGTAAAGCAACCCGCTCTTTCGTGGAGTGTCATCTGGCTCCCGGGTTTTAAGGCATCAACCGGTTTGCTTGCTAACTGGCTCTGTTTGAAATGTGCGGCTCCAGCTTTTTAACATTTTCGGTATTTATCTGTTTACAAGTTGGCCATACCACAGAGGATACCAAGCATAGCCCGACTGGGTCACGCTGAACCTTCCTAGCCTGGGAACATTCGCATGCCTTTACAGGTCATTCTCCACACTGGAAACGTCAGTATTTCTGAATAAGTGAATTTCTGCACCATTAGAGACCTTGGTTCTCTTCACTGTGGAGAAGTAAGGGGCTTGGACGGTGAATGGTTCGCAAAGTGAGTGTGCGCTCGCTGGCTCTCTGTTGTCTGATGTAGTACGTGTGTTCGGCTATTTGTGGACTGACTGATGTGTTCCTTAGAACTGGGTGTCTCACTGTCTCAATAATGACTGTTACTCAGAGATATTCCTTGGCCGTTGGGGCAGATCTCTGGACCTGCATGCAGTACGCATTTAAAAAGCTTTAACTGCTCAGATCAGGGGTGGGAAGTTCCGGTCCTGGGGGGCCAGTGGTGTATGCAGGTTTTTGTTTCCACCAATTACCCTGGCTAAATGAGCTAACTGGCTGTATACACCAACACTGGTTCTCTCGTAGATTAGATCTCAGTTTCATATAGGGACGCAAGAACAGTCTTCGGTTGTTATTCATGCAGATATGCAGAAATGCAGCTAAAATGCCAGATGGCGTAAATGTTAGGGCTAATTCAGTAATCAAGGCCAGAAGTCGGCTTGAAAACCAGAAACAGATATGGCCCTCGTTGCCCACCTCTGGTTTACGTGCTGGGAACATTTAAGAAGCACTCCTGCAGGTCCTTGTTATGAATCAGAATGTGCGTATATATGAGATTGTCCTGAAGACTGGTAAAAATTCTTCTTTTAAAATTGTCAGAAATATGCGTGAACTGACGTAGGAGTAGGTGAGGATTCCAGATTAGAATCCATTATGTACACAAAATGTATGGAGATGGGATTAGGTGGTGAATAGACTGAACCATGGTAATTTCACAAAGGCAGAGCAAATTTACCTTGCACAAATGAATCTTTTATTGTTAATAATAGATCTATGTTTTATAGGCTGTTCTCCCCTGAAGGAAAGTCAGGCTGCATGCTGTTCCAGCAACATGTCTGGAAGTTTTTCATTTTAATTTTGTTTATTGCTCACATATGTATGCAAGTTATTCCTAACGGTACAGTAATGGCTTCCAGAGCGCACTGCTGTTTTATGCTTCGGATGCTCTTTATTTGTTGGGTACTGGCTCCTCGGTAGAAAAACATCTCTGAGTGTCAGCCAACACAGGGCTGTCTGCAGTGTCTCACCACAAGGGCCATCTCACCTGGCGGTTTGAAACGGAGCCAGGTTTCGCTCTCAACGAACGGTCTCCGAGAACGCTGGAGAACAAAATCATCTGTCCGCCTTGCCACAGGAAGAGTGCGAAACACAAACCTCCCAAAACCTGCAGCAGCTTTTGGAAAAGAGCCGTCCGTCTCACTTGGTCTGCAGCCTTGTGCTTCTCTCCGATTGGTTACAGGGGCTGGGGGTGGGGGTGTGGGTAGGAGGGCGAGGTTTGTGACAGAGCGCAAGACGTTGTGTCTTTCGCCTCAGGTCCATCAGCACCATTAAAGTCACGCAGTCCACCCCAACCGTTGGTGTTCATCAGTCTGACAGAAAATAGAATAGAAAGAAGCCTGGCTCGTAGCCTGGGGAACATTCCGGAAGTAGATAAGTGTCGAGGCTCCTGGGCTGCATTTCTGGTGTGATATCGCTGTATTCCGTCCCCTGGCTCACGCACCCGTTACTGCGAGCATGCTGGGAAATATTAAACAGTCCTGTCGCAGATTTCTGGACCTGCTCCACAGGCAGGGATAGGGAAGAGCAGGCAGTCTGGGAAAGTACTGTTCACAAAGAGATGTTTCGGGTTTAGAGTCTGGACATTTATGGGACCAATTACATTCTGTAAAGTTATTGAAAATTGACCCTCAGAGGAAATCTTTTATGCCCCTTATTTTTTATTTAGCCAATCCGACTATATTGTGTTCACCATCATTAGGCTGAGACTCAAGCCCAATGCTACTCAATATGTTGGTGTACCGCATCATCCAGAGGCATGGCACAGCTGTGTACGAACATTAGCAAGAGTAATGTTTAACAGTGTTATTTCAGAACGATCTGGAAAAGGCGACTGAAAAAAGAATGCGGTAGGTCGCGCTCATAGGAAAGCACATCATGTGCGCGAATCTCAGTTATCCTAGTATCCTAACAACATTACCACTGGGGCGGGGGGTGGGGGGGGTGGGGGTTGGCTGTGTGTGCTCTCTGCCCCCCCCCCCTTCCTTTATGTATTGGACAGTGTGTCCTTGATTCTCCCAGACGGCGGAGGTTATGTGTTGATGGAATTAGAGAGAGAGAGGAAGAGAGAGAGCGAGAGACAGAGAGAGACACAGAGAGAGAGGGAGGGAGGAAGTGAGCCAGGTAGAGACCAAGAGAATGAAAGAGTAACAGAGAGAGAAAGGGAGAAAGCACAGTAGACTGAGAGAGCAAGAGAGAGAGACAGGAAGAGAGCGGGGTATAGAGAGAGAGAGAGAGAGAGATAGACAGGGGAAGAGAGCAGGGTGTGTATATATATATATATATATATATAGAGAGAGAGAGAGAGAGAGAGAATGATACTGAATACATGCTGGGTAAATGTGCAGAGCACAGGGCAGGACAGAAGTGCTTTGTTGGCAGCACTCCAGATTCTGCAATCTCCTTTTTTTTTCTTTTTTTTTTTGTTTTGTTTCGTTTGTCTGTATGAAACGTGCCGCTCGCTCACAGCCACAACTTATCTTAGCATCCTGAGCGTAACCGTCGTGGGCGTCTGTCTGCTCCAGCAAGGCCTTCTCCCCCACAGCTCCCAGCTGCTCTGGGAGGTTAGGATGCCCCCCACCCCCCACCCCTACCCCCCGAACCTGGCCTCCTACTATTGCTAAACACAGTGCACATCAGCAGTAGTGCTTTCACAAACTCTGCCTTCTAATGTGGTTTACCCGAAACATTAACGCCACCCCTGTGATGTCTTACAAATCATTTCCCGGTTAAAAATAGAAACAGGCCAATTTATGTGACAATAAAATTTAATTAGGTTAATTAACAGGTCTCTACTAATCATAGAGCAACATAAAAAATTAAGGAAAAAAAAAGCACAGGCACTCGTTTTTCTAGATGAGTTTTTAATATCATTTATCTGCTCAACCGAGTGGTAGATAACATTGTGGCTTATGGCATTTTGTCTGTTCAACCTTTAGGTCTGTTCAGACAAAAAAGCAGAACTTTTGAATCATTGTTATAGTTCAACCGAATTGTACAAAGAAGCAGAGAAATGTGTTTTTCTGTGTTTGTTGTTTGCGTCGTTGCGGTTGTGTGCGTTGAAGGGGTTAAGACGCAGGTGGTGCTGTGGAGTGCTGTTAAATAAGACGCAGCGTGTTTTATGGCGATGGTTGCGTCGTACGCGCTGGGTTCATTGCCGTTGACTGGTCTGTTTGCACAGGAGGGACTGTCCCTGGCCCACCACAATACTTCAGCCTGGCACACGGAGTGAGGGGGAAGTACAGGGGGGGGGGGGGGGTGGTTTCAGATGCTCTGATTGGCTGGGTGCTAGCTGAGGTACAAGCTGGCCTGTGCAGGTGTGTTTGCTGTGACTCTGGTGGGGGGGGGGGGGTGTCGGCGGCGCACAGAATAGGCACAAGAACAGGAAATGTTGGGGTGGCGGGGGCGGGGGCGGTGGCAGGAGCAGAGGCGGTGGGGTGAGGGGGGGGGGGTGTTTGAAGGGTGGCTACAAACACCTGTAGGTAACAGGCACACCCCATTTACCTCCTCCCTGCCTCTGCACCACCCCCATTTCCTCCCTCCTCCTTCCACACCTCAATCTGCTGTGTGATCAGAGTCAACAAAACAGGGGCCCCACGTCTCTCAAACTCCTCTGCGAAACAACTAAATTTACCTCGCAAAACCACACAGCCTCACCATATACATATGATGGAAAGTACTGTCACATTGACACAATAATATAACAAAATATTTGTTATTATTATTAATAATAATAATAATAATAATAATAATTTATGTTTTCTGTGGAATGATAATTTAGGCTTAGCTTCACATGTGCTGAACACAGATGTTGTGAAATCTGAATCTTTGAATTTCGATCTAGGCTTACGAATCCAACAGTATCATATTTATTACCTATACAGTGTTAGGATGTGTCTTCATTAATTACTCATTATAAATCTGCTGAGACTTACATTGTTATTAAGTTTCGGAACAAAATTTCACAAACAAAAAAATCAATTTTAACTATTGTATGTATGGTCAGTCATGTTTCTTAGAAAATTTCCAGGCATCTGAATCTTTTTTTAATTTCACTGGCATTTAAAGAGTAAAAGTATTTCAGCCACATATACTTTATAGGTCTGGTATCAGCACTAACTCTGTTGGCTAATTTTGTGGGCTGATGTGCATTGGTGCGTGTTAACATCTGCTCGTGTGTAGTAGCGTGTGCTGGTGTGCAGATATACGGCATTGTGTGCTTGTGTGTGGTGTCTTGCGCTAGCACGTCCTTGGGTGTGCAAGATGTGTGTTAGCATGTACTGGTGTGTGACGGCGTCTGCTTGAGTGTGATGCCATGTGCCAGCGCGTGTGCAGGTGTGTGTGCAGGCGTGTGCAGGAATGTGCTGGTGTGTGCTAGCATGTGCCGGTGTTTACAGGAACATTGCACGTGCTTGTGTGCTGGTTGAGAACATTGTGTGGTGTGATCGTGTACAGAACCGTGTGTAGTAGGTAGGTGTGTGTGGCGTTGCGTGTGTGCAGGTGTGTGCAGGAACATGCTTGTGTGTGCAGGTGTGTGCAGGAACATGCTTGTGTGTGCTAGCGTGTGTTGGTGTGTGCAGGTGTGTGCAGGAACATGCTTGTGTGTGCTAGCATGTGTTGGTGTGTGCAGGAACATGCTTGTGTGTGCGGGTGTGCGCAGGAAACTTGTTAGCGTAGCGCCAGCGCGCGCTGGCCTGCGCAGGCTGCTGACGGCGTGTCCCGTTTGCGTGCGACAGGCCTGGAAGAAGCGCTGGTTCATCCTGCGCAGCGGGAGGATGAGCGGCGACCCCGACGTCCTGGAGTACTACAAGAGCGAGCGCTCCAAGAAGCCGCTGCGCGTCATCGACCTGCACTGCTGCGAGCAGGTGGACGCCGGCCTCACCTTCAAGCGCAAGGAGTTCCCGGAGAGCTTCGTCTTCGACATCAAGACCGCCGACCGCACCTTCTACCTGGTGGCCGAGACCGAGGAGGAGATGAACAAGTGGGTTCGCTGCATCTGCCAGCTCTGCGGCTTCAACCAGTCGGAGAACCACGGTATGTGACCCCGCCCGTCCCCACCTTGCCCCGCCCGCCTGTCTGTGTTTGCTAGCACCTTCATTTTAACCCACAATAGCGTTTACCGTTGAATTTAAACGACAAATTCAAGCCAGCTATGTATTTACACTTCTAGGCTACTGTATCTTTTTTCATTTTTTTGTGACAACTGAAATGATAAGGTAGATTAAATTACTGTATCTCTCGCTTTGTGATATCCAGCTAGTCAATCATTCTGTCCTTATTTCTAATTGCTTCCCTGTTTGTTGACTATTCTTTCACATCTGGCTTTATTCATCTGAAAAAAAAAAATCTTTTTCCTCCAGGTTGCTTAGATACAAACTCCAAAAACAAACATTGCTTACTTTGACTGGAGATAAGAAAAGCACTGGTAATTTAGTCTGTTTTTGGCTTTTTCGTGCTTAACGTCTGTTCTCATTCGTTCAGCTATTGCTCTTAATTATTGCATGTTTCTCATAATTAAGGACCAGGGCGTTTGCTGAATACCCTGTGTAAATGATCACTTCATGGCCATTCGCCTGAGAACGCTTCTTCCCTAGACGCTACACTCTTGGTATCACCGTCATGCCCAAATTGTTTCGTAGGCAGATGAAGGCCGACGCGGGGCAACCCGATATCGCTGCCGAGAGCCTTTTTGTTCCATTCGGTCATTTGAGAAAGTTAAATTGGAGGATCGCTGCCAAACGGGCGTGTGTCGTCTGAAAGGTTTATTGATTTTCCTTTTGTTTCGTTTCGCCGAGGAGGAGGGAGTGGCCTCGGTCCATCATCTGCGGCACAACTAGCGCACTTGTGTGTGGGAAAGGCCTTTTTTGTGTCCCGCTGCATTAAGAGCATAAAGGACACTTTATTTTCAGGGCCACTGCTCCCCTTATCTAGAGAACACTTTAAAACAGCAATACAGCAGAAACAAGTCATATTTCACTCACCATTGGTCAGAACAGATAGGGAGTTATTTGTCTACTTTTTCTATTATTGGTTAGGCAGGGGTTGAAAATATCTCACAAGAGCTGTTATGTTATGTATGTTTTATGGAGGGGGGAGGGTCAATTTGCAAATATTATTTAACGCTTTACACTTTGACGGATGAGAGCAAAACCACTGGCAAAATAACAGCATAAACACAGAATTTTTGCGATTGTATTGGGTTGGGCTGTTTCAGAGAAGATTCATTATTTTCTGTTTTGTGCACAGAAGAAGCACAGCTGTGCGTGCGACTTTGGAATAAAGAACCAAATCAGCGCTTTCTACTGTCAGCGTGACGGAAACCACATCTTGGAGCCGTCTTCGCTAGGCGCACGGCAGTGGAAATTGATTAATTGGAAGAGTCTTTCTTTTTAAACAAGTTGATTTTCTCTCGTTTGAACCTGCTCCAACCTGTTTTTATAATTAGATTGCGCATCGTGCGATCTGGAAGCAGTGGGTTTATCTCTGCCAGTCCCTGGTCCAGGCCCGGTCTGAACCGGTCGGGGCAGAACGTGTTCTGCTCTGTGTTGTCACAGAACCCTCCGTCCAGCGGTCGGACCAGCGCATCATTAATCGTGACGTCAGCGATGGGGCTAGGCTGCTCAGGCGGCTCTGAGCTGAAGCTGTTCACGGGGCAGCTGGGTGTGTTTCAACGGGGTCTGATTGTCTCAATGTATATCTCAATATATAGAGATATAAAATATACTTAAGAGCACGCATTCAGCTGAGAGAGATGCGCTGTTATAAAAGGCTGTTGTCTCGATTCTGGATGCTGATTGGCTGAGACCGCGTTCTACGGTGATTGTAAATCTGATAGACTCTATCAGATAGAGTAATGGTTAATCAAACAGCCAGTTTCTAAACAGTATCACTCTGAACACAAACTGTTACTTACAAATAATATAACAAAATAAATAGTACTGTGTCAGTAAATAGTTTTTATATGCCCTTACTGTGTTGTGCCTAACAGCGTTCCTGTAGCCATGACTGTGTTCACGATACAGCATGTTCTACGAGGAGTAAATGAGGAGTGATTTTAAAATCCTGCCATTGGGGTGCAAATAAGGGACCATGAGGTCAGGACATTGCTCCTGGTTTCCTCACCGGTTATCCCTTTGAAGAGTAGGTTTTCTGGAATGTTGTAAGTCAGTGTTCTAGAACTCCAGTGCTTTCAGATGCCAGTAGTGATTGTCAGATCAGCTTTAGAATGTTCAGTTATGAACATTCTAATCACATATTTGTGAACTCACACCTAAAAGGGTTAACGTAACATGGATGTGGGTGTGTCATTGTGGATGAGGTCAAGGGCATCTGTGCATGACTAATAAGTGGTGTGACCTTGAGCTCTGGGGTGGGGAACCCCCCTCCTATTGAAATATTTACTCTTTCAATATTTCCCTCCCATGTTTGGTCCTCTAAGCCTGTTTCATATGGCAGGAGGATTTTTTTGAAAGCAGGAATTCTGTCATTCCGGACCTGGGTTTTGACGTGTCGGCTCCTGTCCGGCTGCTCTCTGGGATTGGGCCTTCCCCCTTTAGGGAAATCTCAGAGAGAGACGTTTAACGGCACTCTGGGATCTCCAGGATCTCATGTTGGACCGTGAGAAAGTTTCCCTGAGTCTGGAGTGTGGTAATGAGGAAAACACCCACGTGTTTTTCAGCTGGGAAGCGCGTATGAGGACGGCGCCCTTGTCTGACCCGCACACTCTCTCACTCTCACCACCACCCCCCCCCCTCCCCCACAACCCCGCAGTGAAGCCTTCCAGCTGCACACACACACATACGCACATGCGTGCGCAGGCACTTACACACACACTCACACACAGGTGCACGCACACACACACGCACAATCACACATACACATGTACACGCACATGCACACACACGCACACACACACTCACACACAGGTGCACGCACACACACACACTCACACATACACATGTACATGCACATGCACACACACACACACGCACACACTCCTGTAAAAGAGTAAAAGAGTGTTAATTCACAGACCTGCAATGTACATCAGCCCACTGATTTCCCCCTGAGGCGAGTAACACGCTGTCCTCACTGTGAGCAGAGAAGGAGGAGGGGCCACCCTCCGCCCCCCCTCCTCACCCAAACTCCACCCCCCCAGACCTGCCCACAGAACCTGTCACCTGGGAAAACCTGGAGGACTGCCAAGGCCTGCAGGGCGTGCTGGGGGGGAGGGGCGCCATAACACGAGGGAGGTGTTTCATAGTCCTCAAGTCTGGGCTGAGTTTTTTTGGACAGTAGAAGAGAGGGCGTGAGCAGGCAGGGTGTCTAAGGAACACAGAGGTCTCTGAGGAGTGGAGTGGGAGTTTAGCAGCTTACTGTCCAGTCCAGATCCATCAATCTTCCCCGTAAACCCACCCTTTATACCCCACCCCCCCCCCCCACCCCCCACCCCCCGACAAATAACCCTGTCCAGCGTGGTTTCTTTTCTGCTCTTGTGCCATGTCTTGCGCCTCTTCACTTCGTAATTCTGGGTATGAATCACAATTTCCTTTCCAGCTGTTTCCAGATATGTTGTATGAATATACCATACAAGGCAAACCATAACAAAAAAAGTACTTTTGACAATTGGTTCAGGGAGTTCCTTAGAAAAAAAGTAGATATTACATGTTGCCCTTTACTTATGACTTTTTTTTTAAATCATAGGACACATTGAAGTAATCCTAATTAAATCTTTTTTTAATGGCTGATTTGACCCCCATGAAAGAGTGTCATTTCATGCTCAAAAAACAAATTTGTGCAGGGGTTACACACATTTATTCCAGGACAATCTTGAGTCATTGAGGTTTTTTGTGTGTGTGTGTAACAGATTTACTGAAAATTTTTTTGTGGGGGGGCATTGAGGAGGCCAACACCACTGAGTCACCAGATTCTTGTCTGTGAAATGGTGGAGCGTATGGCCCTGACCAGACATGTCTGTCTGCACAGTCTAAATAAGGACACTAGGAGCCATATCCTAGCGCAAAGCACAGTGAATTATTTCCCCTATGCGTACCACCTGTACGTGAGTCAGTGTGCATATCTCCCTGTGCGCCTTTGTGTGCATGTTCTGTTTTGGAAAGTGTGTGTGTGTGTGTGTCTGTGCAGTGTGTGTGGGTGTGTGTTTCTGTGTGTGCGGATGTGAGAGTGTGTGCAGGTGTGCTCGAGTGTGTGTGTGAGTACAAGACAGCCAAGGTGGCATCTGCTCAGTGTGGAAGTGCAGATGCCCTGTGTGGATGTTGTGCTGTCTATCGGGGTATGTGTGTGTGTGTGTGTGTGTGTGTCTGGGGCCGGGGGGGAGTTGGGGGGGGGGGGGTGGAGGGGGGGTGGATATTCA